>NC_133335.1:220838603-221138603 GCF_042186555.1 Aquarana catesbeiana
CTTCTCACTCAGATCTCGGGAATGCACTTTGCCAGTAATCCGACCTCCAGCACAAACTGAATCAGCCGATTGGACTGTAAGTGCCGGTTCACACAGGGGCGGCTTCAAAGTCGTCCGGCTCTGAAGCCGCCCCCCTACAGCGCGACTTCCGCATGGCTTGCAAAACGACTTCTGTGAAGAAGTCAATGCAAGCCGCTCCGAAGTCGCCCCAAAGTACAGGAACCTTTTTCTAAGTTGAAGCGACTTGAGTCGCTCCTATTAGGACGGTTCCATTGCAATGCATGGAGCGTGACTTGTCAGGCGGCTAAGTCGTCTGGCAGATCACCCCTGTGTGAACCGGGACTAAGGTTTACTCTGAGTTGACCTTTTGTTTCATTAGACCTTTAACCACTTCAGCCCCGGACCATTTGGCTGGCCAAAGACCAGAGCACTTTTTGCGATTTGGCACTGCATCGCTTTAACTGACAATTGCGCGGTCGCGCGACGTGGCTCCCAAACAAAATTGACGTCCTTTTTTCCCCACAAATAGAGCTTTCTTTTGGTGGTATTTGATCACCTCTGTGGTTATTTTTTGCGCTATAAACAAAAAAAAAAAAATAGCCGATACGTATTCTTCTACATATTTTTGGTAAAAAAAAACGCAATAAGCGTTTATTGATTGGTCTGCGCAAAAGTTATAGCGTCTACAAAATAGGGGATAGTTTTATGGCATTTTTATTATTTTTTGTTTTTTACCAGTAATGGCAGCGATCAGCGATTTTCTTTTTTTTTTTTTTTTTTTTATCATGACTGCGACATTATGGCGGACAGATCAGACACTTTTGGCACGATTTTTGGACCATTCACATTTATACAGCGATCAGTGCAATTAAAAATGCATTGATTACTGTGTAAATGTGACTGGCAGTGAAGGGGTTAACCAGGAGGGGGCAGTGAAGGGGTTAAGTGTGTCCTAGGGAGTGATTCTAACTGGGTGGGGGGGGGAGGGGTTATGTGTGACACGATACTGATCACCGCTCCCGATTACAGGGAGCTGTGATCAGTGTCCTGTCACTAGGCAGAACGGGGAGATGCTTTTTTACATCAGCATTTCCCCGTTCTTCCTCTCCGTGAGACGATCGCGGGTATCCACCGCAAACATCGGGTCTGCGGGACCCGCGATCACACTCACGGAGGTCCAGGCGGGCGCCTCCCCTTGCCGCAATTTCGCAGTCTGGCTATCAGTCACTAATCGCTGCCATTACTAGTAAAATAAAAATAACATAAATATATCCCATAGTTTGTAGATGCTATAACTTTTGCGCAAACCAATCATTTTACGCCTATCAGGATTTTTTTTTACCAAAAATATTTAGCAGAATACATATTGGCCTAAATTGATGAAGAAATTTGATTTTTTTTTTTTTTTTTTTTTTACATTTTTTTCTTTTTAATGGGCTATGTTTTTTTTGTTTTTTTGTTTTTTTTTTTTGTTTTTTTTAATTTTTTTTAGCAAAAAGTAAAAAATATTGTTTTTTTTTTTTTTTCTCAAACCTATCGATTTTTTTGTTTTTTTTTTGTTTATTGCGCAAAAAAAAAAACAAAACACAGGTGTGATCAAATACCACCAAAAGAAAGACCTATTTGTGGGGGGAAAAAAAAGGACAAAAATTTTATTTTGGTACAGCGTCGCACGACCGCCAATTGTCAGGTTAAGTAACGCCGTGCCGTATAGCAAACAATGGCCTGGTCAGGAAGGGGGGTAAATCTGCCGGAGCTGAAATGGTTAAAGTGGCTCTGTTTCTAGTCTTCCTTTGTAGAGGTTTAGGTGTGTTCTGAAGTCTATTATACCCCTCGCAATGATTTAATTCACTTTTTTTTTTTTTTTAGAATGAAGTGACCTTTATTAATGCACTCGACCTTCGGGCAGGTACTCTGAAGAAGTCTACTGTTCTAATGTCCTTCTAATGTACACAGTAGGGAATTCATTTCTATTTTCATATCTTATGTAGTAAAACCAGCCATGAGCATATTCTATCAATATATCCAATAGCCTGGCCTGATCTGTCTGCAGATATATTAGCCCAGAGGTAATTATAAAATGACATGAGACAGATATAGATATGAGGGGCAATGACCTCTAATGAGCATGACAAATAGTTATTACGCCAAAGCAGCAGCCCCTGCAGGGTAACAGTCTGCATGCAAGAGGTGTAGTCTATGGTTAGCGATGTAGCAACCAGAAACCAGAGGGGTCAATTAAGACCCTTTAAAAAAGGTCACAGTTCCCAGGAGAATGCGATGGTGAATATTTCTCACCATTTAGTACATGCTTCTCATCAAAGGGTGTAAGACACAAATAAGATTAACAACACGGTGCATAGAAGCTTGGTGTGCAGTAACCCACATGGGCCAAGGATCAAGAAAGTGTTGAAGTCTTCTGAATGGTGAGAAGGTCCTTAGCTATGTGCAAGCTCTGATCCAGACCAGACATAGACGTGCGCAGGGGGTGTGCCAGGTGTGCCTGGGCACACCCTAATCACTCTGCGCGGTGCACGCTTCCCCTACTGACTGGGCCCCCCCCCCCACCCCTGTGTTGTACCTTACATAGTTTCATAGTTGGTAAGGTTGAAAAAAGACACAAGTCCATCAAGTCCAACCTATGTGTGTGATTATATGTCAGTATTACATTGTATATCCCTGTATGTTGCGGTCATTCAGGTGCTTATCTAGTTTTTTGAAACTATCGATGCCTCCCGCTGAGACCACCGCCTGTGGAAGGGAATTCCACATCCTTGCCCCTCTTACAGTAAAGAACCCTCTACGTAGTTTAAAGTGGAGGGCCACCCTAAAAAAGAAAAAATTGCATCAAAAATCTTTAAAAACTTTAAAAAAAAAAAAAATAAAAAAATAACTTACCTGAAACCCCTGTTGCTAGGCAGTCTTCCTAATGTATGTATATATATATATATATATATATATGTATGTGTGTGTGTATATATATATATTATTATTTTTTTTTTTTAAAGTACAAACTCCCTTCAAGTCTCCATCCATGGCTTATATTTCTTGCTTTCTTGACTAATTAAGAAATGATTATCTCTTGGGTAGGCAGCAGAAAATGCCTTTGGTGGTCTGAAAATTTCATTCCTACACCCTCCGCCCCCGCCCTAGTCAAGGTGACAGCAATCTGGATGTATTAATATGCTGTTTTCTCCATTATTCCAATCAGAAAGTGTAAAATTGCCTCAGAATTGATCTAATGATTAAAGTGACACATTAGATGTACCGTGACCCTCGTGATCCGTCTGCTAATCACTGTGCCGGGCACTAACTGATAATGTCACTGAGTGTCCCCAAGGTGCAGGGTGGGCTTCTGCGCTCACCAGAAATAATGATTGTCTGACAACTGCTGGATGCAGAGATATAATTAAAGAGAGGTTTTTCGCAAAACAAAAACCTCAGACGTATTTCTTATGACCTGTAAAGTCCTTTCATTTGTTTGATGGTTACTCTTTGCTTCTGGTGGTTCCCCCAACCCATTGCAGTGATGGTGTGATGTTTGGGGGGGGGGGGGGTTAGGATGACAAACCTAGGTTTCTAACCTGGGGTACCAAAAAGTTTGAAAAGATCCCTGATCAGATAGTAGGGAACAAAAATGTAGCTTTGTTCTTCATAACAAAAAAAAATCAACGAGCATTCAATGGTTCATAATGTTAGATAGTGGGGGTTCCTGCACCTCATGAGTCCTGGAACAACTGCTCACTTTGTAAGTCCACTCGAGTCCAGCTATTCTCAACCAGGGTTCTGTGGAACTCTACGGTTTCTCCAGACATTGTTAGGGGTTCCTCCTGCTGTGACTGATTGATCTTCTATCTGATGGCATCTACGGCCAATGCCTTTTGGCAGAGCCACCAGCACTGGACACTAATGATCTTTTTTAGCTGTCCTTAAGAGTGATGTTCTAACTACCACTTTTAAGGAGGGAATTCTTCCCACTCACTATCAATGTAGGGGGCATTTTTCCCACTGACCACCAAAGTAGGAGCATTCTTCCCCTTGACCCCAATGTAAGGGGAATTCCCCCTACTGACCACCAATGTAGGTGGCATTTTTCCCACTGACCCCAAACGTAGGGGGCATTCTTCCTTCTCACCACTAATGTAGGGGGCATTCTTTCCAGTGAACCCAATGTAAGCAACATTGTTCACACTGACCCCTAATGTAGTGAGCATTCTTCCCACTGACCCCCAATGTAAGGGCATTCTTCCTACTCACCACCAGTGTACTGGGCATTCTTTCCAGTGACTCCAATGAAGGGGGCATTCTTCCCACTGACCCCCAATGTAAGGGGCATTCCTCCCACTCACCATCAATGTAGGGGACATTCTTCCCACTGACCCGCAAGGTAGGGGACAATCTTCCCACTCACTGCCAATGCAGGGGGTATTCTTCCCAATGACCACAAATGTAGAGGACATTCTTCCCACTGACCCCAATGTAGGGGCATTCTTCCCAATGACCTCTAATGTAGGGGGCATTTTTTTCTCTGACCCCCAACATAGGGGGCATTCTTCCCACTCACCACCAATGTAGGGGGTATTCTGCCCACTGACTCCCAATGTAAGGGGAATTCCTCCTACTGAACACCAGTGTAGGGGGCATTTTTCCTACTCGCCACCAATGTTGGGGGCACCCTTCCCACTGACCCCCAATGTAAGGGGCATTTTTCCTACTGACCCCCAACGTAGGAGGCATTCTTTTCACTCACAACCAATATAGGGGGCATTCTTCCCACTAACCCCAATGTAAGGAGCATTCTTCCCACTGACCCCCCAATGTAAGGGGCATTCTTCCCAATGATCCCCAATGTGGGGGGCATTTTTTTCAATGACTGCCAATGTTTTGGGCGTTCTTCCCATTCACTACCAATGTAGGGGGGCATTCTTCCCATTCACTACCAATGTAGGGGGTGTTATTTCCACTGACCCCCAACGTAAGGGGCATTCTTCCCACTAACCAGCAATGTAGAGGGCATTCTTCCCACTGACCCCCAACCTAGGGGGCATTCTTCCCACTCACCACAAATATAGGGGGCATACTTCCCACTGACCACCAATGTAGGGAGCATTCTTCCCACTGACCACCAATGTAGGGAGCATTCTTCCCACTGACCGCGATGTAAGGAGCATTCTGTCTTCGCACCACCAATGTAGGCAGCACTTTCTCACTAACCCCCCAATGAATTGGTTAAGCCAGGGGTTCCTTGAGACCTGGATATTATTTTAGGGGTTCTTCTGAGGATAAAGAGGTTGAGAGAGGTGGTTCTGTCTCTCTCCCCGATCCCTGCAGTCTCACCCCTGGAATGGAGTTGTGATTTGTCTCTTTGGAGGTCCCCGGCGTAGAGCTTTTGGCAGGTGTCTTTTTATGAAAGAATATTTCACATTAAAAAGGCAACGAGGAAGAATCTTTTATTTATTCATTATCCGAGTTAAAGCAGCTCGGAGACAAACAAATGATATCGTCCTTGTCGTAAATCAAATCACATCAAACAATAGGAAATAAGCAGCAGAGGGGGAGACATGATTATGTCTAGTGGTGTCCCTGGGGTGGGGAGCCAGGGGGAGCGCAGGGGGGGGAGGAGGACAATTTACATGATATACAGGAGAGGATTCTGCACTGCTGTCACTTTCACTTCCCAGGTCTGGGATATATCAATATGTGTTACATCTCCCCGTCCGGAATTATCTACACTCTACTTCTTTATGCGTTTTTGTCCCGCGGGCAAGTGATTGAAATTTTTCACATTATTGCCAGATTTACATATGGAAGTCCTCGGTTGCGCTATGCAACAATAACAACCTTTAAGAGAACCATTCACAATTTGGCTTATGTGTTTATTGAAATACTCGGTCATTAAAAATGACAAGAAGAAACCATAAAACGCAAAAATACAAACAGATTAAATACATCGATTTATTATAATTGTCCAAGCTAATTTAATGGGGATTTGTTGCAAAGTAGGGAGGAGGAGGGTTTAACCACTTGACCTCTGAAACATTTACCCCCCCCCCTTAATGACCAGGCCATTTTTTGGTGATACGGCACTGCGTTACTTTAACTGACAATTACGCTGTCGTGCGACGCTTTACCCAAATAAAATTTGTAATTTTTTTCCCACAAATAGAGCTTTCTTTTGCTTGTTTTGATCACCTCTGCGTTTTTTTTATTTTTGCGTTATAAACAGAAAAAGACCAACAATTTTGGAAAAAAAAAAAAAAAACTGTATTTTTTACTTTCTGCCATAAAACACATCCAATAAAAAGGATGAGAAAATCTTATTTCTTCATAAATTTTGGCCAATATGTATTCTGCTACATACTTTTTGGTGAAAAAAAAAATTGCAAAAAGCGTATATTGATTTGGTTTGCGCAAAAGTTATCACGTCTACAAACCTATGAGATATTTTAATTTTATTTTTTTTTACTAGTAATGGCGGCAATCAGGGACTTATAGCAGGACTGCGATATTGCAGCGGACAGTCGGGATACTAACTGGCAATTTTGACACTTTTTGGGCACCAGTGACACTAATACAATGATCAGTGCTAAAAATATGGTATATACAAAAAAATTCTGCGCTGCCCTGAAAAGAAACAAGCAGCTAACACAACCAACAAGATATTACAAAAAAGAAAACCACAATGAGTGTAGCGCTATTGTAATGAGAAAACGTCCAATATGAAAAACGTTAAGCCAACAGTTCCAAATGTAAATGGTAGGGAAAAGTCATCCGTATATATATTAATAGGGAGTCTTCAGGAGCTAAACACTTCAAGCAGAGATATGTGACACCTGGAATGAAGACAGACACACCACCACCGAAAATGAAGAGGCTTACCAGATGGGATGGACCCAAAAAGGCATACGCCGAGTTGGGTCGGATAAGGCTTAGGTGGTGAGTGGCTATAGATGGCCCAGAGAGGCGATGATTGTGGATTGACCCACAAGTTGATGTATTCCTCAAAGCGATGCCAGAACCCGGAGGGGCGAAGTATATGGAACGAACCACGCGTTGTTATATCCCTCGGGATGATCCAAACGATGATGGTGACAAATGGAAAAAAGGAAGGAATGGCCACATAGTGTGAATCCGTATATAAAAATGGAATTTATTGAAATAAAAAGATATACACTCACATGTAGATCCGTGTAAAAACAGCGCTGTGAAAAAAGTGGCGACAGTGGGGTCCTACCCGACGCGTTTCGTCTTCATAGACGTCATCTGGGGGGTTGCTAAAAATATGCACTGCCACTGTACTAATGAGACTGGCTGGGAAGGGGTTAAACACCTAGGGTGATCAAAGGGTTAACTGTGTGCCTAGCCAGTGTTTATGTACTGTGGGGGAGGTGCTTTTACTAGGGGAAGGCATTGATCCTCATTCCTGCTTTGCAGCAACACAGGATCAATGCCTTCCCTACTGACAGAACTGCTATCTGACTTGTTTTACATGCCGTTCTGGCTCTCTGTCTAATGATCGGTGGGTGCCAGCGGACATAAAGTCCGCGGTACCCACAGATCAGCTCCTGCTGTGTCTTATCACATCGGGAGCGGGTCACCGGTGGCGCACATGTGCGCCCCAAACCCGGAAGTGTCGGATCACGTACTAGGTACAAGTGGCAACCCTAGCCCCAACCCCATCTTGGCTAGTACCGCATTGAGGGAACCCCAGTCTACGAGATCAAACGCCTTCTCAGCATCAGTGGAGAGAATCAAGTACCCATTCTGGTGCCAACTGTGTAGTGTCATTCTGTAATTGTTCCATGTCCTGTTTAAAAGCCTTTTCCACTCTGCAGGCGAATCTCTCTAGGTCCTCCCTAGTAGGGAGAGACCAGATATGTTGCTTTAAGTCTCTATCCCCCTGAAGCTCAGAAATATCAGACCCCTGATCATGGCAGGCAGAGGATCCGGGGGGGTGGTTGGGGCAACTATGAGATAAAAAGAAAAGAGGGGCGCACCAGCCATGTGCATTATCTTTTTGTAAAAGTATTTATTAAATAAAATAATAAGGAAATTACTCACAAACGGTAGTGGAGCAAGGTGCAATATGAAGACTGCACCGACTAGCAGCAAGCGGTTCTATGATGAGCAAAACCTTCCAAAGATCGCGGAGCACACAAGTGTCACTACCAGCTGACGCGTTTCGAAGGGAACATCCCTTCTTCATCAGAGCTCAGCAGTCGCTTACCAGTCCTGGTGAGTTTATGGGAGAGAGAAGCCTGGGCTGCGTAGTTGCGTTCTTCCCACTGTCCTGGCTCGGCGCCATCTTGGTCAGTTCATCACGCGGCCGCCCTCCGTCATTAAAGAAGGCATTTATGGAGCCGCGGGTGGATTTTGTGGAGCCCCGTGGCTGCGATTGAGCTCTGCGGCGGTAAGACATCCCGGTTGCAGCTCTGGGAGGCTAATTATTCCTCGGTGTAAGGAGTGGTAAGGTCCGTCGGCGAGGAGCTGCAGAGACACACGTCCTCCCCCTCTCATATCCAGGCCACGCCCCCAGAATGTTGGCCTGTTAAGGGGTTGTTGGGGGGTTAGTCAACTTGGGAATGAACTGGCTCTTTAAAGTGGAGGTCCGCCCACTGCTGCAAAAATTAACAGCCAGCAGCTGCACATACTGCACTAATAATCGGACACTTACCTGTCCTGAAGTCCAGCGATGTCGGCACCGCAGCTGATGTTTCCCTACTGCGCATGCGCGAGGCTCTGCCCCTCTCTCCTACTGGCCCAGCAGCCAGGGAAGGAGGGTGGAGGAAGGAGCCCGAGTGGTGATGTCAGTACCCGCGGCTGAGGCTCCCGGAAGTGGGAACAGGATACCTGTGAAAGACAGGTATCCTGTCCCCCCTCCCCCCCCCCGGAAGGTGCCAAGTGTAGCACCGGAGGGGGGGGGAGTACAACGAGCAGAAGTTCCACTTTTGGGTGGAACTCCGCTTTAATGCCTAAAGGCTCTTTCATGTTATCGGGCTGCCTAAGTAGAGTCATTGGTCTCTATAGCAGTGGTTCTCAACCTCAGTCCTCAAGTACCCCCAACAAGCCATGTTTGCAGGTTTTCCTTTATCTTGCACAGGTGCTTTAAATCGGAGTCAATGGCTTTGTATTTTGGGCAACTATTTTATCTAAGAGAAATTCCCAATACATGGCCTGTTGGGGGTACTTGAGGACAGGGTTGAGAACCACTGCTCTATAGTATGGACTTATCTCTACCCTAGATCTTTTTTTTTGCCACGTCTTTAGAAAACCCAATCATTAGACCAGTCCTGTCAAGGTCTATACAGGTATCCTCTTCATGAACTAGCCAGCCAAATCCCCTGCTCACTGGTGGTTGGACTTGCATGGTGTTAAAAGTAGTTGTAAACCTCAGACATGAAATATGAACAAAGCATATCCCTCTATAGTGTGTGCTTATCTCAAATAGGAGCACTGAGTGTCATTTCTGTCTGCTGCTCTGTTCCTCTGCTATCAGCCTGAATCACTTCTGACATGTTTTCCTGACACCAAGAGAAAAATTATGACAGGGGAGGGATCTCCAGCTGATTGACAGCCTCCACTCTGTTCTTGTGTGCTGTATGAAGAGAGGTGTGTCCATTCCCTCCAATTAACTCTCAGAGCTCTCCTCACTGAGCTTAGCAGAGTGTAACTTCAGCTCTCTGCCCCCTTTTTTTCTGACAGCTCAGACAAGCTTTATAAATTCTGGACTTTGAATGGATATATGAAAGAGATACCTGGAGATAAACAGGTAAAGCTTATGTAGGCGGATTTGTTTTATCTCTGACACCTGACGCCAGTCACTTCACTTGGTATATGGAAGGGTCTACAACCACTTTCAGTCTATGGTTGGTCTTAAGTTGGCCATACCTTATAACATTGTTAAACAACTGATACTACTCCAAAAAAGGGGGCCTCAAATATGTCCCCAATATCACCCAAGGATTGTACATAATATTTAGTGAGCTTGATTCTGTGGAAAGCTGTTAGAAACAGAAGACATGTTATAGGAGCTGATGGAGACTGGAGATGCACTATATTGTCAAAATTATTGGGACGCCTGCCTTTTACACACACATGAACTTTAATGGCATCCCAGTCTTAGTCCGTAGGGTTCAATATTGAGTTGGCCCACCCTTTGCAGCTATAACAGCTTCAACTCTTCTGGGAAGGCTGTCCACAAGGTTTAGGAGTGTGTCTATGGGAATGTTTGACCATTCTTCCAGAAGCGCATTTGTGAGGTCAGGCACTGATGTTGGACGAGAAGGCCTGGCTCACAGTCTCCGCTCTAATTCATCCCAAAGGTGTTCTATCGGTTTGAGGTCAGGACTCTGTGCAGGCCAGTCAAGTTCCTCCACCCCAAACTCGCTCATCCATGTCTTTATGGACCTTACGTAATATGAAGACAAACCTAAACAATCCATTCAATTTGTATCAAATCAGGCAGGTCTTTGTATTGCATAGTTGATGATAGATATAAATGACATTGTACAATCAGATTGTACAGAGTATATGGTCCCCCTTATTGTCATGAACCTTCTTTAGAGGATAAACCTTGTTTTTTTCTTGATGCTGAGATGTTGGAACTGCAAGTTTAATGGCCAGTCGGGGACTAATGCTGGAATGTGTCCAGGACAAGCTCCAGCCTTGAATTGGTTAATGTTGGTCAATTTTGGGTCCCTGTAGATCTGTTGTTGCCTTTAGGCACTTTTACAACAAATGTGATATCTCAGTACAGTCCAAGCTCTGTTATCTTGTGCCCAGTAAGGATTGATAGAACATTAACTGTAGACACGTGGAGGAACATTTGTTAATGCAACTGCATCTCAACTCAGCAGATCATGCAAATATGTAAGAATTCATCTTTGGATCTGGTTTGCAACCAAAGTGACAGTTTTCGTTTTGTATAATAATGTGGCCAAAAAGCGACCGTCCACCTCTGTTCTCTGAACTTTCAGCAGTCACTAGTATTGGCCGTGGTCGCCCTGCAGCTGTTCTTTTCTCCATTACTGACTTACCACACCTTGTTCTGAAGTGTGTCTCTGTTTGGAGGTGGCCATCTTGGTAGAGGCAGGGCTTTGCTTCCTCATGTTGGAGCCTCCAGCAAGGAGAACATTGAGCAGCGCAGTAGTGACATCACCAAATCCCACCCCAGAGCTCACGAGCCTTAGATCTCACACTGCACATATACAGCTATGAAGTTGTAGACCAGCCTTTTTCGACCAGGTTCCATGCAACCCTAGGGTTCCTCCAGAAGTTGCTTGGGGTTTCTTGAGCAATTTCTGCCTTTCAGACAAGTTCCCACTGGCACATGGATCTTTTTAGCTATCTGTAAGGGGGTAATTCTTCCCAATGACCACATGTGTAAGGCGCCTTCTTCCCACTGATCATCACACTAATGTATCATTGGTCATAGATTTTGTAATTTTTAGCAGGGGTTCCCTGAGACTGGAAAGTTATTTCAAGGGTTCCTCTGAGTTGGAAGGGTTGAGAAAGGCTGTTGTAGACACAGGCGTGCCTAGGCACCAGGATGTGCATAGTTATTTTTCAGGAGGAAATCCAGGCAAAAGCTACTGCTTGGACACATTTACCACTTCTAGATGTTCCCTACACTTTTTTGAGTTCATTTCCACTCGGAGGTTTCCTTATGTTGTTCAGAGAGCAGCATCCTATGTACATTTTCTTAAAAGGACCTATTGGCTGAAAAATTGGTGGGCAACCCTTAAACCTGAAGAGAGCGCTGTTGGAAAGCTGCACCTCAATATACCCTGATTTAGGTGGCAGTTATCAGAAGATCGGAAGACAATCATCCATTTTTTTTTTTGCCTTCCCCTGGATCAACTGTAAGTATCGGGCAGGGGCGGACTGACCATTGAGCCACTCGGGCACTGCCCGAGGGCCCTGGGCCACTAGGGGGCCCCATCAGGGTTGCCAGCCTCAGTAAAACCAGGGACAGTATGTATATAAATCTGTGTTTTTTTTACATCTGTCTGTGTATACATGTATGTGTATACTGTGTGATTGTATATTGTGTGTGTGTATACTGTGTGGCCCCATAATCTCTGATTGCCTGGTGGCCCCATAATCTCCTATTTCCCGGGGGCCCCATGAGTTATCAGTCCGCCCCTGGTATCGTGTTCTGTATATTGGAGTTTATCTATTTTCAAGGTATTAATTTATTTCTATTGGTTCAACTAGATCAACTAGATCAGTCTTTTTTCTACCCAAATATTTAACTATGTCTTCAGGTATCTTAAAGAGCCACTGCACTTAAAACATGTCCAATCCCTACTACCACGATTACAATGCAATCTTTGGTGCACCTCTAACATTGGTGCCTTTACTTTTTGATGGCTCCATGTGTAAAAGGCATTCAGAGCTGCATTATCCACTCAATAGGGTGTCACCAGGGTCTGCCATTTGTATTTTCGACCTGCACATACATACCGGGGACTGTTTAGATATGAGCCAACTAACCTACAAGCGTGTCTTTGGAGCTTGAAAGGAAAACATATGCAAACACACGTAGAACTACAAACTCCATGCGGCTAGTGTCCTGGATGAGATTTAGACCAAGGATCCCTGTGCTAACCACTAAAGGCCACTGCACTGCCCCCTAAAACACATATTTCATATATTCATAGATGCTGTAGGCCAATAGAGTTGGACCACCAGGAAATAGGGATGATCCCATCTGCCTATACTATAAAGCAGTGGTGGAACTACCAGGGTCACACAGGTCGCGTTTGCGACCGGGCTCTGATATTCTGCAACTGTGGGGGGCCCCCTCAAGATGTCCGCGTGTCTGGAGCAGTGTTGACAGGCTCTTTTCTCCTGTCCATACAGTGAGGGGGAATCCTGCAGACTGTGATGTAAGGAGGAACCCTGTGGACTCTTGTGTAAAGAAGTAGGGGGGGCTCTGGTGACCAGAGACCCCCTACATCAGAGTTTCCGTCAAGGAAGGCAGGTTCTCCATGTAAGCGCCTGACGCACGTGCATGCGCATCGGTGCACTAGCGCTTCTAGGCACAAGCCTGCCACTAATGCTGGCGCCAGGTGGGCTATTTAAACAGGGCTTCTGCAGGGACTCATTGCTGTCTGGTCTGCAGCTTCTGTGTTGTATTCTGATTTCCGTGTGATCTCCGATCCTGATCCGGCTTGTCTCTACCTGTGATTGTCTGCTACCTACCCTGACCCCGGCTTGCCTTTAGACTCTGCACCTGCCTGCTGATCCTGCCTTTTTGTTTCTGTCTGTTGATCTCCCGGTACCAACTCAGCTTGTGACCTGACCACCCGTCAGTCTGCTGTCGATGTCTGATCTGTCCGATTGTGACCGACCTGGCCTGTCTGACCCTGCATCTCGTTCATCCAGTCTGCTACAGTTTCCAGCCCTGCAAGCCTGCATCCGGTGCCTGCTCCGTGCTGATCATTCCAGCCTGCCAGCAGTCAAGCATCGTGCCAACTCATCTGCTACCAGCCTGCTGATTACTGCTACTACACAGACTACTGAACTGGTTACAGGAACTCATAGCCTGCCGTGCTCCTGTGGCCGATGTATCACTTCCAGTAGCCCGCGAGCCGGAGTTGTACGAGAGGTCTTCCTCTGCACATCAGGCTCACATCCCAGGTACATAACAGTTTCCCGTTACATCCTGGACGGTCTGCAGCGTTACTCTTTATATCAGAGCCCACAGTGTTCCCCTTTACATCAGGGTCTGCAGAGTTCCCCTTTACGCTGTTATGCCCTGTACACACGGTCGGATTTTCCGACAGAAAATGTGTGATAGGACCTTGTTGTTGGAAATTCCGACCGTGTGTACACAAATCCGATGCACAAAGTGCCACGCATGCTCAGAATTAATTAAGAGACGAAAGCTACTGGCTACTGACCCGTTTATAGTCCCGACGTACGTGTTTTACGTCACCGCGTTCAGAACGATCGGATTTTCCGACAACTTTGTGTGACCGTGTGTATGCAAGACAAGTTTGAGCCAACATCCGGCGGAAAAAAATCCATGCATTTTGTTGTCGGAATGTCCGATCAATGTCCGACCGTGTGTACAGGGCATAAGGGAGAACCTTGCGGACTCTGATGTAAAGGGGAACTCTGTGGATTCTGATGTAAAGGGGAACTCTATGGACTCTGATGTAGGGGAGAACTTTGTGGACTGTGATGTAAAGGGGAACTATGTGGACTGTGGAATAATGGAGAGCCCTGTGGACTCTTGGGAGGGGGGCTCTGATGACCAGAGACCCCCTTACTTCAGAGTTTCCCTTTACAACAGATTCTGCTGCATTCCTCCTTAGATGAGACTCAACACTCCGTGACCAGCGGAAGGCTGTCTCCCAGGGACCTTTCGACTTTTGTCCTTCTCTCAAATTACCCTATAGGGATTATACCCCCTGTCTAGATACAGGACGTTTTGCCGGGTAGCCATTGGGATATCTTGGCCGTGGTGCCTTAGTATCCTCCAGCGTGGCTACCGGTCCGAGATCTTCTACTAAGGCATTGCTTTGCCCCTGTTTGGGAATTACTTGGCCCCTGTGGTTTCTGATCTACTTATATTAGCAGACTTGGGTGTCTCTAATCATCTGGAATACAGACTACTTGAAGTAGCTCCTCCCCCTGGATTATATTGCTGAACATCCTTTTTATTTGGATATTCACATATGAGACTCACCCTTCTGTAAGACAGTGAGATCCGTTCTCTTTACTGCTATCTTTGAAACCTTGAATGTGTCCTGAAGAAGCCTAACGGTGAAACGCGTTGACGCACAAGGGCTCACTGTATACTTTGTATCATTATATATGATTTTTAACCCTTGAATGCTCTATTCATGTATTGTATTTTCTCAATAAACATTGTTATTTTTTCATACTTCGCTATTGTTTCTTATGCCTTTAAAGTCCGACCTAGGGATACTTAGTAAGTATCCTTTTTCTTTTTGAGACTCAACAGATTTCTCCATTACATCAAAGTCAACACAAAGTCCACAGTGTTCCCTTTTACATCAGGGTCCACATATTTCCCCCTTACATTAGGGTCCACAGAGTTTCCTCTTACATCAGAGTTCCCCCTTAAATCAGGGTCCACAGCGTTCCCCCTTACATTAGGGTCCACACAGTTCCCCCCCCCTTGAATCGCAAAAGGAAAAATATGTTTTTTTGCTTTTTGTTATATCTGAAGCACATTGCTAATTACACTAGTTACGTGTTTTTAGCTTTAAATATTGATATCGCA
This sequence comes from Aquarana catesbeiana, assembly GCF_042186555.1. Taxonomy (NCBI): domain Eukaryota; kingdom Metazoa; phylum Chordata; class Amphibia; order Anura; family Ranidae; genus Aquarana; species Aquarana catesbeiana. The sequence continues at coordinate 220,853,863 of NC_133335.1, forward strand.
CCGACAATTGGCATTTTGGCCAATTTTTTAACTGTCTGTAAAAAATTGTCTCTGTCAGCAAATTGTTCTGTGTAGTGTCAGCAAATTTGACTTCAGGAGGTTGGCAACCCTGATTGTATGGGGTGTGGCCAGTTTCAGTCTAGTACACCCCCCCCCCCTCTTCCTGCACATTGAAGCACACAAACACAGAAAAGCAAGTCAATCGGTTGTTTAGTTTTATTAAACGAACAAATATGTCTTCTAAAGCAGCAGATACAGGATTGAGTACAAATCTACACAAGTGTCTGGAGTAAACGTTGGTGGATCTGTGTCTTTTGGGGACGTGGGGGAAGGGGAAGGGGAGCAGTGTCTCTGGATCAGGGGTTACGGGGTGAGACAGTCCGTGCTGTCCAGTGATAGATAGATCTGAGCTTTGCACTGGAAGGTGCTGGATGTGTCCGGGATGAGTTCACAGCTGTGCAGGTTCGGAGAGACGTCTTTCACACACAGCGCCTGCAGGGGGAGACAAAGAGAGGATGAGAAGACATACTAGGATGGAATGAATCAGCCCACCCCAGTGCCTGCCCTTCCTTTACCCTTTGTGGGGGCTCCAGTAATAGGAGGTCTCTGTTGAATGATGCAGCTAAATATATACGGAATCAAACAAACGCTGCATTAGAGGGCAGTGCATTGTATTTATGAAAAAATCATGCTTGCTGCAATTTTCATGCATTTTTGTAAAAACTGTTAACCATCAATGTGTAAAGAGAGTCATGTTCTGCTGCAGGCTTCACCTTCTTCTCCAGCCAACCAGCATCAGGAGAACGTTTTCCACTTACATCAGGGTCCACCGAGTCCCCCCTTACATCGGGGTCCACAGAGTCCCCCCTTACATCGGGGTCCACAGAGTCCCCCCTTACATCGGGGTCCACAGAGTCCCCCCTTACATCGGGGTCCACAGAGTCCCCCCTTACATCGGGGTCCACAGCTTTCCGCTTGCATCAGGGTCCACCATGTTCCCCCTTACATCGGGGTCCACAGAGTCCCCCCTTACATCGGGGTCCACAGAGTCCCCCCTTACATCGGAGTCCACAGAGTCCCCCCTTACATCGGAGTCCACAGAGTCCCCCCTTACATCGGAGTCCACAGCTTTCCGCTTGCATCAGGGTCCACCGTGTTCCCCCTTACATCGGGGTCCACAGAGTTCCCCCTTACATCGGGGTCCACAGAGTTCCCCCTTACATCGGGGTCCACAGAGTTCCCCCTTACATCGGGGTCCACAGCTTTCCGCTTGCATCAGGGTCCACCATGTTCCCCCTTACATCGGGGTCCACAGAGTCCCCCCTTACATCGGGGTCCACAGAGTTCCCCCTTACATCGGGGTCCACAGAGTTCCCCCTTACATCACAGTCCACAGAGTTCTCCCTTACATCGGGGTCCACAGAGTTCCCCCTTACATCAGGGTCCACAGAGTTCCCCCTTACATCAGGGTCCACAGAGTTCCCCTTACATCACAGTCCACAGAGTTCTCTCTTACATCGGGGTCCACAGCGAACCACACCACATCCAACACCTCGGCCCTCAGAAGATAAGGGGAAAGAAGCTGCTCACTGTGAAAGCTGAGGTTGAAGCAAATGCATAGACAAGTCCCCTAGGTGCAACTAATTCCAACGCGTTTCACTCTTAACTGGCACTTATCGTACAGAGTTCAATTAAGCTCCAGTAGGCTCCAGTTAGGCGTGAAATCCTCCAGGTGCCTTTCATTCCTAATTGCCGCCTATTTGTTATATCTATGACTAGGCTCCAGTAGACTCCAGTAAGGAGTGAAACGGGTTTGAGTTGGTTGCACAGACAAATCCACCAGGGGCAATCAACACTATTGCAATTCACTTCTAACTGGAGCTTGATTGTAGCATCTATGACTAGGCTCCAGTAGGGAGTGAAATGTGTTAGAGTTAGTTGCACGGACAAATCCACCAGGTGCAACCAACTCCATCGCGTTTCACTCCCAACTGGAGCTTAAATGTAGAGACTATGATTAAGCTCCAGTTAGTAATGAAATGTGTTAGTGTTGACTGGGGGGGGGGGTGGGGGGGGGTTGTCTGTGCAACCAACCCCAACGTGTTTCATTTCTAATCAGCACTTAATCGTGGTGTCTACGACTAGGCTCCAGTTAGGAGTGAAACGCATTGTAGTTGGTTGCACAGACAAGTCCACCAGCTGCAACCAACACTAATGCGTTTCACTCCAAACTGGAGCTTAATTGTAGAGTCTATGAATAGGCTTCAGTGGGCTCCATTTTGGAGTGAAATGTGTTGGAGTTGGTTGCACGGTTGGTTGCATAGAGAAGTCCACCAGGTGCAACCAAGCTAATGCATTTCATTCCTAATTGGTGCTCAATCGTAGCATCTACAACTAAGCTCCAGTTAGGAGTGAAATGTGTTAGGGTTGTTTGCACAGACAAGTCTACCAGGTACAACCAATACTAAGGGGTTTCATATCCAATTGCTGCTTAATCATACCATCTGCAACTAGGCTCCAGTTGAGAGTGAAACGCGTTGGATTTATTTTGTACAGACAAGTCCACCGGGTGCAACCAACCCCAACACATTTCACTCCTAACTGAAACTTACTCGTAGCATCTACGATTAAGCTCCAGTAGGCTCCAGTTAGGAGGAAAATGTGTTAGGGATGCTTGCACAGACAAGTCCACCAGGTACAACCACCGCTTACGCGTTTCATTCCTAATTGGTGCTTCAGCGTTAACATCTACAACTAAGCTACAGTTAGAAATGAAATGTGTTAGAATTGGTTGCAAGGCTGGCTGCACAGACAGGTTCCCCTGGTGCCAATAATCCAACGCAGTTCATTCCTAATTGGCACTTAATCGTAGCATCTACGACTAGGCTCCAGTTGGGAGTGAAACGCGTTGGTGTGGGTGACCGCCAGGTGCAACCAACACCAACGCCTTTCACTCCTATCTGGAGCTTAATTGTAGCGTCTATGATTAAGTAAGCTCCAGTAGGCTTCAGTCAGAATGAAAACGTAACCTTGGATTTTGCGATGAGTGGTGTTGGTAAAAGAAAAAAAAAAAATTACAATATATTTAATAGCAACATATGGAAAAAAAAACTGTAAAAACGCACTAAAAAAAAATTTATTTTAAATTTTCATTTTAATTAATGTGTTTTCCAAAAAACACAGACACGCCCCTCATAATGGAAACAGGAAATTTTGCGTTACATTTAAATGCGATGCATTCCAAAGAAAATGTTAAAAAAAAAAGATAATTTGCATTGGCTGCCCCACCTGCGAAAAATGCGACAAAAAAGTCCCTGACTCCGCCCAGTTAAAGAAGAACATTCATCCACTCTAGATCTACAAATGCCGTGGTCTCGATGCTTCGCTTTGCCTGTGCGGCAAGAATAAACCCCTCCCCCTCCCCTGCTGCATTCAAAGTGAATGGGGCCCCGACGCAGCCGGCTTCAGCCACGTGCAATGCAACCTATAGCAGCGGTTCGATCTTTTCAGAGTTAAAACAGGCAGTAAAGGAGGTGACAAAGCACTTATCAGCCATCTGTCAGAGTCCCCAGCAGAGTCCCCTTACATCAAAGTCCTCCTCGTATCAAAGTCCCCATCAAAGTCTCCATTTCATCAGCATTTATATCAGATTCCCCATCAAAGTCTCTCTTACATTGGAGTCCCTATCAGAGCCCCCTTATATTAAAGTTTCCCTTACATTGGATTTCCTATTACATCAGAGTCCCCCTCACACATCAGAGTCCTCCTTATATGAGAGTCCCCATCAAAGTCCTCCTCACATCAGGTCCTCGTAAGAGTCTCCATCAGAGCCATCTCATATCAGAGTCCACATCAAAGTCTCCCTTACATCAGAGCCCCCTTTTTATCAGAGTCCAAATCAAACTCTCCCTTACATTAGCGTTCCCATCAGAGTACCATTATATCACAGTTCCCATCAAAGCCCCCCTTACATCAGTGTCCCCCTTACATGAGAGTCCCCATCAGATCCCCCCTCGTAAGAGTCCCCATCAAAGTCTCTGTTATATCAGAGTCCCCCAATATCACAGTTCCCATCAAGACCCCCCCTTACATGAGAGTCCCTCCCTGTAGGAGTCCCCATCAGAGCCCTCCTATATTAGAGTCCCCATCAAAGTCTCCCTTACATCAGAGTCCCTATCAGAGCCCCCTTATATCAAAGTTCCCCTTACATTGGAGTCCCTATTACATCAGAGTCCCCCTTACACATCAGAGCCCCCTTTTTATTAGAGTCCCCCTTACATCAGAGTCCCTCCCCGTAAGAGTCCCCATCAGAGCCCTCCTATATCAGAGTCCCCATCAAAGTCCCCCTTACGTCAGAGTCCCTATCAGAGCCCCCTTATATCAAAGTTCCCCTTACATTGGAGTCCCTATTACATCAGAGTCCCCCTTACACATCAGAGCCCCCTTTTTATTAGAGTCCCCATCAGAGCCCCCCTTACATCAGAGTCCCTCCCCGTAAGAGTCCCCATTAAAGCCCTCCTATATCAGAGTCCCCATCAAAGTTTCCCTTATATCCCTATTAGAGCCCCCTTATATAAAAGTTCTCCTTACATTGGAGTTCCTATTACATCAGAGTCCCCCTTACACATAAGAACCCCCTTTTTATTAGAGTCCCCATCAGAGCCCCCCTTACATGAGAGCCCTCCTTACATCAGAGTCCCTCCCCGTAAGAGTCCCCATCAGTGCCCTCCTATATCAGAGTCCCCATCATAGTCTCACTTACATCAGAGCCAATATCAGAGCCCCCTTATATCAAAGTTCCCCTTACATTGGAGTTCCTATTACATCAGAGTCTCCCATACATATCAGAGCCCCCTTTTATTAGAGTCCCCATCAGAGCCCCCCTTACATCAGAGTCCCTCCCCGTAAGAGTCTCCATGAGAGCCCTCCTATTTCAGAGTCCCCATCAACATCTCCCTTACATCAGAGCCCCCATTATGTCAAAGCCCTCCTCACATTAGGGTCTCCATCAAAGTTCCCCCTTACACAAGAGTCCCTATGAGAGTGCCCCATCAAGGTCTCCATTACAGTCAGAGTCCCCTTATATCACAGTTCCCATCAAAGCCCCCCTTACATTAAGGCCTCGTACACATGATACGAAAATCGGATGGAGAAATTTGTACGACGAGATGTCAGCTGATTTTTCGGATTGCTAGTACGGTGCTTTTGACAGCCGATTTTGCTTTTTCGTCAGACAAAAGCTGGACGTGCAGACTATAAAATTTTTGGCAGATGTCAACTCAGCATCTGATTCTCGTTTCATCAGTACGGTTTTCGTCCTAAAAAAATCGTAAGAGCAAGACTACGCATACTCAGAAACAAAAGAATACATACAAAACACATTACGTCACGCCTGACGTTGTATTCTGTCGTACAATTTTCGTATTCTTGGTAACCTCTTAACTTTCAACATGAGACTAGCATGCCACAAAAAAACGGACGTTCGGTTGTCCGAAAATCTGATTGTGTGTACGAGCCTTTAGAGTTTCCCTTACATGAGAGTCCCCTTTAGAGCCCCCCCATATCAGAATCCCCATCAAAGCCTCTCTTAAATAGGAGTCCTTATCAGAGTCCCCTTATATCACAGTTCCCCTTACATTGAAGTTCCTTTTACATCAGAGTCCCCCTTACACATTAGGCTCCCCAGCAAAGTCCCACTTACACACGAGTCCCTATCAGTGTCCCCCCTACATCAGGTTCTCCATTAGAATCCCCCTTACATCATGTTCCCCATTAGAATCCTCCTTACACTATGTTCCCCATTAGAATCCCCCTTACATCATGTTCCCCTTTAGAATCCCTCTTACATCATGTTCCCCATTAGAATCCCCCTTACATCATGTTCCCCTTTAGAATCCCTCTTACATCATGTTCCCCATTAGAATCCCTCTTACATCATGTTCCCCTTTAGAATCCCCCTTACATCATGTTCCCCTTTAGAATCCCCCTTACATCATGTTTCCCATTAGAATCCCCCTTACATCATGTTCCCCATTAGAATCCCTCTTACATCATGTTCCCCATTAGAATCCCCCTTACATCATGTTCCCCTTTAGAAACCCCCTTACATCATGTTCCCCTTTAGAATCCCCCTTACATCATGTTTCCCATTAGAATCCCCCTTACACTATGTTCCCCATTAGAATCCCCCTTACATCATGTTCCCCATTAGAATCCCTCTTACATCATGTTCCCCTTTAGAAACCCCCTTACATCATGTTCCCCTTTAGAATCCCCCTTACATCATGTTTCCCATTAGAATCCCCCTTACACTATGTTCCCCATTAGAATCCCCCTTACATCATGTTCCCCATTAGAATCCCCCTTACATCATGTTCCCCATTAGAATCCCCCTTACATCATGTTCCCCTTTAGAATCCCCTTTACACCATGTTCCCCATTAGAATCCCCCTTACACCATGTTCCCCATTAGAATCCCCCTTACACCATGTTCCCCATTAGAATCCCCCTTACACCATGTTCCCCATTAGAATCCCCCTTACATCATGTTCCCCATTAGAATCCCCCTTACATCATGTTCTCCTTTAGAATCCCCCTTACATCATGTTCCCCATTAGAATCCTCCTTACATCATGTTCCCCATTAGAATCCCCCTTACATCATGTTCTCCTTTAGAATCCCCCTTACATCATGTTCCCCATTAGAATCCTCCTTACACCATGTTCCCCATTAGAATCCCCCTTACACCATGTTCCCCATTAGAATCCCCCTTACATCATGTTTTCCCCATTAGAATCCCCCTTACACCATGTTCCCCATTAGAATCCCCCTTACATCATGTTTTCCCCATTAGAATCCTCCTTACACTATGTTCCCCATTAGAATCCCCCTTACATCATGTTTTCCCCATTAGAATCCCCCTTACATCATGTTCCCCGTTATAATCCCCCTTACATCATGTTCCCCATTAGAATCCCCCTTACATCAGGGTCCTCTTATATTAGAATCCCCATCAAAGTCCCCCTTACCCAAGAGTCCCCTTTAGAGTCCCTCCTGACTTAAGAGTCTGTCCTTACATCAGGGTCCTTATCAAATTCCCCTCTTATGAACGACCAGATAAAATCTTGCAGCAGACCAGATTTGGCCCACGGGCCATAGTCTGGAGACCCCCTTCTCTCCTTTATTAAGGTGGTCATACATGTAGTGATCTGCGATCGATCTGGATATGAGTGATCACAATAAGCGATTTCATTGTAAATGTAAACATTGAATAATGTAAAACATATGCTATCAATCTAAAATATGATCTATTAGAAAGAAACTATTGAAAACGATCATCTAATCGATCTGTAATACGATCGGTGGATTTTTTTTATTCGATCAGAAACAAATAACAAAAAATTCCACCTTTGGCTGATCGACTGCCAATGTAAAAACCATTCTAAAGCTCACTAAATTCTACAAACAAATGATTTATGATTCTTGTCTAATGTAATCATTTCATGGTGGCTGTGCACGCTTCGTTAAATGATCGATTTATTTTCCAATCAATCTACTCTGATATGAATATTCGATCTGTGACCAACAACTGATCTGATCGATATGTCACACATGGGGCAGGAGGAGTAGTTTTTATAACTTATGTTCGCAAGTTATTGATCACATTTCTGTTTCTACCATGCAATATCATAATCAAAATACGATCGTATTTAGGAACAAAAGTATTTCAGTGCTTCCTACTGATGAAAAAAAAGGATCGATCATTTTCTGCCCTGGACGATGGACTCACTTTGTTCGAATCCGATTCAAATTGAGTCGAAATCGATCGGAAAAGGGAAATTATGGCTATTAAATTGTTTGCAGATCTAAACATTTTAACACCGCTTGCTGACCTGCCGCTGTACTTTCACGTACCTATACGATCGAGGCTTTCCTTTTCCGGGACCCGGAAGACTGTGCTGCCATTCGCTGCAGCACCAGCTGATCGACAGGTCCTGGTCAATGATATTTGACCAGCACCCGCTCAACGGCTCAGGGAATGACAGAAGATAGCTCTGTGTTGGTAAACAACACAGAGCTCTCTACAGACAGCAGCCAAGGGCCGTTTTTTTTTCTCCCTGCAAACAAACCGGCAGATTGCACCACACATTACACATGGTTGGGCGCACAGTTAACCCCTTCCCAGCCAGTGTCATTAGTACAGTGAGAGTGCATATTATTATCACTGATCACTGTATTAGTGTCACTGGAGGTGTCAGTGTCAGTCAGTTCCCCTCAGCGTCAGTTAGTGTCAGATTGCCCACTGCTAATACAGTCCCATTATAAGTCGCTGCCCATTACTAGTATAAAGTAAAATAAAAAATTCCAGTAACTATCCCATAGTTTGTAGACGCTATAACTTTTGTGCAAACCAATCAATATACACTTATTGGGATTTTTTTTATCATAAATATGTAGCAGAATACATATTGGCCAAAAATTTGATTTTTTAAAAAAAATGTTTATTGGATGTTTTATAGCAAAAAGTAGAAATGTGTGTTTTTTTTTTTTTTTTTTTTTTTTACAAAATTGTGTGTCTTTTTTCATTTATATCGCAAAAAAAAAAAAAACCCCAGAGCCGATCAAATACCACCAAAAAGAAAGCTCTATTGCTGTGATAAAAATGATATAAATTTAATTTGGGTACAGCGTTGCACGACCGCACAATCGCCAAGTTAAATAGCAAAAAATGGTCTGGTCATGGAGGGGTAAAAATCTTCCGGAGCTGAAGTGGTTAAACAAATTGCACATCGATCAGATAAAAATAAAATAGGATCAAAGCATGTATGGCCACCATAAATTGATTGCTTATTCGATTGTTTGCAGATTCTATCAATTTAATCGAATTGCATATCAAATCAGGTGATAAAATCGAAGTGTGTAGGACCACCATTAGAAAGAGTTCCCCCTTCTGTCCCAGTGATACGCGTATCGATAGGATCATGCAAATCGATCAGTTGATGCCGTTTAGGCTTTATTCACACCTAGGTGATTTGAATCGCGGGATGCGTTTGCGGTGCCATTACCCTAAACACGGTGCGATTTTTTATTTTTTTTTTACCGCGGTTGTTGCGAGATAAATCGCGCTGCCATCGTGGCAAATTGCAACGCGTGAAGCTTGCCACTCAAGGAGCAGGAGCTTGTTTTGGGGTTGGCGACAGCGTAGTGATTTTCCGCGATTGCAGCGCGATTTATCTCGCAACAACCGCGGCAAAAAAACAAAACAAAATTGCACCGTGTTTAGGGTAATGGCACCGTAAACGCGTTTAGGGTGATTTATCGCGCGGTAAAAATTTCACCCTGTTTAGGGTAATGGCACCGTAAACGCGTTTAGGGTGATTTATCGCGCGGCAAAAATTGCACCGCGTTTAGGGTGCCATTAAGAAGTAGTGGCACCGCAAGCGCGTCCCCTTCCCCCGCGCGTTTTGCCGTGATTTTGCGGGCAGAATCGCGCCTATTCCGTCTGCAATTCAAATGACCTAGGTGTGAATGGAGCCTTACGGTAGCCATACACACTTTGATTTGATCATCCGATCAATGTGCGATTTGATTAAAGCAATCGCATCTGCAAAGAACTGAAAAGCCGCCGTTTTCCTTTCCGATCAACTTAGACCCCCCCCCCCCTCCCCATTTCGATTTAATTTGTTCAGACTGAGTTGATCGGCCAGGGTGGAATATTAATCAATCATTATGCATCGATTGGCAGCACTGAGATGCTTTGTTCATCAATAGGATTGTGTTTCAATTGATCAGATTATGGAGATTACGATGGTGGAAAAACAGAGGTACGATCGATAAATCTTGCATATTAATAATAATATTAAATAGTTTGCAGCCATAAGTTGTGATCGTATTTAAACCACCAATCAAAATCCACTTGTGTGGCATACTGATCAAACAGGTTGTCGATTTTTAGATTGGAAGAGATCGATTGGTAAAAAGAAAAAAAAAATCGATCGCTTATCAAAGCATGTATGGCCACCATAACAGAGCAGTAAAAACCTGACCGGGGTTCTAACCCTTCCATACATAACCGAACACACACACAGTCTCCCCAACCCCCCCACCCCCTGTTGCATACTCACCATGTTCTTGAGCACGGCTCCCTGCCGCTGGCTCCCGAAGGCGCTCAGGAAACTGTCGTCTGCGGCGTCGGCGCCCTCCACCGCGTTCTCGGGCTCGGAGCGGCGTATGTCGGGCGACCGTCGGATGCCGGAGAGCAGCCCGGACGCCCTGCCCACGGAGTAGTAGCTGGGGCCGGTGGACTGCTTGTACCAGGCGGCGGTGCGCTGGCAGGAGAGCAGGAGAGCCAGGGCGCTGCACAGCAGGGTGAGTCGTAGGGAGGAACGGGGGCTCACACACGCCATGGCGATGTACTGCAAGCCACGGACTCTTGTTAATGAGATCTGGAGGAGAGAACGGCAGGCTGGCTTATAAAGAGCAGAGAGAGCGGAGGGGGGGGGGGGGGGTGGAGAGGGGCTGTAGGTGGGTGGTGATGATGGGGGTTGGAGGGGGGGGGGGGGATGTTATGCTGTGATATCTCCTATTAAACCGGTGACAGCTCCCGAATCACTAAATCAACGCCGAACCCCGGAGCAAAGTATATGGAGATATCTAACCGAGTGACAGATAAATTGACTGCTTAGCGAGTGATAAAGAATGCGAAATTCTGATTACACGGTGACAACTAACCCGAAAACCGCAGAGATGCCCCCCACCACCACCACCACCACGTGGCTCCGAGCTACCGACCGCCGATACAAATCTGAGAGTGTTTCCATGTTTCAGACTTTGATATCTGAATCTGTGAAATGTTCTAAAAACTGGAGGGGAGAAAATTAAAAAAAAAAAAAATCAATAAAAAAAAGATTAAAAAAAATCAAAGAGTCACTTAAAGGGGGAGTCCACCTTATATGCTTATATTTTGCCTTCCCTGGTTCCTCTTTCCCACCAACAAACCCCCCCCCCCCCCCCCCCCCCCGTCAACATGCTAATAAATTGTTAAATATTTTTATTATTTAACCCCTTCAGCCCCGGAAGATTTTACCCCCCTTCCTGACCAGAGCACTTTTTGCGATTCGGCACTGCGTCGCTTTATTAAATGACAATTGCGCGGTTGTACGGCGCTGCACCCAAACAAAATCAACGTCCTTTTTTCCCCCCACAAATAGAGCTTTCTTTTGGTGGTATTTGATCACCTCTGGGGTTTTTATTTTTTGCGCTATAAACAAAAAAAGAGCGACAATTGGAAAAAAAAAAACGCAATATTTTTTACTTTTTGCTATAATAAATATCCCAAAAAATATATAAGAAAACAATTTTTTTCCCTCAGTTTAGGCGGATATATATTCTTCTACATACTTTTGTTAAAAAAAAAGTCGCAATAAGCGTATATTGATTGGTTTGCGCGAAAGTTATAGTGTCTACAAAATAGGGGATAGTTTTATGGCATTTTTAATATAATTTTTTTTTTATCAGTAATGGCGACGATCTGCGATTTTTATCAGGACTGTGACATTATGGCGGACACATCGGACACTTTTGACACTATTTTGGGACCATTGTCATTTATACAGCGATCAGTGCTATAAAAATGCATTGATTACTTTGTAAATGACACTGGCAGAGAAGAGGTTAACCACTAGGGGGGGGGGGGGGGGGGGGCGATGAAGGGGTTAAGTGTGTCCTAGGGAGTGATTCTAACTGTAGGGGGGATGGGCTACCCTTAACATGAAAGCGATCACCTTCTTTACATAGGCATGTCCCCGTTCTGCCTATCTGTAAGACGATCGCGGGCACCTGGCGGACATCGAGTCCACGGGACCTGCGGGCGCGCTCACGGAGCACGCGGCGGAGGTGCGCCGGCATGACAGTAAATTTAAAGGGACGTACAGGTACGCCCATTTGTGCAGCCGTGCCATTCTGCCAACGTAAACGTACATGCGGCGGTCGGCAAGCGGTTAAGGTACTTATATAGCGCCGTCAATTTACGCAGCGCTTTACATATACATTGTACATTCACATCAGTCCCTACCCTCAAGGAGCTTACAATCTAAGGTCCCTAACTCACATTCATACATATACTAGGGCAATTTAGACAGGATCCAATTAACCTCCCAGCATGTCTTTGGAGTGTGGGAGGAAACCGGAGTAACCGGAGGAGACCCATGCAGGCACAGGGAGAACATGCAAACTCCGGGCAGGTAGTGTCGTAGTTGGGATTCGAACAACCCTGTTTACTGCTAAGCAAGAGCCTTTCCTTGGTACTTACCTTACTTTAAAGCCAGTGATGCCATCACTGGGTCTCTGCGTGTCTCTATACAGTGCAAGTAGATCGTGGCTGGTGGGAGGTGTGGCCTTGTGGCTGGTGGGAGGGGCCAGATCATGGCTGGTGGGAGGGGCTGGCAGGGTGCTGTACATAGCTTCCTGAAAACATCACAGCACTTCCTTTAAAAGGAGGGATATGCAATTAGCGGACCTCCAGCTGTTGCAGAACTACAAGTCCCATGAGGCATAGCAAGACAGCCACAAGCATGACACCCAGAGGCAGAGGCATGATGGGACTTGTAGTTTTGCAACAGCTGGAGGTCCGCTAATTGCATATCTCTGCTTTAAAGGATATCTAAAGGTTTGTTTGTTTAAACAAACATGTCATACTTACCTGCTCTGTGCAGTTGGTTTTGCACAGAGTGGCCCCGATCCTCCTCTTCTGGGGTCCCTCAGCGGCGCTCCTGGCTCCTCCTCTTCTCGAGTGCCCCGTTGGGGGAGCCGCTCTCCCTTTGGGTCACTCGTGTGGGCGCGCTCCCCTGTCCTGCTTCTGACACAGACAGCAGGACTCGGCCCCGCCCCCCCGGTTCCTGCGTCATTGGATACATTTGACAGCAGCGGGAGCCAATGGCTGCGCTGCTATCAATCTATCCAATCGGTACCCGAGACAACACTGGTGTGCTTGTCCCCGTTGCTGGAAAAACCGGGTTCAGGTAAGTAAAAGGGGGGCAGCTGGACTACAGGAGGTTTTTCACCTTAATGCATAGAATGTAGTAAGGTGAAAAACCACGAGGGGTTACAACCCCTTTAAACCCCCTTGCCACCCAGGCCAATTCTGACACTTCTCTCCTACATGTAAAAATGATCATTTTTTTGCTTGAAAATTACTCCGAACCCCGGAACATATATGTGTTTTTTTTTAGCAGAGACCCTAGGGAATAAAATGGTGGTTCTATCTTGCACGGTATTTGCGCAGCAATTTTTCAAATGTTTTTCAAAGTTAGTCCGATTTTTTTGCATAATGTGAAAGATGATGTTACAGCGAGTAAATAGATACCTAACATGGAGAGACCTCTAATATGATGGGGACCTCTGATGTTATGGGGGGACCTCTGGATGTGATGGGAGGACCTCTGGATGTGATGGGAGGACCTCTGGATGTGATGGGGGGACCTCTGGATGTGATGGGGGGACCTCTGATATGATGGGGGGACCTCTGATGTGATGGGGGGACCTCTGATGTGATGGGAGGACCTTTGAAGAGATGGAGGAACCTCTGATGTGATGGCAGGACCTCTGAATATATGGAGGGACCTTTGATGTGATGGGAGGACCTCTGATGTGATGGCAGGACCTCTGATGTGATGGCAGGACCTCTGATGTGATGGAGGGACCTCTGATGTGATGGGAGGACCTCTGATGTGATGGGAGGACCTCTGATGTGATGGCAGGACCTTTGAAGAGATGGAGGGACCTCTGATGTGATGGCAGGACCTCTGAATATATGGAGGGACCTCTGATGTAATGGGGGACCTCTGATGTGATGGCAGGACCTTTGAAGAGATGGGAGGACCTCTGATGTGATGGCAGGACCTCTATAGATATGGAGGGACCTCTGATGTAATGGGAGGAACTCTGATGTGATAGATGACCTCTGATGTAATGGGAGGACCTTTGAAGAGATGGAGGGACCTCTGATGTGATGGGAGGACCTCTGAAGAGATGGAGGGACCTTTAAAGTGATGGAGGGACCTCTGATGTGATGGAGGGACCTCTGATGAGATGGGAGGACCTCTGAAGAGATGGAGGGACCTCTGATGTGATGGAGGGACCTCTGATGAGATGGGAGGACCTCTGATGTAAAAAAAGGGGCTTCTGGCTAAGTCAATTTCAGTCAACAGACAGTTGTGTGCATTGTCCCAGGCTCAGGTATTCCATTGATAAGGAACATTTACGTTTCATACATCATGGACAGGGGTGCCTCCAGATTTTGCTTATTTGTATAGGGCAGGGTGTTGAGACTGAAAAAAAAAAGGTCAAGTAAAGTGGGTGTAGATGATGTGCTCTTGCCATGAACAGCTCTGTGATCTTCAATGAAGGTGAAAAACAAAATGAACATATAACGACACATTTAATTACTACCACACCTCTCAATTAAATGAAGTGATTTGGTTGCAATCTGATGTGGCTGGCAATAAAGTGTATCTAAATCCCAGATGGTTTGAACTCTTACCAGGCTTTTTTCGTCCCAAAGACACAAGAGGAAATCTCTCTAATAAATGGGAAAATCTTCTCTGTTGCAAGATCAAGTGTCCCCATTAGAAGATCTCCCCTCTATTCCTGTCCCAGTGACAACAAATACATTTTGATTTTCCCATCCCTTTCTCTTCTGGTGACAATGGTGTACACTCACTTTGCTCATCTACACGAGTCACCTTCTAAATATTAATGCGGGGGGGGGGGGGGGGTGCGGTGTTGTCAGTCACATTATCTGTCATGCGTGGGAACATCCCAGGAAACATTCCACCTCTTATCATTTCCAATATCTGGTGACCAGGCTGTGACACTTCCAGTTAAGCCGACATCTAATTGATCGATCGCCTCTTATCTCAGGGAGCGTGCTGCGGTGGGCTGTCAGCATCGGGGTGACTCACAAGTCTTTGTGCCACCTACATACATAGGGAGCCCATGGCTCATCCCATACCGGGAACTACAAGGCTCAGAATACATAGTTACATAGTAGGTGAGGTTGAAAAAAGACACACGTCCATCAAGTCCAACCTATGTGTGTGATTATGTGTCAGTATTACCTTACATATCCCTGTATATTGCGGTCATTCAGGTGATTATCTAATAGTTTCTTGAAGCTATCAATGCTCCCCGCTGAGACCACCGCCTGTGGAAGGGAATTCCGCATCCTTACCGCTCTTACAGTAAAGAACCCTCTACGTAGTTTAAGGTTAAACCTCTTTTCTTCTAATTGTAATGAGTGGCCCCGAGTCTTATTAAACTCTCTTCTGCGAAAAAGTTTTATCCCTATTGTGGGGTCACCAGTACAGTATTTGTAAATTGAAATCATATCCCCTTCAAGCGTCTCTTCTCCAGAGAGAATAAGTTCAACGCTCGCAACCTTTCCTCATAACTAAGATCCTCCAGACCCTTTATTAGCTTTGTTGCCCTTCTTTGTACTCGCTCCATTTCCAGTACATCCTTCCTGAGGACTGGTGCCCAGAACTGGACAGCATACTCCAGGTGCGGCCGGACCAGAGTCTTGTAGAGCGGGAGAATTATCATTTTATCTCTGCAGTTGATCCCCCTTTTAATGCATGCCAATATTCTGTTTGCCTTATTAGCAACAGCTTGGCATTGCATGCCATTGCTGAGCCTATCATCTACTAGGACCCCCAGGTCCTTTTCCATCCTAGATTCCCCCAGAGGTTCTCCCCCCAGTGTATAGATTGCATTCATATTTTTGCCACCCAAATGCATTATTTTAGATTTTTCTACATTGAACCTCATTTGCCATGTAGTCGCCCACCCCATTAATTTGTTCAGGTCTTTTTGCAAGGTTTCCACATCCTGCAGGGAAGTTATTGCCCTGCTTAGCTTAGTATCGTCTGCAAATACAGAGATTGAACTGTTTATCCCATCCTCCAGATCGTTTATAAACAAATTAAATAGGATTGGTCCCAGCACAGAACCCTGGGGAACCCCACTACCCACCCCTGACCATTCTGAGTACTCCCCATTTATCCCCACCCTCTGAACTCGCCCTTGTAGCCAGTTTTCAATCCAGGTACTCACCCTATGGTCCATGCCAACGGACCTTATTTTGTACAGTAAACGTTTATGGGGAACTGTGTCAAATGCTTTTGCAAAATCCAGATACACCACGTCTACGGGCCTTCCTTTATCTAGATGGCAACTCACCTCCTCATAGAAGGTTAATAGATTGGTTTGGCAAGAACGATTCTTCATGAATCCATGCTGATTACTGCTAATGATATCCTTCTTATTACTAAAATCTGGTATATAGTCCCTTATCATCCCCTCCAAGATTTTACATACTATTGATGTTAGGCTAACTGGTCTGTAATTCCCAGGGATGTATTTTGGGCCCTTTTTAAATATTGGTGCTACATTGGCTTTTCTCCAATCAGCTGGTACCATTCCAGTCAATAGACTGCCTGTAAAAATTAGGAACAACGGTCTGGCAATCACCTGACTGAGTTCCCTAAGTACCCTCGGATGCAAGCCATCTGGTCCCGGTGATTTATTAATGTTAAGTTTCTCAAGTCTAATTTTAATTCCGTCCTCTGTTAACCATGGAGGTGCTTCCAATGTTGTGTCCTGAGGATCAACACTGCAGTTTTGGTTACTGAAGCCCCCCGATTCACTCGTGAAGACTGAGGAGAAGAATAAATTCAATACCTTTGCCATCTCCCCATCCTTTGTAACCAGATGTCCTTCCTCATTCTTTATGGGGCCAATATGGTCTGTCCTCCCTTTTTTACTGTTTACATACTTAAAGAATTTCTTGGGATTTTTTTTGCTCTCCTCCGCTATGTGTCTTTCATGTTCTATCTTAGCCGTCCTAATTGCACCCTTACATTTCTTATTGCATTCTTTATAAAGTCTGAATGCTGAGGATGATCCCTCAACCTTGTATTTTTTGAAGGCCTTCTCCTTTGCTTTTATATGCATTTTTACATTGGAGTTAAGCCATCCAGGATTTTTGTTCGCTCTTTTAAATTTATTACCCAATGGGATACATTGGCTAATGCCCTTATTTAATATGCTCTTAAAGCAAACCCATCTCTCCTCCGTATTCTTTGTTCCTAATATTTTATCCCAATTTATGCCTTTTAGCAAGGTTTGTAGTTTAGGGAAGTTGGCTCTTTTGAAATTCAGTGTCTTTGTATTCCCTTTATGTTTCCTATTTGTGTGATTTATACTGAAACTAATTGACCTGTGATCGCTGTTACCTAAATTGCCCCGTATTTCCACATCTGTGATCAGGTCTGTATTGTTGGTAATCAGTAGATCCAGTAATGTTTTATTTCTAGTTGGTGCGTCTACCATCTGACCCATAAAATTGTCCTGCAAGACATTAAGGAACTGGCGAGCCTTAAATGAATGCACGGTTCCCTCCGCCCAGTCTATGTCTGGAAAATTAAAATCCCCCATTATGATAACACTTCCCATCCTTGCTGCTAATCCAATTTGTGATAGGAGATCCGTCTCCACTTCCTCCCTCAGGTTAGGGGGCCTATAGCATACTCCCAGTATTATTTTCCCCTTAGCTTCATCCTTTTGGAGCTCTACCCATAAGGATTCCACCTCCTCTCTAGCTCCCTCAGTGATGTCATCTCTCACATTCACTTGTACATTATTCTTGATATATAGGCATACCCCTCCCCCTTTTTTACCCTCTCTATCCTTGCGGTATAGGGTATACCCTTGAATGTTTGCCAGCCAATCATGAGAGCTGTTGAATCAGGTCTCTGAAATTCCCACAAAATCCAAATCCTCCTTGTACAACAGTATCTCTAGTTCACCCATCTTGTCCGCCAGGCTCCTGGCATTGGTGAACATGCCACATAGTTTAGACCGGTCGCATATTGTTCTCGTATTGGGTGTTTCAAAATTGCCACTAGGACTTGCTACTATACTCACCTTGTGTTTTTGTGCTTTGGTTAACCTACCACTAATGCCCCCAATACTACCCTCTGGAATATCATCCGTGCTGGCTATCACTGTCTCTGGACCCTCCCCCCCATTGCCTAGTTTAAAAACCCCTCTAACTTTTTGGCCATCTTCATTCCCAGCAGATCTGCACCCTCCTCATTTAGGTAGCCAGGGAGCCATTGTCCACTGGAAGGGGCACCGATTGGAGGACAGCTCAGTGGTCTGTTAGCCTAAAGCAGTGATGGCCAACCTTGGCACCCCAGATGTTTTGGAACTACATTTCCCATGATGCTCTGGTACTCTGCGGTGTAGATGAGCACCATGGGAAATGTAGTTCCAAAACATCTGGGGTGCCAAGGTTCGCCATCACTGGCCTAAAGGGTCTTGCGGTTCTGGGGTCCCCTCCCTCCAGGGGTGTTCGCTGTATAGAATGATAAACTCTGCCCATCATTATTTGTACTTCCTCCTACAATCAATAAACATGCGTCCAAGCTGGCTCCAGAAAATGAAGTCCTTTAGCTGTCCGAAGGAGATAAGTTGGTCCCATTGGGAACTGAAGCTGATTTTGAAGCACTACATAATACACAATAGATTACTGGGCCTTCCTTTAAAGGTGGGCGGTCTCTGGAGAGATCCAGGGGCTGCCTATTGGGTGTTATTTTCACTTGCTGCATGCTTGAGAAGTGGACTAGAGTTTTCAGGCGCTCACATATCTCCCTTCACTGGTTTTCATTTATGGGAATTTGTGTTTTCGTAGGTGTAGGGAAAAATAGTGGGTTAGCTTTAAAGGGGAGCTCCAGTTTCAACTATTGTAAAAAAATATATATATATAAAAAATGGGAATGGACAGGCCCTCCCCACAGCACATACTTACCTATCCTTCACTTCTCTATGGCTGCCTTTAACTACCAGGAGCAAAGACATCTACCCAGATCATGTGACCCACTCCCCTTTCTGCCATGGCACAGTGCTGGTGCTTGGTGATGGTGAGCGTCACACTGGGGTGGGAAAAGTCTCCAAACTGTGGCCCCTAGGCTCGCCTTTATCTGGCTCTTAGGGCACTATTACTCTCGCTGATGCAAGGCACTATTGATCTTTTATTAAAAGAATCAAGCAACCAATTTTATACAAAAGTAAAAAACAAAACCATAGTACAAAACTTCAACAGAAATCCAAGGAATACACATCCATGTTCAGAATATATACAATATATACATAATCCACTACCAAAATTATTTACATAAAGCAGCAGAGAGGGCCTAAGAGGCACAACCCATCACCTATGTACGCAGCCATTTATCAAAAATTAATCCAAAAAAAAATAATAATCTAGGGTGATAAGAGACAGACAGCCACACCCGGGAAAGAGACTCCTGGCAGTCAGGGAGGCTTGAAACCCCTCCACGCCTTCAACCAAGCCCCCTGACTCCGCTTGTCTCTCTCGAGCACCCGAATCTTCTCCACCTCATGCAGAATGTCATACACCACCACCTGAACAGGAAGGATTTTACGCCGAATGCAGACCTGACACCGTGCGTTCCAAGTGAAATAACGGACTACTAGGCTAACTAGAAAAAGTGTATCTAAACAAAAAACCCCACCAGTATTGAATGCTCCGTACACCCACTCAGCATAACCCAGCCTGGAGAGGAAAGGGACACCGAGGGCCCGTCCCACCTGTTTGTACACCTCTATGTTAAAAGGGCAATGAAGCAGAAAATGGTCCATAGTCTCCTCCTCACCTGCACACTCCTCCCGAGGACAGCTACGATCCACCCCACCGCGGAATTTCAAATTGCCCCTAACATAGAGTCTCCCATGGAAGCACAACCAGGCCAGATCCCTGAATTTAGGGGGTACTCTGTCCAAATTAATAAGTCTTAACCCTGCCCTCAAAACTGGGCCTGGGCAATCCCTTAAGGCCAGTGGGTCATGAAAGACTTCGCTCAAGACTCGACTCATAAGGACTTTCCTCGGAACCGATCTGAGATCTTCAGCCGACAATCGCCACTGCCGTAGTAACTTCAGGCACGGAGCGACATAGGCTGGTAGCTGACCACGATGACCCCTGAGATTCTTCACTTGGCCACCTTCTTCCCAAAGTCGTAGAAAAGGCCTAAACCAAGATCTAAATATGCCTGCCCATCCAGGAGGTTCCACTGCAAGCATATTACCAATATTAAACTTGAGAAAAAGCAGTGAAAAGAAAAGAACTGGGTTGACCATACCTAAGCCACCCTCCCTCCTGGATAGATAGGTGACATTCCTCTTGATGGGGTTCAGTCTGTTCCCCCACAACATCTGGAAGAACACACTACTGACCCTAGCATAGAGAGACACTGGCAAGATGCAGACAAAGCTGACATACAAGAAGATCGGAATCAGGTAAGTCTTAATCAGATCAACCCTTTCCCTCATAGATAACTTCCATCTCTTCCAGCTGACCACCTTAGTATTGGCAATTTCCAGTCTGCCTTCCCAGTTTTTGAGGCCATAATCGCCAGGTCCAAATTCAATGCCTAAAATCTTAATTCTTTCCTGGGGCACTGGAAAGGTGTCCGGGAGATCAAACCCCTCACCTTCCTTTCCCATCCAGAAAACTTCACTCTTTTCCTGATTGATCTTGGAGCCTGATGCTTCAGAATACCGTGATGTCAGAGAGACCACCTCCTCTGCTTCATCCGCCCCAGTGACAATCACCGACACATCGTCCGCATAGGCAACAACCCTCAAAGGCGGCTCACCCGGAAGCCCCACTGGCACCCCACACAACATGCCGCTCTCTAGCCTCCTGATGAAGGGGTCGATTGCAAACACATAGAGCAGGGGACTCAGGGGACAACCCTGGCGCACCCCGGAGCCAACCTCAAAGGACTGCCCAACCCAACCATTAACAAGAGGAAAGCTCTCTGCCCCCTCATACAAGACTTTTAACCAATCGACAAAACCACCCGGCAGACCGTACTTACTAAGGAGCAACCACAGGTACTCATGGTTGACACGATCAAAAGCCTTTGCCTGATCCAATGTCAGCAAATACTTTCCCCAGCCTGCAGCCCTGCACCGCTCCAAGGCCTCCCGGACAGCTAAAACTGCTGTGAAGGTGCACCTACCCTGGACCGAACAGTGCTGATGGCGAGAAAGCAAAGACTCTGCTACTGACGATAGGCGCCAGAAGATGATCTTTGCCAGTATCTTTCTATCGACATTAAGAAGGCTGATGGGGCGCCAATTCTCAACCATCGAAGGATCTTTACCCTTTGAAAGAAGAATCACAGCTGAGTGCCTCATGGAAGAGGGAAGTACCCCCTCAGCAAGGCAACTGTTAAAAACCTCTACCAAATGTGGGGCCAGAATAGACTTAAAAGCTTTGTAAAACTCAGCCGTCAAGCCATCCGGTCCAGGTGACTTTTTGATGGCAAGCTGTTCAATTGCCCTTATCACCTCTTCAACTGTGATCTCCTCTGTCAAATTCATCAATGGGACATCTTCATCATTTAGACCTGGAGTAGAGTCCAAAAAGCTTTCCATCTTGTCACGGTCAAGCTCTTTCCTCCCAAGAAGGTCAGCATAAAAGGACCTCACGACCTCCAGAATCCCTGACCTGGACTTTGTCAAGGAACCTGTACTGTCCTTAAGGCCAACGACCGTTTTAACAGCTACACCTTGTTTGCAGTTCTGGTAAGGGTCAGGCGAGTGGTACTTCCCATAGTCCCTCTCCAGAACCAAAGAGGCATGCCGGTCATATTGACACTTCCTGAGAAGGAGTTTCACTTCGGAGATTGCCCCAGGATCTCCTCCTCTCGAGACAAGAATATCCAGCTTCCTCCGTAAACGTTGGTAGGTCATGTATTTATTAAACTGCTTTCTATTGGCTAGGCCCCTGAAGAATCCAGCAATCCTCTTTTTGGTCAGCTCCCACCACTCAGCCTTGCTGCTACAAAAGTCCAGGATGGTCACCTGTGCCTGAAAGAATTCCTCAAAGGATTGTCTAACATGTTCTTCCTTGAGTAGAGTCGAATTCAATCTCCAGATGCCCTTGCCCCTCTGAGGGGCGTCTGAAGCATTCAGGACCACAGATAGCATACAGTGATCAGAGAACTCTACTGCCTGCACCACTGGGGGCGAGAAAGCAGAGGTCTCCTTCAAAAAAAACCTATCTATTCTACTCTGACTATTACCTCGATGAAAGGTGAACCCGGTGTCATCCGGGAGGTGCTTAATGTGCACATCCACAAGACCAGCATCCCTAACCATACTATTTAAAAAAACGCTATCATATCCCAGCCTGTCCTTGAAGTCCTTCCTGTCCTTGGGCCTAGTTACTGTATTAAAGTCACCTCCAAAGACCACTTGCCGGGATGTAAAAAGAAATGGCTTGATCCTTGTAAAAAGGCATTTCCTGTCCCACTTTGTGTGCGGTCCATAAACATTAATTAGGCGCAGGTCCTGCCCTCCCACAAGGACGTCTAAGACCATACATCTCCCAATCTCCACCTCAATAACCCGCCGGACAGTTACCATGCCGGTTTTAAACAACACCGCCACACCGCCGTAAGGCTCGGCCGCAAGAGACCAGTAAGATGGACCATACCTCCACTCTCTCTTGGCCATATGAATATCTGCCAAGGAGGTGAGCCTAGTCTCTTGCAAAAATAAAATTTCAGCATCTAATTGGCTGAACAAAAAGAAGGCCATAGAACGAGCTCTTACTGACTTAATGCTGGCGACATTTATTGTCACCACTTTTAACGGAGGGGGAACCGCCATTTGGGTTATTGGGTGGTTTGCTTCTTAGCTCCCCTCTGCTGCTCATCACCAGAAGCCTCTCTCTTTCTTGAGGCCGCCTCAAACTCCATTTCGGAATCAGAACTTCGCTCCGAAGAAGCTCCAGATGAAGAGATATCCCAATTAGAGGACCTATACCGGTTGGAGACAGGCACTGGAGCCTGTTCTGTCCTCACCACCTGCTTCTTCCGCTTCCCAACCTTCCTTCTCTCCTCCAGGTACTGCAGGTCAGCTTCAGAGATGCCCTCATCTCTTACTTTTTTCTGTGAAGTCTTTACAGAAGACTTCTTTACAGAGGAAGAAGCAACCTTTTTAGTACCCACTACTACTGCTGGTGGGGGGGGTGCTCCCTTTGAATCAGACTTAGGAGGGGTAGACTCCTGGGGGGTAAATGACTCAGGGGGCACAGACTTGGAAGGTTCTGACACAAGAGGAGAGGGTACAGTAGGCTGGGGGGAGACAGATACAGATACAGAAGGAATACTTACAGACACATGAGGGGTGGCCACATGAACTGGAGAGGGATCCTGAGCAGGACCAGGGGAGTCGGTCACCGCAGAGGAGGATGGTACACCAGGGGCCTCACCCTCCATCCTGTCCAGCCTTGACATGTCATCAATTACCTCCTTCTCCATATTGTGCCAGGCTTCAGGACATCTGCTGTAGGGGTGGCCAAGGCGCAGGCACAGGTTGCACCTGATCATTTCGGTGCAGTCCTTAGCCATATGACCCTGACCCCGACACACTGAACATATCAAGGCTGAACAGGAGGAACTCAAATGCCCCTTTTCTCCACAGCGGTGACACAGCTTCGGCTGACCAGGGTAAAAAACAGTCATCCTATCCCTCCCTATAAAAGCTGAGGAGGGCAGGTGACGGACAACATTCCCATCCCTGGCCAACCTGACTGTAACTGACCAACCCCCAGTCCAGATGTTACGCTCATCAAGGATTTTATTGGGCTTGGTCAAAACCTCCCCATAGTTCCTTAACCAAACCTCTAGATCCCGGGCAGGGACACTCTCATTAGTGAGGATAATTGTGATTTTTTTTACTGTAGACCTCTGAGAAACTGCAACTGGGGCCAGACCTTCCCATTCAGGTCTTGACCTGCACCGAGCCTCATATCTCTCCCAGAACAGGTCAAGACCCTCTGGCCTGGTGAAGCTAACTGTATAATCCCGTGTCCCAGCTACATGTATAAAGGCATACAGATCATTTGCCCCAAAACCCATCTCCAAAATCAAATCCACCACTGCACGCCGTGCTGGAGGGATCGCACCACCTTCCCATTTCAGAATAACAACATTACGTCTGGGACCCCCAGCAGAAGCCAGAGACCCAAGACCAGATCCTGGGGTGCTCAAAGTGGAAGCCTGTAGGGGAAAACCCCGCTTGGGAGCAGAGCTACCAGGAGCAGAGCGTACCACCTGAGCAAAGGTAAGTTTTTCAGGGCCAAGGCCCCACACTGAAGTCATAGCAGTCTGTACATTACTATTATTATTCACTGCTTGAACGGAGTTGGTAGGACTGTCCACACTTGAACTGGGACCATTGTTCATCACACTGGTACTGGGATGATTTTTATCAGTCACACAAACATTCACATTCCCATCAGGAATAATCACAGTTTCTGCTGCAATACCAGCTGTCTCCTGAAGCTGTGCTGTAGAGTCCTCAGCAGCTGTGGGGCAAACAGCTTCAGCCAAAAGGGGGTTAATAGGCTCTGCTGAATCTTGTAGTTCATCTGCAGGAATGTCATTTTTTAAAAGCAAACTTTGCTGTACTGCAGCATCAGCAGGCACAGCATTGCTACAGATAGGACTAGCAGCCTGACTCTCACTGGGTACATTGTCAGTATCAGTCACAGTGTTGAATGGCACAAAAATTGTTTTATCCACAATATGGGACTTGACAGGCTTTACCTTGTCAGGCACATTGTCTGTAATGTCCTCATCATTAAAAGCCAGCTGATCCCCCCGCATAGGAGACTCTATTACCTGGATGGCCCTGAGCATGCCTCCTGAGTCCTGGGAAGGCATGGGGCTGCTTACCTCTCCCTGAGGGGGCAGGGGGTCAGAACTGGGGGTCTCCTCCTCCACCTCCATCTTTGTCATCCTCGCAAACCTTTTATCATTGTAAAACTTTTCCTTAAATGGCCCATCTCTTCCTTCCATGATGGACACAATGGTCTCCTGATGTTCCACCCGGACCTTGGCCAGTTGGATCTCCGGATCCATGGATCCACGTTTCTGGCTATGCAAGCCCTCACGCTGCCTTCTCAGGCGCTTCACCTCCGCTCTGAGCTTGTACAGCTTGTCTCTTTCCCTATTCAGGACCTTAATCCCGGCCACCACTCGCTCCCGGATGGCCCCGGAACCTTCATCTTCACCAGGGGCAGAGAGATCACCAACCATGGGTTGTATAGGGGCAGGTATGTTACCTGATGGCCCAGGAGATGGCTGTGAGCTTCCAGCAGGAGAGGCCCTGCTGGCCTCCATGGCTTCCCCAGAAAGGGGCCAGGAGAGCTGGGATAGATTTCCTCACCAGTCCCCTCTCACACGGATCTGCAGCAGCTCCAGAGAGACAGCCTCCTCCTGACACACCTGTGCTCCAATGATGGGTGGAGCACTATTCCTCCCACTGACACCAATGATGGGATACTATTCCTCCCACTGACACCAACAATGGTGCACTATTCTTCCTATAGTCACCAATAATGGGGCACTAGTTTCCCACTGACACCAATGATGGGGCACTATTCCTCCCACTGACACCAATGATGGGGCACAAATCTTTCATTAACACCAACAATGGGCACTATTCCTCCTACTGAAACCAATAATGAGGCACTATTCCTCCCACTGACACCAATGATGGGACACTATTCCTCCCACTGACACCAATGATGGGGCACTATTCCTCCCACTAACACCAACAATGGGGCACTATTCCTCCTATTCATACCAATGGTGGGGCACTATTCCTCCTACTGACACCAATGATGGGACACTATTCCTCCTACTGACACCAACAATGGGGCACTATTCCTCCTATTCATACCAATGATGGGGCACTATTCCTCCTACTGACACTATTGATGGGATACTATTCCTCCCACTGACACCAACAATGGTGCACTATTCTTCCTATAGTCACCAATAATGGGGCACTAGTTTCCCACTGACACCAATGATGGGGCACTATTCCTCCCACTAATCCCAACAAAGGGGCACTATTCCTCCAGCTGACTCCATTGATGAGGCACTATTGTT
Source organism: Aquarana catesbeiana (assembly GCF_042186555.1). NCBI lineage: Eukaryota > Metazoa > Chordata > Amphibia > Anura > Ranidae > Aquarana > Aquarana catesbeiana. Next base: position 220,879,920 of record NC_133335.1, read on the forward strand.
CCCACTGACACCAATGCTGGGGCACTATTCCTAGAGCTGACACCGTTGATGGGGCACTATTCCTCCCACCAACACCAATGATGGGGCACTATTCCTATCACCAATACCAAGAACACCAATGATGGGGCACTTCTACCGACCACAGATGCTATGTAATTTTTTTTCCCACTGACCACCAAGCCTGAGACTTTGTCCACTCCCACTGATGCCAGGACATTTTCTACTCCCACTGCCCCCCCTGGCATTTCGCCCCCCCCCCCCCCCCCCCCGAGGTCTAATGGACAGTGAACTGTGCCTTTGTTTAGAAAGTTTGGAGACCCCTGTCATGACTTACACAGAGTTTTCTCCTGGTGGCTGAACAGAACAGAGGGGTAGTGAAATAAAGGGGAGCAGGTGTAGCCGGTGCTTCTGGGAATGGGGGACCCCCCCCGGGATGGATTGCTCAGGTCCGAGCAGCAGATGGTGTAAGTCATTAGCTGAGTGTAAGCTCTGACGCTGATCTTGAAGAAGGAGCTTATGAGGAACAGAACAGCAGAGGAGCTCAGGGGTAGGCTGCTATCAGTGAATAGGGGGTTGTTTTTTTTTTTTAAAGAGAACCTGTCACTTTGCCCAAAGTAGGCAAATGGATCATCTCCTTAACATGAACCTATCATGACAAAAAATAATGTCACCAGGATTTGTGATTTGCAAATTTTGTTAAATCGTGACGATCCTGTGGCTCCACCATTTGAGTTATACAGGCAGGCAGGACCGTGTCACTGGGTCTTCTCAGATACCTTCTGGAGTTTGACCAAGGCAGCCTAGCACTGTGTAGGGGCTTTGCCCAAGACAGGTGCCATGTAGGCCCCATTCACCCTTTCCAGCTATAACAGCTTCAACTCTTCTGGGAAGGTTGTCCACAAGGTTTAGGAGTGTGTCTATGGGAATGTTTGACCATTGTTCCAGGAGCGTATTTGTGAGGTGAGGCACTAATGTAGGATGAGAAGGCCTGTCTCGCAGTCTCCGCTCTAATTTATCCCAAAGGTGTTCTATCGGGTTGAGGTCAGGCCAGTCAAGTTCTTCCACCCCAAACTCGCTCATCCATGTCTTTATGGACCTTGCTTTGTTGCACTGGTGCGCCGTCATGTTGGAACAGGAAGGGGCCGTCCCCAAACTGTTCCCACAAAGTTTGGAGCATGAAATTGTCCAATATATCTTGGTATGCTGACCCCTTAAGAGTTCCCTTCACTGGAACTAAGAGGCCAAACCCAACCCCTGAAAAACAACCCCCCACCATAATCCCCCTCCACCAAATGATTGTACCAGTGCACAAAGCAAGGTCCATAAAGACATGGATGAGCAAGTCTGGGGGTGGTGGCCTGTACAGTCCTGACCTCAACCAATTAGAACACCTTTCCTCCACCCCAAACTCGCTCATCCATGTCTTTATGGACCTCGCTTTGTGCACTGGTCAAAATCATTTGGTGGAGGGGGGATTATGGTGTGGGGTTATTTTTCAGGGGTTGGGTTTGGCCCCTTAGTTCTAGTGAAGTTAACCCTTAAGGCGTCAGCATACCAAGACATTTTGGATAATTTCATGCTCCCAACTTTGTGGGAACAGTTTGGGGATGGCCCCTTCCTGTTCCAACATGACTGCCCACCAGTGCACAAAGCAAGGTCCATAAAGACATGGGTGAGCGAGTTTGGGGTGGAGGAACTTGACTGACCTGCAAAGTCCTGACCTCAACCCGATAGAACACCTTTGGGATGAATTAGAAGCAGAGACTGCGAGCCAGGCCTTCTCATCCACATCAGTGCCTGACCTCACAAATGCGCTTCTGGAAGAATGGACAAACATTCCCATAGACACACTCCTAAACCTTGTGGACAGCCTTCCCAGAAGGAGTTGAGGCTGTAATAGCTGCAAAGGGTGGGCCAACTCAATATCGAACCCTACAGACTTAGGCTCCATTCACACTAATGCATTTTTTGATGCATTTTGCAGAAATGCATGGGAATTTTTTAACATGGGATCCTATGGAACATGTTCACGTCAATGCATTTTTGTACCTCTGCGTTTTTGGAACAGGTCGGTGACTTTTTTTCATGCAAAATGCACCGTTTTGCATGTAATAGAATTCAATGGACCCGCATCCAAAAACGCAAGTACCCGCGTTTTGCGTTTTTTTTTTTTCATTGTTTTTATTTAACAATGTATACAGTGTTAAAAAAAAACACTAAAAAAAACAAAAAAAACAAAACGAAAAACGCGGTAAAATCGCATAATCAAAAACGTGGCAAGCACTGCAAAAAACACTGCAGAAACGCTCAAAAGCAACATGCATAGGTGTGAATCAAGTCTAATGCCCCGTACACACGGTCGGATTTTCCGATGGAAAATGTCCGATCGGAGCGTGTTGTCGGAAATTCTGACCGTGTGTGGGCTCCATCGGACATTTTCCATCGGATTTTCCGACACACAAAGTTGGAGAGCAGGAGATACAATTTTCCGACAACAAAATCCGTTGTCGGAAATTCCGATCGTGTGTACACAAATCCGACGGACAAAGTGCCACGCATGCTCAGAATAAATAAAGAGATGAAAGCTATTGGCTACTGCCCCGTTTATAGTCCCGACGTACGTGTTTTACGTCACCGCGTTCAGAACGATCGGATTTTCCAACAACTTTGTGTGACCGTGTGTATGCAAGACAAGTTTGAGCCAACATCCGTCGGAAAAAATCCTAGGATTTTGTTGTCGGAATGTGCGATCAAAGTCCGACCGTGTGTACGCCCTATTAGACTGGGATGCCATTAAAGTTCATGTAAAGGCAGGCGTCCCAATACTTTTGGTAACATAGTCTATGTCAGCTTTTAAACCTTAAAAAAGGGGGAGTTTGACCCCTGAAACGCGTCGGATGTTTCCTGCTTTCCTGCTGTCAGACCATTTTTATCCTGAAAGGATTTTGGACTCCTGGTCGCTTATATAATGTTTGATTGTACACAGGTAGATTTGCAATTCCGGGTCACCCTCCCTCCTCCATAGGTGACCCCATTTTCTGGAGAGCTGCCGATGCACAGCTCTTGTTTCCAGTAATCATTGAACCGACACACAGAAGGTTTATACCCAGCGCCTGGTATTCACCACTAAACCCAGCAGTTCCATCACAGCGCCAAATATCTGCACAGCTACACCTAAAATATTGATGAGTTCCGGGCACACAGAGCTTCGTACAGATGGCACGGCGCCCCCTCCCTCCTCGGGGGGGATCCGGGACCACAGCTGTGTCTCATGAACATATAAAGTAATGAGTAGTGTTGATCTCATTTGCGCTGCTCGGAAAACGCGCCCCTTTATGACACCGCCAGGAACGCTTCAATCAGCATGTGTTTATAATCAATTCTTACCCATAATGATTATATGACCAGCACAGAGCGGTCCGTCTCATACCGGGGGACACACAGGAGACGGTGAGCGGAGGTTTCATCGCCCGTTAGTGTAATGGGAACGCTTACAGTCATCCTACATGCCAAGAGAGGCGCTAAAGGCTGATCAAGTTCCTGTGCGCTATGACATCATAATATACAAGTATGGTAAAGTGTGTCCAAATTAGAGGGGCGCCGAAAAGGAGAATTCTGGGCCAAAACCGGGAATTCAGGATGCATGTGGCCAGAAACCAAAACCGAAATCGACAGTTTAAAAAAAAAAAAAGTTTTAAATTTATTTCATGTGGCTGGCGTCTTTGCATTGAAGTCAATAGGACGTGATTTTGCATTAAAGTCAATTGGGGGCATTTTTGCATTGATGTCAATAGGGGGCGTTTTTGCATTGAAGCCAGTGGGACCCGATTTGGCAATGCAGTCAATGGGACGAGATTTTGCATTGAAGTCAATGGGACGAGATTTTGCATTGAAGTCAATGGGACGCGATTTTGCATTGAAGTCAATGGGACGCAATTTTGCATTTAAGTCAATGGGACGCGATTTTGCATTGAAGTCAATGGGATGCAATTTTGCGTTGAGGTCAGTGGGACGCAGCATACCATTATGGGCACCTTTTTTGTTTCCCTATCGGCAAAATGCCTAGTAACCCTATTTGCGGGTTAATAGGGGATGTTTTTGCATTGAAGTCAATGGGAAGCAATTTTGCATTGAAGTCAATAAGGGGAGTTTTTGCATTGAAGTCAATAGGATGTGAATTTGCATCCAAGTCAATGGGACACAATTCTGCATTGAAGTCAATAAGGGGGGGGGGGTTGCATAGAAGTCAATAGGGGGCATTTTTGCATAGAAGTCAATAAAACCAGATTTTGCATTGAAGTCAATAGGGGGTATTTTTGCATTGAAGTCAATGGGACGCGATTTTGCATTGAAGTCAATGGGACGCGATTTTGCATTGAAGTCAATGGGACGCAATTTTGCATTGAAGTCAATGTGACGCAGCATGCTATTATGGGCACTTTTTTTTTTTCCTATCGGCAAAACGCCAATAACCCTATCTGTGGGTCAATAGGGGATGTTTTTTGCATTGAAGTCGATGGGAAGCAATTTTGCATTGAAGTCATTAAGGGGAGTTTTTGCATTGAAGTCAATAGGACCTGAATTTGCATCCAAGTCAATGGGACACGATTCTGCATTGAAGTCAATAGGGGGCGTTTTTGCATAGAAGTCAATAAAACGAGATATTGCAGTGAAGTCAATAGGGGGCATTTTAATGAAATGCGATTTTTTTATTAAAGTCAATGGGATGCAAATTTGCATTGAAGTTAGTGGGACGCAGCATGATATGGGTATATTGATTGGTTTGCGCAAATGTTATAGTGTCTACAAAATAGGGGATATGGTCCCAAAATAGTGTCACAAGTGTCCGATGTGTCCGCCGCAATATCGCAGTCACGATAAAAATCGCAGATCGCTGCCATTGCTAGTAATAGCGGCGATCTGCGATTTTTATTGTGACTGCGACATTGCGGCGGACACATCGGACACTTTTTTTGGGACCATTCACATTTATACAGCGATCAGTGCTATAAAAATGCACCGATTACTGTGTACACGTCACTGGCAGGGAAGGGGTTAAACACTAGGGGGCGATCAAGGGGTTAAATGTGTTACCTAGGGAGTGATTCCAACTGTAGGGGGGAGGGGACTGATCAGTGTTCCTCTGTACTGGTCTCCTCTCCCCTGACAGGAAGTGGATCTGTGCGTTTACAGGCATGTGCACCGGTGACGTGCTGGCGCCCCCTAGAGGGCCGGGGAGCCAAGGACGTCCTATGACGCACGCCCAGGATGGGAGATCCCTCCTGCGGATGTCATTTGACTATGGGCGGGTAGGGAAGTGGTTAAAAATCTCCATAGACGAAGCATTAAAAATATTTTACAGGTCACCAGTTTAGAGTTACAGAGGAGATCTAGCGCTAGAATTATTGCTCTCACTCTGACGCAATACCTGACATGTGTGGTTTGAACGTCGTTTACATAAGCGGACGAGACCTACGTATGCGTTTGCTTCTGCGTGCGAGCACGAGGGGACGGGGCACTTACATTTTTTATTGTTTTTTTTTGTTTGTTTTTTTTTTTACACTTTCCATTTAATTTTTTTTTTTGGATCATTTTTATTACTATTACAAGGAATGTAAACATCCCTTGTAATGGGAATAGTGCTCGATCGGTCCTCTTTATGGAGAGAGGTGGGGTCTACAAGACCCCATATCTCCTCCTCTAGGAGGAGACAGACAGAGCTTTCTTTTGGTGGGATTTAATCACTACTGGGGTTTTTATCTTTTGCTAAACAAACGTAAAAAACACTGAACATTAAAAAAAAAACAAAAAAACAAAAATGTTTTCTTTGTACGTTATAAAATTTTGCAAAGAAGTAATTCTTCTTCACTGATTTGTGCTGATAAGGCAGCACCGATAGGCTGCACTGATGGACAGTGATTGGCACCGATAGGCTGCACTGATGGACAGTGATTGACACCTATAGGCTGCACTGATGGACAGTGATTGGCACTGATAGTCTGCACTGATTATCAGTGTAAATGTGATCTGTCACAGGATTGCCGATTACCGGCTATGATTGGACGCAGGGGATCACATGGTGAAGGGCCCTTTACCTCGATTTGCATTAAGCTGTGTCTGAAGGACACAGTGATCACAGAGCGTGCCCGATGTGTGCCCCAATGGCGTGCAGGGTTCTGGGAAGACGTCAATAGATGCCCTCCCAAAACTGGACAACCGCGTTGTAGCCGCCTTTCAGCTATAGCGCGGTCAGCAAGTGGTTAAACTCGAAACCAAAAATGTAATATATTGCGGATTACCAATCATTCGATTTGGTGGCTGCATTCGTTTTTTTTTTTTTTTAGGCTTTTTTCCCCCCTCTGTTTTAACCTGGTGATCTGGCCAGTGAGGGTCCTTTTCACGCGGGCGGACTCCGCTTTGCTCAGTAGGGGATCGATCGGCTGAGCAGGCGGATGACAGGTCCGTGTCCGCTCACTGTGCAGAGACGGACCTGTCGGAGTCCCACCCTCTCCTCTATGGGGAGATCAGATGAAGACGGACCGCCTGATTGTTTTCACCTGATTCGCCAGACGGATGGAAAATGAGGGGTCACCATCCTTGGCGGACAAGATCGGATATCAGCGGACATGTCACCGCTGACATCCGCCGCTCCATAGGAGTGAATGGAGCGTCCCATCAGGTCTGCCTGAGAAACTGACAGATGGACCTGATTGGACAGCCTGTGTGAAAGGGGCCTAACACACCTCCTGTATTAGAGCGCCCCCCACTCTGGATGAAGGAGCACAGGGGGTACTACACATGTGCAATTTGTTAGGTTAGTCAGGTTGAAAAAAGACACAAGTCCATCTAGTTCAACCATAAAAATAAATAAATAAATAATAATATCAAACAGTCCCATATACCCAATCCGATACCCACAGTTGATCCAGAAGAAGGTGAAACCCCCCAGAAAAGCATGATCCAATTTGCTACAGCAGGGGAAACGATTCCTTCCTGACCCCCCAAGAGGCAATCGGATTTTCCCTGGATCAACTTTACCAATAAATGTCAGTACCCAGTTACATTCTGTATATTTAGATAATAATGCAGGACTTTTTTAACCACCTCAATACAGGGCACTTAAACCCCCTTCCTGCCCAGACCAATTTTCAGCTTTCGGTGCTCTCACACTTTGAATGACTATTACTCAGTCCTGCAACACTGTACCCAAATGAAATTTGTGTCCTTTTTTTCACACAAATAGAGCTTTCTTTTGGTGGTATTTACTCACTAATGGGTTTTTTATTTTTTGTGCTATAAATAAAAAAAGACCGTAAATTTTGTGAAAAATTGCCTTTTTCTTTGTTTTTGTCATAAAATTTAGCAAATTAGTAATTTTTCTTCATAAATTTTGGCCACAATTTATACTGCTATATATCTTTGGTAAAAATAACCCAAATTAGTGTATATTATTTGGTCTTTGTGAAAGTTATAGAGTCTACAAACTATGGTGCCAATCACTGAAAATTGAAAACATCTGATCAGGCCTTCAGTACATCAGGTGAATCTCATTTCTTGAGGTACTAACAAGTCAGAAAAGTACAAATACCCCCCAAATGACCCCTTTTTAGAAAGTAGACATTCCAAGGTATTAAGTAAGTAGCATGGTGAGTTTTTTTAAGGTGTAATTTTTTCCCACAATTCTTTGCAAAAGGAAGATTTTTTTTTTTTTTTCAAAATGTTCATATTAACTGGTTATTTCTCTCACAGAGCATATGCATACAACAAATTACACCCCAAAATACATTCTGCTACTCTTACCGAGTATGGGGATACCACATGTGTGGGACTTTTACACAGCCTGGCCACATACAAAGGCCCAACATTGAAGTCGCACCTTCAGGCGATCTACGAGCATAAATTGCACATCTCATTTCTCAACCACCTATTACACTTTTGAAGGCCCTGGAGCACCAGGACAAAGGAATTGCCCACAAAATGACCCCATTTTGGAAAGCAAACACCCCAATGTATAATCTATGAGGCATAATGAGTCTTTTGAACGGTTATTTTTTTACCAGATGTTTATGGAAATTGTGGAAAAAAAATGAAAACGCATTTTTTTTTACACAAAGTTGTCCATTTATAAGATATTTCCAACACATAGCAAATACATAGCAAAAATGACACCCCAAAATACATTCTGCTACTCCTCCTGAGTATGGCGATACCACATGTGTGGGACTTTTACACAGCCTGGCCACATACAAAGGCCCAACATTGAAGTCGCACCTTCAGGCGATCTACGAGCATAAATTGCACATCTCATTTCTCAACCACCTATTACATTTTGAAGGCCCTGGAGCACCAGGACAAAGGAATTGCCAACAAAATGACCCCATTTTGGAAAGCAAACACCCCAACGTATAATCTATGAGGCATAATGAGTCTTTTGAACGGTTATTTTTTTTCCAGAAGTTTTTGGAAAATGTGGAAAAAAAATAAAAACGCATTTTTTTTTACACAAAGTTGTCCATTTATAAGATATTTCCAACACATAGCAAAAATGACACCCCAAAATACATTCTGCTACTCCCCCTGAGTATGGGGATACCACATGTGTGAGACTTTTACACAGCTTGGCCACATACAGTGGCCCAACATCCAAGTAGCACCATCAGGCGTTCTAGGAGCATACATTACATAGATAATTTCCTGGCAACCTATCATTTTTGAAGGCCCTTCATATTTCTAACACATAGCATGTACATACCAAGAATTACAATCCAAAACAAATTCTATTGCGGAAAGGATAAAAAAAAAGTATTACCTGTGCTTTTAGTAGTGTCCACAGAAGAGAGCACTGGTCCAGGCAGCAGTCAGGGATGTGCTTAGCGACAGCAATAACTATCCAGGCAGCAGGCAGGAATATTGTCTATAGTCGGCACAGCACAGTCCATAGGAATTGTCCAGGCAGAGACAGCAAGCACAGCCATAATATTGGTCCTGGTACACTGTTACAGCAGACACACATTATTGTACCGCTTTCCAGCCCTTCATAAACATACTGCCTCTTGCTACAGCGAATTATTTGCATAGTCCAGGTAGCAGGCAGATGTGTGGTCCGTTCATGCGTCAGGCAAAGGCATGATGGCAGTAAGTCAGCAGAAGGCTGAGGGCCGCAATCGGGTAAGACCTGTGCACAGGGGCACAGGAGTAGAGGCTTCGACCCACCCAAATCTCTATGAAGCCTCCGGACTCCAGACCCTAATCCGGAAATTACAAAACCGGGAGAAAACAAAAAAAATTGTTATCTCCATCCGGAAAAACTATTCTGGAGCCCCTCACATATGTGAGACCCCTGTGTACTATAGTAGCAGGGCAACAGATCAGTCCAAGTGGTAGGCAAAAGCATAGTCCATAAAACAAGCCAGGGTCAGTTAACGTGCAAGCAGTCCAAGCGGTAGGCAGAAGAGTAGTCACAAAACAGGCCAGGGTCAGTTCACGAGCAAGCAGTCCAAACGGTGGGCAGAGGCATAGTCAAAACAGGCCAGGGTCAGTTCATGTGGAAGCAGTCCAAACGGTAGGCAGAGGCATAGTCAAAAAGCAGGCCAGGGTCAGTTCACATTGAAGGCAGTGGCATGGTTATTTTGGGGAAGCATGGAAAATGATCAGCGAAAATGGGGAAAATATGGGCTAATAACTTGGGGATGTATGATACAGTTCGAAGCATTCACCAATGCAAAGGCCAGGTTGGGAGAGACACTGGGGACAATGGTAGCTTGTATCTTTTCGAAAACCTCTTCTGCTGCACACACGACATTTTTTTTGCTGTCTTCGGCCTGCTTCCGATGGTGGAATGTTGTACAGGAAGTGGCGTTCATGAAGTCGGCTAACAGCATCAGAACGAGGTAATTCTGGGAGGGGTCTTTGTGGATAGATGAGGGACGTGACTACTTCTTCTATGAATTTTAGGAAGGAGGCGGGGCTTTCTGTGGATTTTGTGTAGATTATGTAGGAATTGTAAATGGCCAAATGGATTAGATATATTGCTACCTTCTTATACCAGAATCGGGACCTCCTTATTGACAAATAGGGCTGAATCATTTGGTCATTGAAATCCACCCCCCCCATGTAGAGATTATAGTCTTGGACACGTCGGTTTTTCAATGGGACCTCGTCTTCCCTGAACTACAACTGCAGTGTCATCATGAATGGTGGACATCATGTGCACGTTCCTGTTATCCTTCCACCTCAAGGCCAGCACTTCATTACATCTCAGTGTTGCTCTTTCCCCCTTTTTCAGCCTTTTGTTCACAATGGATTGTGGGAAGCCCTTCCTATTTTTTCTTGAAGTTCCGCAGGCCAGGGTTTTTTCAATATATAGGTGTCTGAAAAGGGGCAGGCTGGTATAAAAGTTGTCCAGGTATATATGATAGCCTTTTTTTAGAAGTGGGTAAGCCAGGTCCCATACAATTTTTCCAGTTGTGCCCATGTAGGCCGGGCACTCAGGGGGCTGGAGCTGGGAATCTCTTCCCTCATATATGCGGAATGCATATAGATATCCCGTGGCTCTCTCACAGAGCTTGTAAAATTTGACTCCATATTTGGCCTTTTTGCTAGGAATATACTGTTTTATTCCTAGCCGGCCTGAAAATGGTACCAGGGACTCATCCACACATATATTCTTCTCGGGGACATAAAGTTCTGCAAATCGTTGGGAAAATGAATTTATTAGTGGGCGAATCTTGTACAGCTTATCGGAATTTGGATGATTGCGGGGAGGGCACTGGGTGTTGTCGTTAAAATGAAAGAATCTCATAATCATCTCATATCGGGACCTGGACATAGCGGCGGAATACATGGGCATATGGTGGATGGGGTGGGTGGACCAATAGGTATGTCCTTCATTTTTTTTTTGTAAGCCCCATATTTAGGGTGAGGCCCAAAAACAATTTGAACTCCTCCAAATTCAAATCTCTCCACTCAAACGGACGGGCATAAGATGATTGGGGGTTGCTGGCAATATACTGCTGGGCATACAAATTTGTCTGGTCCACAATGAACTGCAGCAAAGTGTCGGGCAAAAACAGGTGAAAAAAATTGATCTCTGTAAAATTTTGGGTGTTGGCCTGCACACCTGGCTGTGCTGTGAAAGGGGGAATATTTGGTGATCCCGAGTTGGAAGGCAGCCATGTTGGGTTGGCAAGACCATCTGGCATATAGGTAGTGGCCCTGGCTCTTGGGGGACGTGACACTCCAGTAGTTGGGGGAGTTGAATTTCCTGTGCTGGAACTCAGGTGTGATGTGGCAGCACTGGTACTGGGCATTTGTGCGAGGGGCCTATCTCTGGTGGCAACACTGGTACTGGACATTTGTGCGCGGGGCCCATCTCTGGTGGCAGCACTGGTACTGGGCCTTTGTTCCTGGGGCCTATTGCTGGCGGCAGCACTGGTACTGGGCCTTTCTTCCTGGGGCCTATTTCTGGCGGCAGAGCTGGTACTGGGAATATAATCCCGGTTGCTGGCGGCTTCCTGGGTTCCAGAATGTCGTGCCCTTTTAGGAGGGACCCATTCTTCATCCGAACCATTGCTACTCTCGATCGGCTCAAATGCCGAACTTGTTTCGGAATCAGAATGGGACTCTGATGAGAGCTCCCCGGTGCTCTCATCAGTCATAGAGAGGATCTGGAGCGCCTCCTCACTTGTATATCCTCTTTTGGACATGGCTGTGTGGCGGGTAGCTGTGCGACAGGTGACAGATGGGTGGCAGGTGACGGTCAGTGATGGGCTGTGCGATGGGTGGCAGGTGACGTTCACTGAGAGGTGATGGTGTGATGGGCGATGGTCACAGAGATAGTTGACAGGCGACGGTCACTGATGGGTGACAGGTGCACCGCTGATGGTCACTGATGGGTGACAGGGTACAGTCACTGATGGGTGACGGGTGAGAGGGCACGGTCACTGATGGGTGACAGGCCACGGACGGTGACAGGTGATAGTCACAGATTGTTGACAAGCGACGTCACTGATGGGTGACGGGTGCACTGCTGATGGTCACTGGTGGGTGACGGGTGACAGGGCACGGTCACTGGTGGGTGACAGGTGACAGGGCAGGTCACTGATGGGTGACGGGTGACAGGGCAGGTCACTGATGGGTGACGGGTGACAGGGCACAGTCACTGGTGGGTGACAGGGCACCGCTGATGGTCACTAATGGCAGTCTCTATGTGACAGGTGCACTTTTTATGGGGTGACTGTTGGGTGACAGATGACAATTGGGGGGGCGATGGGACAGGAGTGATGTTGGTGCAGACACTACAAATACAAAGATCTGTAACTCACTGCTCCTGGCTCTGGAAACGGTGTGTGAGGAGAGAAGGGCTAGTAACAGCTAGTGACAGCTCTTTGTTTACACTTAGTGATCGGCTGTGAATGGATCACAGCCGATCACATGGTACACAGTACTGGCCAATGGCTGTAAACTATCGTCGGTGACGAGCAGTGTTCCCGGGGAACACGCCGCCACCGACGTGCACGCGCAGCGCACTCACGATCGCGCGCATGCGCCGTGCAATGCGGGATGTACCATTAGTGATCGGCCGTGACTTCATCACGGCCGATCACGTGGTAAACAGCCATGCGCAGTGGCTGTTCACCCCTGTCGGTGACGAGCGGTGTCTCGGTGACACGCCACCACCGACAGTACAGGGCTGCGCGCTCACGATCGCGCGCATGCCCTGTTTAAACAATAGGCTTACCGTCCGGCCGTCATATGACGGTGGGCGGTAGGCTAGCGGTTAAAGCAATCTACTGAGCTGGCCAGAACCACCTCTGGAGGGAGTCTATTCCACATCTTCACAGCTCTTATGCCCCGTACACACGATCGGACATTGATCGGACATTCCGACAACAAAATCTATGGATTTTTTCCGACGGATGTTGGCTCAAACTTGTCTTGCATACACACGGTCACACAAAGTTGTCGGAAAATCCGATCGTTCTGAACGCGGTGGCGTAAAACACGTACGTCGGGACTATAAACGGGGCAGTGGCCAATAGCTTTCATCTCTTTATTTATTCTGAGCATGTGTGGCACTTTGTGCGTCGGATTTGTGTACACACGATCGGAATTTCCGACAACGGATTTTGTTGTCGGAAAATTTTATATCCTGCTCTCAAACTTTGTGTGTCGGAAAATCTGATGGAAAATGTGTGATGGAGCCCACACACGGTCGGAATTTCCGACAACAAGGTCCTATCACACATTTTCCGTTGGAAAATCCGACCGTGTGTACAGGGCATTACTGTGATGAAATCTCTTTTCCTCTAGACATAAAGAGTGCCCCCGTGTCCTCTGTGTTGACTGTAAAGTGAATAACTCAACACCAAGTTCACTATATTGACCCCTTATATATTTATACATGGTGATCATATCCCCCCCTTTATCTCCTCTTCTCAAGAGAGAATAAATTCAGTTCCTCTAATCTTTCCTCATAGCTGAGATCCTCCGGGCCTCTTATCAGTTTGGTTGCCCTTCTCTGCACTTTCTCCAGTTCCCCGATATCCTTTTTGAAAACTGGTGCCCAAAACTGAACTGCATATTCCAGATGGGATCTTACTAATGATTTGTACAGGGGCAGAATGATATCTCTCCCTCTGGAGTCCATACTTCTCCTAATACAAGAAAGGTCTTTGCTCGCTTTGGAAACCACAGCTTGGCATTGCATGCTATTATTGAGCTTATGATCTACCAAAACCCCCAGATCCTTCTCCACCATGGATTCCCCCAGTTGTACTCCCCCTTGTATGTATGATGCATGAATATTCTTAGCCCCCCAAGTGTATAACTTTACATTTATCAACATTAAACCTCATCTGCCACATATTCACCTAATTAGTGCATTGAATGATGAGGCACAATTCCTCCCAATGATGCAAACAGTGGGGCGCAATTCCTCCCAATGGTAGCAAACATGGGACGCAATTCCTCCCAATGGTACCAACCATGGGGCGCAATTCCTCCCAATGGTAGCAACAATGTGGTGCAATTCCTCCCAATGGTACCAATAAAGGGGCGCAATTCCTCCCAATGGTACCAACTATGGGGCACAGTTCCTTCCAATGACATCAACAATGGGGCACAATTCCTATCAATGACACCAACTATGGGGCACAGTACCTTCCAATGACATCAACAATGGGGCACAATTCCTATCAATGACACCAACTATGGGGCACAGTACCTTCCAATGACACCAACAATGGGGTACAATTCCTAACAATGACACCAACTATGGGGCACAGTTCCTTCCAATGACACCAACAATGGGGCCCAATGATGGGGCACAATTCCACTTAATGACAAACGTTGGGGCACAGTTCCTCTCACTGACACCAAAGACAGGGCATGGTTTACTCCAGCTGATGCTGGGACATTTTCTACTCCCGGTGACCACAATCCGGCCCCCCTATTGTCTGAAGGAAGGTTCTCTTTAAGGAGACTTTAGGGGTCTATTGGACATCACCTTTCCACTGTAGCACAGACTGTGCTCATTCACCTTTTTCCTGGCCAGAACTGACAGTTCTGAACCCTGAAGTTCTCAGAGCGGAGTCCATCCTGGTTCATACTACCCAGGGAAAACTGGTAAATTCATGATTGGTGATCTCCCACCTCTTTCCACCCTGACACTCACCATGATGGTCTGGGGCAAGGGGGAGGTAAGCCTTGGACACATGTCGGGGGGTGGGAGAAGCAGCCTCATTACTAATATATAGAAGTGATTGGGTGGCCTTACAACCGCCCAACAAACTTGTATTTGAAAGCCGGCATCTAAAACAAATTCCTGGCTGCTATAGCTTCCGGGTCCCATACCGAGTGGCTGCCCACTGAACCCATGAGGTTGCTCGCTTGGCACGGACGCCATTCACAGAACACTTTGCATCTTCTCAAAGAATACAAAGCATTCTCTGATTGGAAAAGATGGAGATTATGATGTCACTACCCTTCCTCATCACCTTATCCAATCGGAACGTTTTGTATTTATTGAGAAGATGCAAAGTGTTCCGTGAATGGTGACTATGCCAAGTGAGCAACCTTCTGACCAGAAGGATATCCAGCATCTAGAAGATAAGCAGCTTCCATGGCAATCCCACGGGTATGGCACATACATGCTTACACAAGTCCAAGCTGGGCCAATGCAACTATAGAAATTGCCATACCTAAGCTTCAGTGTCAAAGTAGTTGTGAACTCTTCCATATATAAGTGACTGGCCCCAGGAGATACAAAGAGATAAAACAAATCCTCCTATATAAGTTGTGCCTGTTTATCTGCAGTCTTCTCTACATCCCTCAATCCAGCTTGTCTGAGCTGTCACAAAAAAGGAGTTGGAGAGCTGAAATTACACTCTGTAGAGCTCAGTGAGGAGAGCTCTGACAGCTGATTGAAGGGAAGGAAAGGGAAGGGACCCCCCCATCACACTGGAGCAGAGCTGAGGCTGTCAACCACAGTCTGTGTACTGGAGGTTACTGCCCTGTCAAATTTTTCTCTTGGTATCAAGAAAACTTGTCAGAAGTGATTCATACTGGTAGCAGAGGAAGGAGGCAGCAGACAGAAATGACACTTAGTGCTCAGGATTGAGACAAGTACACACCAGAGGGAAATGCCTTGTTCACATTTTATGTCTGAGGTTTACAACCCCTTTAAGTCAGTTTAAATGCCGATAGGAGGCTTCTCGATCACATGATTGGCTGTCATGTGGATCAGGAACCTGTCCGATCACAAAGAGCGACTGGGAGGTTTTGTGATAATATTGACTGGTATTTGGAACTGGTCATAATACCCTCTACCTTGACTAAGGCCCCTGTTCCAGCTGAAGAAAAACAGCCCCAAAGCATGATGCTTCCACCACCATGCTTCATGGTGGGTATGGTCTTCTTTTGGTGATGTGCAGTGTTGTTTTTGCACCAAACATATCTTTTGGAACTATGGCTAAAAAGTTCAGCCTTGTTTTTTATCAGACCAGAACACATTTTCCCACATGCTTTTGGGAGACTTCAGATGTGTTTTTGCAAAATTTAGCCGGGCTTGGATGTTTTTCATGGTAAGGAAAGGCTTCCCATTCTACCCCATAGCCCAGATATATGAAGAATACAGGAGATTGTTGTCACATGTACCACACAGCCAGTACTTGCCACATATTCCTGCAGCTCCTTTAATATTGCTGTAGGCCTCTTGGCCGCTTCCCTGACCAGTTTTCTTCTCGTCTTTTCATCAATTTTGGAGGGACGTCCAGTTCTTGGTTATGTCACCGTTGTGCCACATTTTCTCCACTTGATGATGACTGTCTTCACTGTGTTCCATGGTATATCTACCCTTCTCCTGACTGATACCTTTTAACAATGAGATCCCTCTGATGCTTTGGAAGCTCTCTGCGGACCATGGCTTTTGCTGTGTGATGCGACTAAGAAAATGTCAGGAAAGACCTACTAGAACAGCTGAACTTTATTTGAGGTTAATTAGAGGCACTTTAAATGATGGCAGGTGTGTACTGACTGGTGATTGCTTAATTCTGAACACAGCTACATCCCCAATTATAAGAGGGTATGCACACTTATGCAAACACATTATTTTAGTTTTTTATTTTTACTTTCCCTCCCTAAAAGATTTCAGATTGTTTTTTAACTGAGTTGTACAGTTTATAGGTCGTATTAAAGGTGGAAAAAGTTCGGAAATGATTGATCTCTGTCTCGTTTTTTTACATCACAGAAAGCTGACATTTTATCAGGGTTGTGTAGACTTTTTATATCCACTGTATCCCTTACCATGGGTGCTCAACCTGTGGCCCTCCAGCTGTTGTGGAACTACAAGTTCCATCATGTCTCTGACTTTTGGAGTCATGCTTATAACTGTCACCCTTGCAATGCCTCGTGGGACTTGTAGTTCCGCAACAGCTGGAGGGCCACAGGTTGAGCACCCATGCCTTGGGCCTTGTTCACACGAGCATACAAAAGCATATACCTGTGTATATAGGCGATGTTTACCCACACGGGGGCACATAGGTGTTCTGTGCACCCCAATGCAGGCAGTCCCATCCCATTCATGTCAGTTGAGATGCCTCCCCCCCCCCCATTCGACAACTGTGTGTGTGCACGACCCCAAATGCACACGGTCTCTGATTAGGGCCATGCATGCGCAAATTAGGCAGCCAAGTCCTAATTGACATGAATGGTGCTGCCTGCAGGGAAATGCATGAAACACCTGTGCGCCCCCATGTGGGTAAACGCAGCTCTCACATGGGGGTACCCTGTAATACGCCCGTACGAACGAGGCCCATACATGGTTGGTAAGGGGTTAACAACAGACTACGGGTTCAATTAAGCGATCGACTTTAGGAACAGCCCTTTGTGGATCAATGGAAACAAGGTAATCTTGACACATTTGGTCTCCCTGTCAATAAGCAGCTCCCCGTCCATGTGAGCAGACTATGCCGGTGTGATTTATTGAATTTACCCCCGAGAATTGTTCTTCTGTTCTGCAAGGAAAAAAAATAAATTTAATTTAAAAACAAATCTGGTAAATAGATAGACAGGAAGAAGGGATACAAGGAGAATAGAGTGGAGAAGCCTCAGGACGATGGAAAATAAAAGGAGGGGAACACAAGAGATTATTTCTAGAAATCAGAGCTTTGGGAAATGATCGCAAGAAAAATGCGTTCATCTGAAAGCTGGCCTGGAAAGCTGGAAAACTCCACCTTACTTCTCTGTATTTGTCAAAAATAAACCCCGGTGACCAGATTTATTTAAAGTGTAAGCTCAGCCTTACATAAAAAGCACAGCGCTGTTCCATATGGGTATAGCAGTAGGGTGGGCTAAACCTACCTACCAGCCCGGGGCTCCCTTACTGTTTAACCACTTGCCATCTAGGGCACGTTTCAATTTTTCACATACATATTAAAATTACTTTAGTAGATTTAGTAGTATAGATTTATAGTATAGATAGTATTATTTAGTATAGTATATTTATAGTATAGATTTAGATTTAGTAGTATAGATTTTCAGAAGTTTACAGTACAGATTTTCTGAGAGCAGAGGCCCAGCAGAATAAAATGGTGGTGGTTGCATTTTTTGCAACGGTCAGCAGTGATCAATGGATGAGCTATACCCGGAAATGAGCAATGGGCTAGCAACAGGCAGCAAAGAGAAATGGCCGGTACGGATCAATGGGCGAGCAACGGCCGGCAGGTATCAATGGGAGAGCAACGGCCGGCAGGTATCAATGGGCGAGCAACGGCCGGCAGGTATCAATGGGCGAGCAACGGCCGGCAGGTATCAATGGGCGAGGAATGGCCGACAGGTATCAATGGGCGAGGAGCGGCCGGCAGGTATCAATGGGCGAGCAACGGCCGGCAGGTATCAATGGGCGAGCAACGGCCGGCAGGTATCAATGGGCGAGCAACGGCCGGCAGGTATCAATGGGCGAGGAGCGGCCGGCAGGTATCAATGGGCGAGGAGCGGCCGGCAGATATCAATGGGCGAGGAGCGGCCGGCAGGTATCAATGGGCGAGGAGCGGCCGGCAGGTATCAATGGGCGAGGAGCGGCCAGCAGGTATCAATGGGCGAGCAATGGCCGGCAGGTATCAATGGGCGAGCAAGGGCCGGCAGGTATCAATGGGCGAGGAGCGGCCGGCAGGTATCAATGGGCGAGGAGCGGCCGGCAGGTATCAATGGGCGAGGAGCGGCCGGCAGGTATCAATGGGCGAGCAATGGCCGGCAGGTATCAATGGGCGAGCAACGGCCGGCAGGTATCAATGGGCGAGCAACGGCCGGCAGGTATCAATGGGAAAGCAACGGCCGGCAGGTATCAATGGGAAAGCAACGGCCGGCAGGTATCAATGGGAGAGCAACGGCTGGCAGGTATCAATGGGAGAGCAACGGCCGGCAGGTATCAATGGGCGAGCAACGGCCGGCAGGTATCAATGGGCGAGCAACGGCCGGCAGGTATCAATGGGCGAGCAACGGCCGGCAGGTATCAATGGGCGAGCAACAGCCGGCAGGTATCAATGAGAGAGCAGCGGCCGGCAGGCATCAATGGGCGAGCAACAGGCAGCAGGTATCAATGGGCGAGCAACAGGCAGCAGGTATCAATGGGCGAGCAACAGGCAGCAGGTATCAATGGGCGAGCAACAGCCGGCAGGTATCAATGAGAGAGCAGCAGCCGGAAGGCATCAATGGGCGAGCAACGGCCGGCAGGTATCAATGGGAAAGCAACGGCCGGCAGGTATCAATGGGAGAGCAACGGCCGGCAGGTATCAATGGGAGAGCAACGGCCGGCAGGTATCAATGGGCGAGCAACGGCCGGCAGGTATCAATGAGAGAGCAGCGGCCGGCAGGCATCAATGGGCGAGCAACAGGCAGCAGGTATCAATGGGTGAGCAACAGGCAGCAGGTATCAATGGGCGAGCAACAGGCAGCAGGTATCAATGGGCGAGCAACAGCCGGCAGGTATCAATGAGAGAGCAGCAGCCGGCAGGCATCAATGGGCGAGCAACTGACGGCAGGTATCAATGGGCGAGGAGCGGCCGGCAGGTATCAATGGGCGAGCAATGGCCGGCAGGTATCAATGGGCGAGCAACGGCCGGCAGGTATCAATGGGCGAGCAACGGCCGGCAGGTATCAATGGGCGAGGAGCGGCCGGCAGGTATCAATGGGCGAGCAATGGCCGGCAGGTATCAATGGGCGAGCAACGGCCGGCAGGTATCAATGGGCGAGCAACGGCCGGCAGGTATCAATGGGCGAGGAGCGGCCGGCAGGTATCAATGGGCGAGGAGCGGCCGGCAGGTATCAATGGGCGAGGAGCGGCCGGCAGGTATCAATGGGCGAGGAGCGGCCGGCAGGTATCAATGGGCGAGGAGCGGCCGGCAGGTATCAATGGGCGAGGAGCGGCCAGCAGGTATCAATGGGCGAGCAATGGCCGGCAGGTATCAATGGGCGAGCAATGGCCGGCAGGTATCAATGGGCGAGGAGCGGCCGGCAGGTATCAATGGGCGAGGAGCGGCCGGCAGGTATCAATGGGAAAGCAACGGCCGGCAGGTATCAATGGGAAAGCAACGGCCGGCAGGTATCAATGGGAGAGCAACGGCCGGCAGGTATCAATGGGAGAGCAACGGCCGGCAGGTATCAATGGGCGAGCAACGGCCGGCAGGTATCAATGGGCGAGCAACGGCCGGCAGGTATCAATGGGCGAGCAACGGCCGGCAGGTATCAATGGGCGAGCAACAGCCGGCAGGTATCAATGAGAGAGCAGCGGCCGGCAGGCATCAATGGGCGAGCAACAGGCAGCAGGTATCAATGGGCGAGCAACAGGCAGCAGGTATCAATGGGCGAGCAACAGGCAGCAGGTATCAATGGGCGAGCAACAGCCGGCAGGTATCAATGAGAGAGCAGCAGCCGGCAGGCATCAATGGGCGAGCAACGGCCGGCAGGTATCAATGGGAAAGCAACGGCCGGCAGGTATCAATGGGAGAGCAACGGCCGGCAGGTATCAATGGGAGAGCAACGGCCGGCAGGTATCAATGGGCGAGCAACGGCCGGCAGGTATCAATGAGAGAGCAGCGGCCGGCAGGCATCAATGGGCGAGCAACAGGCAGCAGGTATCAATGGGTGAGCAACAGGCAGCAGGTATCAATGGGCGAGCAACAGGCAGCAGGTATCAATGGGCGAGCAACAGCCGGCAGGTATCAATGAGAGAGCAGCAGCCGGCAGGCATCAATGGGCGAGCAACTGACGGCAGGTATCAATGGGCGAGGAGCGGCCGGCAGGTATCAATGGGCGAGCAACGGCCGGCAGGTATCAATGGGCGAGCAACGGCCGGCAGGTATCAATGGGCGAGCAACGGCCGGCAGGTATCAAGGGGCGAGCAACGGCCGGCAGGTATCAGTGGGAAAGCAACGGCCGGCAGGTATCAATGGGAGAGCAACGGCCGGCAGGTATCAATGGGCGAGCAACGGCCGGCAGGTATCAATGGGCGAGCAACGGCCGGCAGGTATCAATGGGCGAGCAACGGCCGGCAGGTATCAATGGGCGAGCAACGGCCGGCAGGTATCAATGGGCGAGCAACGGCCGGCAGGTATCAATGGGCGAGCAACGGCCGGCAGGCATCAATGGGCGAGCAGCGGCCGGCAGGTATCAATGGGCGAGCAGCGGCCGGCAGGCATCAATGGGCGAGCAACAGGCAGCAGGTATCAATGGGCGAGCAACAGGCAGCAGGTATCAATGGGCGAGCAACAGGCAGCAGGTATCAATGGGCGAGCAACAGGCAGCAGGTATCAATGGGCGAGCAGCAGCCGGCAGGCATCAATGGGCGAGCAACTGACGGCAGGTATCAATGGGCGAGCAACTGACGGCAGGTATCAATGGGCAGCACAGTGGTTAATGGGTTAGCACTTCCACCTAGCAGCACCAGGGTTGCTGGTTCGAATCCCAACTCTGACTACCTGTCTAGAGTTTGCATGTTCTCCTGTGCCTGCTTGGGTTTCTTCCCACACTCTGGGATGCTGGTAAGTTAATTGGCTCCTGTCTAAATTGGCCCTAGTATTTGAATGAATGAATGTGAGTTAGGGACCTTAGATTGTAAGCTCCTTGGGGGCAGGGACTGATGTGAATGTAGAATATACTGTATATGTAAAGCACCGTGTAAATTGACAGCGCTATAGACAATGGATATATAAAGTCTACACGCCTTTGTTAAAATGTCAGGTTTCTGTGATGTAAAAAAAAAAAAATGAGACAAAGATCAATCATTTCAGAGCTTTTTTTAAAGTAAAAAATAAAATAATATGGTTACATAAGTGTGCACACCCTTTTAATTGGGGATGTAGCGGTGTTCAGAATTAAGCAATCACATTCAAACTCATGTTAAATGGGAGTCAGTACACACCTGCCATCATTTAAAGTTTCTCTGATTAACACCAAATAAAGTTCCGCTGTTCTAGTAGGTCTTTCCTGACATTTTCTTAGTCGCATCCTACAGCAAAAGCCATGTTCCGCAGAGAGCTTCCAAAGCATCAGAGGGATCTCATTGTTAAAAGGTATCAGTCAGGAGAAGGTTACAAAAGAATTTCCAAGGCATTAGATATACCATGGAACACAGTGAAGGCAGTCATCAAGTGGAAAAAATATGGCACAACAGTGACATCACCAAGAACTGGACGTCCCTCCAAAAATTGATGAAAAGACGAGAAGAAAACTGGTCAGGGAGGCTGGTCAGGGAGGCGGCCAAGAGGCTTATAGCAACATTAAAGGAGCTGCAGGAATCTGGCAAGTACTGGCTGTGTGAAACATGTGACAACAATCTCCCGTATTCTTCATATGTCTGGGCTACGGGGTAGAGTGGGAAGACGGAAGCCTTTTCTTATGACGAAAAACATCCAAGCCCGGCTAAATTTTGCAAAAACACATCTAAAGTCTCCCAAAAGTATGTGGGAAAATGTGTTCTGGTCTGATGAAAACAAGGCCATGATTCCAAAAGAAATGTTTGGCGCAAAAACACCACTGCACATCACCAAAAGAACACCATACCTACCGTGAAGCATGGTGGTGGCAGCATCATGCTTTGGGGCTGTTTTTCTTCAGCTGGAACAGGGGCCTTAGTCAAGGTAGAGGGAATTATGAACAGTTCCAAATACCCGTCAATGTTGGCACAAAACTTTCAGGCTTCTGCTAGAAAGTTGAACATGAAGAGGAACTTCAACTTTCAGCATGACAACGACCCAAAGCAGACATCCAAATCAACAAAGGAATGGCTTCACCAGAAGAAGATTCAAGTTTAGGAATGGCCCAGCCAGAGCCCAGACCTGAATCCCATTGAAAATCTATAGGGTGGTCTGAAGAGGGCTGTGCACAGGAGATGCCCTCGCAATCTGACAGAGTTGGAGTGTTTTTGGTAAAAATAGTGGGCAAATATTGCCAAGTCAAGATGTGTAATGCTGATAGACTCATACCCAAAAAGACTGAGTGCTGTAATAAAACCAAAAGGTGCTTCAACAAAGTGTTAGTTTAGTGTGTGCAGACTTATGCAACCAGATTATTGTACTTTTTTATTTTTACTTCCCTCCACCTAAAAGATTTCAGTTTGTTGTTCAATGGAATTGTACAGTTTATAGGTCACATTAAAAAGGTGGAAAAAGTTCTGAAATTATTTATCTAATTTTTTTTTACATCACAGAAACCTGATATTTTAACAGGGGTGAGTAGACTTTATATATCCACTGTAGATACTTGTGATCAATAAATAATAAATGGCTGAGCAACGGCCGGCAACGATCATCAATAGAATTCTCCCAACAAATTTGCATTTTAACTACCCTCTCATTGGCTGGAATTTGTATTTCTAAGATCAGTTTTCTGGGGCTCGCATTGCTGGTCTTCTCACGAAAAAGCTAATTCCCCGGCTGCACCTGACTTCAATACTTCCGAGTTGCAGAACAAGCATAGAGATCAGAAAAGTCACAATTTCTTGCCCGCATACTTGTTTCGGGGGGGGCAGTGACTGAAAAAGTACTGGAGAAAGGATATTAGCATGACAGCCAGGCAACTAGCATTCTCAGACCTCATCAGTGGCAGTCCTGAGGTTTCTTCAATTGACTCCAATTACCGAAGGCGTAAATCAAATGGTCATCTACTTGAGGCAGTTAAAATGCAGGGGGTACAGGCCAAATAAAAAAGGTGTAGTATTCAACATGTACATGCAGCTCCCCTGATTGGCCCCTAGGAATGCCTCTCCCTCTCCCAGTCTGAGTGCCGCTATACAGAAGATAAGAAAAAAGTACAAACACTCGCAGAATTAAAATTAAATTTAATGAATACATTATTACATTTATTCAAAATCTGCCCGGTGCTCACAAACCAACGACGTGCCACATAAAAAGTGAAGCCAAACGTTTTTTTTTTTTTGTTTTGGATAAAGTGGGGGAGGAGTTAGAACCCCTGTCAGGCTTTTGTTGCCAAACAAGGAAGATCCGCCCACCTTCTGGGTCACCGGAACAGAAAGCGAGGGGAGATCTGAAGGTTTAGAGTTGTCCCAGGAGCAAGAGGTGAGGGGAAATCTTCCACTGGGGACAACTCATCCAGAAGGAACTATCTTAGGCCTTATTTACACATGGTGCCCCCTGAAGAACGATCTTCATTGCGATCGCTCTTTAGAAGGCATTTGACAGGCAGTGAGGAGACGTTCTATCTCTTAACCACCTGTTTTAACCCTGCCCATGTTTGCAGGGCACCCCCTCACTCAGGTGAATGGGTCATGTTCGGCGGGCGAGGCCGTTTACAGAATGCTATAGCGCGCGCGTGCGTGTGTGTGTGGTTGTTTTTGCCATACCACATTTTATAGTGGCTGTAAAATATGTACGCCCCCCCCCCCCTGCTGCCTCTCAACCACGTGTTTTACCTGCCACCCAACTAGAAGGGTAAAAACGAGGCCCAAGAGGGCTATTTCCCGCACTTTGTTATGCTTTCCTTTCACTTCCTGTTGCGTCTCTGGGACAGGAAGTGCATTGAAAGAAACCAGCAAAAGCTTGGCAGGGTTTTATTCCATCGTGGCTCTTTCCAAAGTAAAAACAAACTTGAGTTGTCACCAGAACAGGAATAGCAAAATCTTACAAACGGGGACACCTGTCTACTAGGGGATTCCCCTCACTTTAGAGGCAACTCTCTGTTCCACTACGACAATCAGATCCGTAGTATATTGAAGCCGGCAACTGTGTGTAGTCTGTAAAATCCAAATTTTTATTGGCTACATGCTGAAACACACTGGTAACAAGCTAACGCGTTTTGGCTGTAATAGACGAAACACGTTAGTTGTTGCCAGTGTGTTTCAGCATGTAGCCAATAAAGATTCAGATTTTACAGACCACACAGAGGTGCCTGCTTCAATTTACTACACAAGTAAAGGGAAATCTCTTGAAAGGGACACAGATGGCAAAACGGACAGGAGTTTTAACGCTCCCCAACTCAAAATTAAAAAAACAAACAAAAAAAAAAAAAAAAAAACACATTTTGGAGAGGAGTACTTCCAATTCCTTAAGAACTTCCACGTAGCTTTATTGTCACAATGTCGCATGCTTGGAGCGGTCCTGCCATTAACAAAGAGAAGACCACATGTCCAGACTATTGTAACGTGTTATCTAAGTGGTCACATGACAATACAAACGCTGACCTGTAGGTGGCACTGCAGGAACCACACTTTACAGTCCCAGTGAGTCCGGGTCTAAACTGGAAATTAATTGAAAATTGGTCAACATGGATCCTAAAACCACAGACATTGCAGATGCTGTAACTCTTTAGAAATGTGAAGGTCTCCGGGAACTTGTAGGTCCACAGATTACCCAATCTCTGAATCCAAGACTAGGCAGGCCAAGAAGCGTCCTATGACATCTACACGGGCGAGGAAGGGAAAGCGGTAATCTACTCCTTGAACTTCCACTCCTGGCGGCACATCGGGCAGTGCTGCTGTACTTGCTGGGAGTTCAGCCACTTGAGGATGCAGTGCATGTGGAAGCAGTGTGAACAGTGACCCCACACCAACGGGCAATCGTCTCCTGGAACCTTACCTGTAAAGAGTTAAAGAAAATGAAAAAGCATTAAACATAAAAAAGCCTGTAATATACACCACATGGATTTTTAGCAAATGCCAATTGTTACCTGCTTTTGTACTGCTGGTATAGAGAGAGACCACTACAGCAAGAGATTGCAGGGTCTGTCTGCTATATATACACACGATCAAACCCTTCCTATATCCCTTCTCCACTTCTACCCCACCTCCACCCCTACCCCACTTATATCGCTGTTCAACCCCTACCCTACCTATATACCTCCTACACCTCTACCCCACCTGTATCTCTCCTCCACCTCTCCTCACATCATCTCAAACCCTCCTTCACCCCTATCTCAAGCACTCCTCTACCCCTACCCACTTCTACCCCACCTCCGCCCCCATCTCTCCTTCACACCTACCCCACCTCCACCCCTATCTCTTTCACACCTACCCCACCCCCACCTCTTTCACACCTACCCCACCTCCACCACTATCTCTCCTTCACACCTACCCCACCTCAAACCCTCCTCCACCTCTATCCCTCCTCTACTCCATCTCCATCTTGCCTCTACCTACCCCACTTCTATCCCTTCTCCACTTCTACCCCACCTCCACCCCTATCTCTCCTTCACACCTACCCCACCTCTATCCCTTCTCCACCCCTCTCTCTCTCTCCTTCACACTTACCCCACCTCCATTCCTACCCCACTTCTACCTCTCCATTACCCAATGTCTACCCCTTTTCTACCACTACACTCACCCAACATCTCCCCCACCTCTGTCCTGCTCTACTCTTTTCCTACCCCATCTCCACACCTATCCTACCCACACCTTTATCCCTACTCTGCCGCTACCCCACCTTTAGTAGCTAATCTACACATCTCTGCATAGATATGTTGTACAATAACTAATATGGAAGAGGAGATAAAAATTACACATAATATGGAAGATCAAGCATGTACCAATGTTGTCACATGAATAATTTAATGTAAAGCATGCAATAACTAAAATACACGTTCAATAAAAATACATGAATACACAACATCCATTGCGTTACAATTTGTTGTTGTTCCTCCTGGCATAACTACAACCCGACAGAAAATACGAAAACTTATTAGGTGCGGGAGGAGAAATTCCCTTTATGGATGCTGAAGCCGAGAGATAATAAGTCAGAGGGGACGGGGAAATATAAAACAAATTATTTAACGCATATTACCATGTGTCGGTATTATAGGAACAGCTGTGTGCGGAGATCATGGGACGTAAATCTACATCAATGGCGGCAGTGGCATGCATGGAATTCCCTGCGGTCATAACCGTTTAACAGCATTGTGTAATAAGAAATGTCTTTACATGTAATTAGGCTGAATACGGCGCTCTGTACACACACTTTGATACAGAGATCACCTATGGCAACCAGTGAAATGTGAACAATTAACGGTTACAGTTACAGAGGAGGTCTTTTGCTAGAATCATTGCTCTCGCTCTAACAATTGCGGCGATACCTCACATGTGGGATCTGAACAACATTTACATATGCGGGCGCCACTTACGCATGCGTTTTCTTTGGTGCGCGAGTTTGTGGGGATGGGGGCACTTTAAAAAAAGAAAATAAAAAGTTTTTTTTTTTTTTTAACTTATTAATTTTTTACATTGTCACTTACCTGGCTGATCCTGCCACCCCCCCCCCCCCTCGTAAACTGACCATGGTTTATCATGGCTGCTGAGCCCTGACACCGTGGTCAGTTTATGTGCCTCCGTCATCCTCAGCTCTCCCCCCTCGCATTAAATAATGTGTCCCGGTGTATGTGGTTTTGTAAAAATTAGCTGTTCTATACCTTTTTTGTTATAGCGCCACTCATGTGACTGGCCACCTCTCTCCTCCCCTCCTCCTGGCTGACATCAGTGGGGCTGTAGCTGTCATACTGGGAGAGGAGAGAGGCGGCCGGTCACGTGAGCGCCAAGCGGGGCTATAAACTAAGGCAGTGGTTCTCAACCTCAGTCCTCAAGTACCCCCAACAGGCCATGTTTGTAGGTTTACCCTTTATCAGAGTAAATGGCTTGGTATTTTGGACAGCTATTTTATCTAAGAGAAATTCCCAAAACATGGCCTGTTGGGGGGGGTACTTGAGGACTGATGTTGAGAACCACTGAACTAAGGTATAGAATGGCTTATTTTTACAAAAACACATACACTAGATATTACAGGTGCCTGAATGGAAATTTTGGCGCCGAAACCGAAAATGCAGGATGCACTTGGCCGAAAACCAAAAATGAGTTTTTCAAAAATATTATAAAAATATTAATTATATATATATAATATTTAATTAATATCAATATAAATGAATATGAATTTATTGTTGGCTATTATTGGCACCTTTAGGGCCGGTTCACATTGGTGCGATGCCAGATATTGCATGTGAGTCTCACTGTGATCTGCACAGCAATACATGTGGTGTCCGTGCGATGCCAATTCAACCATACAAACTGCATGGCTGAATTCACATCGCAGTCGGACCAAACTGGTGCAGGACCCTTTTTTTTTTTGTCCGCACCAGAATCGGATCGCATTGGGTGTTCACACTGTTAAGTTGGTCTTTCAAGGAAGGACAGCAACGCCAATCAGCTTTCGTTATCTGTATCTGGTTTGTTTAAAATGCAATCCGATTCCGCAAACTGATTTGCGGGGTGTTGTTAACTCAACATACACTCCGCGTATAAGGCTCTGTTGTTCCTGCATTCCCACAGGGATTATTCGGGGACTGGCTGCTCTTACAATGGCTGTATCTAGAGATGATTGCTGGAGTCATTACTTTGAGCATTGTACAGTTGCTATATTAATGTCTTTTTTTTTTTTTTTTTTTTTAACATATTTATATAGGTCTTTAATGTGATGTCGCAGGCAAGTGCATGCCCATCGTGCTTTTACTTTGCAGGGGGAAAAAAGAGGAAGTAAAACCCATCAGGGTTTACTTCCTCTTTAAGCTGCAAAGGCAGTAAGACAAAAGGTGGACACAGGCCACAGCCGTGATGCTTTGCGACAAACATAATCCATGGCCATTATTTGTGGTTAACTATAAACTCATGAGCTGTAGGGGGCTTTTAAAATTCACCTATGGAAGATTTAGGGTACGGTAAATGTCACAGGAGCACATACTTTTAAGGCTTGACATGTTGGGTATCTATTTACTCAGCACAACATCAATAAAATTTTACCAAAAAATGGGTAATGTATTTTGTTTATTTGTTATTTTATTTTGTTTGTGTGCCCTAAAATGAACTTGAATTTCCCCCACTTACCTCTGGTGGTGTTCTTTTGCTGTAATAATATACTACCAAGCCCAACGGATCCAGCGTTGTCCTCTCCTTGTGCCCTGCTCTCCTAACCCAGGTCCCGCCATCTTTATTGCTTATGTCATGAGAAGCCCAACAATGCTGCCCACTTCACAATTCACTGAAATCCCAGTGTTGTCTATCCGTCCCAGTGCCGTGCCGTGCCGTGCCCCCCCCCCAAAAAAAAATACCTTGCAGGGATAAGATGTATTCATTTTCCTTACCCCTGGCCTCAGCAGCCAGGAATATTTGACTGGTCCCATGCCACGTCCTCAATAAAAGAGGCGTGCGGGAATAAGAACAAAAAAATAATAAAATAAAATTAAAAAAACACCACAAGGGATAAAAAAAGAAAAAAAAAAAAAAAATTTATATACACAATATATATTATATACACACACACTCATCAAGATGGCTGCAGCATCGATCCAATGCTGCATCCGTCCCTGCCAGCTATGCCATGAGAGCTGAGCGATCAAACACCGCTGATCACTCAGTTGGTGGGCCCGCTCTGAGCAGAGAGCAGTGACTGTCAGATCACCACTCTGTGCTCTGCCCCTCACTGGAGCGCCGGAGTCTGGAGGGGCAAGGTGGCTGACTCAGGCTCTCAGGAGCGCACTGCTGAGCCCGGACTGACATCAGGCTTTAGTTGGCTGAATATGGGTGACAGGAGTGCACAACTAAGTGTACTCCTGTGACCCAGGAGGAGAAGTAAAAGAGCTTTGCCCATATTTTTCCTTTAATGTGCTTTTGGTTGCAGTCGCATGCTCGCCCAATCCACATATAATGCAAGGTCAATACCCCCTGCAGTACGATAAAGTACTTAAAATCCAGAATAACGAATGAGCATTTAACCCTTGCAGTGCCATGTTTATCTGTGCAGGTAGTCCCATCGCTGTCATTTGGGAGGCAGTGGCTGTATGGACACAGCTGCTGCTCCAAATGTGACATGTGTACGGGAGCACAGCTCTGGAGTGCAGGATGGGACTGGGAAAAGGGTTAACTGTCTGATCCAAGGACTATGACAACCTCAGCTCCCGGAAGGTTTTACCCCTCTTCCTGACCAGGCCAGGCTATTCGGCACTGCGCTACTTTAACTGACAATTGCGCGGTCATGCAATGCTCTACCTGAATGAAATTTATTTCCCCTACAAAATAGATAGATAGATAGATAGTTTGGGGGTTCTAGTACTTTTCTAGCAAAAAAAAAATAAATAAATACTGGATGATTTTACCTTGTAAGCACCAAGTGTCAAAAAAGGTTAAGGCCCCTTTCACACGTCACTGCTCCGATCAGGTCCGCCCGTCAGTTTTTCAGAACGGACACGATCGGATGCTCTATTCAGCCCTATGGAGCGGCGGATGTCAGTGGTGACATCTCCCCTTGACACCCGCCGCTATCCGATCCGGTCCATGACATCCAGATGGAGGGAAACCCTATTTTCCATCCTTCTGGCGGATCGGATGAAAACGGACAGGCGGATCCGTTTTCATCCGATCTCCCCATAAAGGAGAGGGCAGGGCTTTGACAGGTCCGTCTCAGCACAGTGAGCGGAGATGGACCTGTCATCCGCCTGCTCAGCGGGGGATCGGGGATCAGAGGATCGATCCCCCCCCCCCCCCCCCCCCCCCGGCACTGAGCAAAACAGAGTCTGTTGGGTGGAAAACCTGTGTGAAAGACTTCTCACTGGGAGGAGAGATAAAACACAGAGAAATTGGCGCTCAGAGTAAGTGATGTAAAGTCCCAAAATAAAACAAGTCAGATAAATGACTGAAAAACATAAAGTATATGGGATGATGAATATATGTATATGAGCATACAAAGAAAGGCCGTGATTCCGGAAGTGTCCAATCAATAGGAGTAATGGATGGTAGGCAGAAGGAAAGGGTTAATCCAGCACGATATGGGACTGTCCACAAAGAGCTGCTCTTCTCAGGAGTGAAGTCACCTCGGAGTCATTTTCTTTTGTCTTTTTGTTTTTTTTTTCACTGGGAGGAGAGAGAGCGAGATCGCTGTTCCTGATCAGTAGGAACAGCAGATCTCTCCCTCTATCTCCTCCCCTGTAAGAACGGGGATCTGTTTGTTTACATGGACAGATCTCCATTCTGGCTCACTTTCTCGCGATTACGGGTGGCCGGCGGACATCGGGGGGGCAGATACAAATATTCATCAACACCCCCCCCACCCCCGGAATAAAACATGGAACAGATTAGTGAACCCCCCCTACTCACAGTCTGGACAGCAGCCATTGAAGGCCATCCGACAGATGCCACAGTTGTCATCATTGGCCACCCACAGCCAGGAGGCCACCCCATTCCAGGACTTGATATGAACCTTCATAGCTCCTCTGCTGGAAGGAAGAAAAAACAAAAAACTATGAGAAACATTCACTATAAACACACTGCCAGGTCTGATTCCCCAACCCTGAGAACACAGACATTACCTTCCTCCTCATACATCCACCATCGATTACCACCGCCTTCGCCTCCCACCCCCCATCCTGGAGAAGCTCAGCACTCGGCTACTTGCGTCTAACTGGGCGTGGGGACGCGACGTGCGGCCGCTGAGGAGAGCGTATGGGCAGCGAGAGTGTAAATCGTATAACAGACGCTACGGCGGCCATATTTGTTATGGGCAGGGTGCGTAGACTACTGGCGTAATAGCGGTTCATGTTTAGCATGAGTGGCGTGTGTATGACTACTAGCGCGACAGAACCTGCAGCGGCCATGTTTGTTATGGGCAGAGTGTTTATGGCCATTGGCGTTGTTCTATCAGAATACAGCGGCGATTTTTTTCTTATGGGCGATGTGTATGGGTACTGGTGTGAAAGAACTGCTGAGGCCACGTTTGTTATGAGCACATTGTATGACTACTGCATACCTCCCAACTTTCTGAGCTGGAAATGAGGGACACCTATCAGTTAAAGTATGCAGGCATAGGACACACCCCTTGTGACGCCCCCTTAAAGGAGAATTGTACAAAAAAACAAGATTGGTTAAACCCACAAGTGCTTTTTTTTTAACCACTGCTATTCCTTTATATTGGCTTTTGGAATTTACAAATGCAGCAATTTAGAAAAAAGGTTTTTGATAGATAAAAAGTGCATTTTATATACATCTATATGGATCAGACCAAAATGAGGGACAAATAAGTAGGAAAGAGGGACAGAGGGACATTGCTCCAAATCAGGGACAGTCCCTCGAAATCAGGGACAGCTGGGAGCTATGTTACTGGTGTAAAAGAACTGCTGAGGCCATGTTTGTTATGGGCAGAGTGCTTATGACTACTGGAGTAACAGTGTAGATTTTTGTTATGGGTGTTCCATCAGATTAGGCGATCTGTCAGAATTGGTAACGGAAGTGACGTTACATCGCCGCCATCTTTCTATACCCCACACTCCTCCACAGTAACGATACACCGAGAAGGGGGCAAGCGGACATCTTGTTACACCCACCGGAGTTTTGCATTTCACAGTTATTTTAAACAGGAAATGGAGCATATATGCTGAAATATAGTATTTAGAAATCCATCGGACTGTTTACATGTTGAATTATAAAAGCAGAGGTCTTCTGTCACATTAGCAAACCTGTGAGTTCAGCAGGTTTGCCGCTGCTTTTAAAATTCAACATGTAAACAGTCCGATGGATTTACAAATACTGTATTTCAGCATATATGCTCCAATTCCTGTTAAAAATAACTGTGAAATCAAAACTCCGGGGGGTGTAACAAGATGTCCGCTTGCCCCCTTCTCGGTGTATCGTTACTGTGGAGGAGTGTGGGATGTAGCAAGATAGTGGCGAAGGAACGTCACTTCCGTTACCAATTCTGACAGGTTGCCATATCTGACGGAACATGGGCAATGTGTATGGGTACTGAAATATGTGCTGCAGCGGCCATGTTTAATATGGGCTCAGTGTTCTATAGCTACAGGCGTAACAGGGGCTATAGCGGCCATGTTCGTTATGTCTATTGTGTATGACTACTGGTGTGAAAGAACGGCAGAGGCCATGTTTGTTATGAGCAATGTGTATGCCTACTGCTGTAACAGATGCTGCAGCGGCCATGTTTGTTATGAGCAATGTGTATGCCTACTGTTGTAACAAATGCTGCAGCGGCCATGTTTGTTATGAGCAATGTGTATGCCTACTGCTGTAACAGATGCCTCAGCAGCCTTGTTTGTTAAGGGCAATGTGTAATCATGGGAATTAATGGAGCCTCGAGCAGCACCTGTAATTTGGCATTGGTTTGCAGTCTCCTTTGGATCGCACCTCCTAAACTGATTTATTAGATGTAATTTTGGCATTTGCAAGCATTAGTCATCAGCCAATAAATACTCAAACAATAAATAATTAAAACTGACATAAAAAACAAAAAAAAAAACAGCCTTTTATTGGATAATTTGGCCAAACTGAAAAGCTGAATTAACTAAAGTCTCCAAAACCTATAACCGACCCCAGGAAAAGGGAGAGGTTTTCAAATAAGTGTGGCCCTGGGTTGGCAGCCAGCAGATCCAAGTAACCATGGCATAAAAATGAATGCTGGCATTGACTTAGAACAGCCTTTCTCAACCTTTGTGCCCCAGTGGAACCCTTGAAATATTTTCCAAGTCTCAAGGAACCCATGCCAAAAACAATTCTTTTGGGGGCGAGTGGGAAAAATGTCTTACATTGGTGATCCTTTGGAAGAATGTCGCCATAACGGACAGCTAAAAAAAAAATCTCATGCTGCTGGCTGTAATATGTGGCATAGGGCTCTGGAACTATGTAGGCAACTGCAGATGTGAGGTCAATCAGCCACAACTCAAGGAACACCTAGCAACGTCTGGAGAAACCCTAGGGTTCCATGGAGCCCTGGGTGAGAATGGCTGACTCAGAATATAGGTTTATGTACTAAGCAGATTTTAGATTGTAAGCTCTAAGTAGCGGGGCCCTCTGATTCCTTCTGTATCGAATTGTATTGTAACTGTACTGTCTGCCCTCACGTTGTAAAGTGTTGCGCAGACTGTTGGTGCTATTTAAATCCTGTATAATATAAATAATAATAAGCACTGTGGGGTAGCAGGTGGC
Organism: Aquarana catesbeiana; assembly: GCF_042186555.1. Lineage (NCBI taxonomy): Eukaryota > Metazoa > Chordata > Amphibia > Anura > Ranidae > Aquarana > Aquarana catesbeiana. The sequence continues at coordinate 220,913,890 of NC_133335.1, forward strand.
AATTGGTCAGGAAAATTCCTCTAGGCCAGCCTTTCTCAACCTTTTTATCTAAGAGGAACCCTTTTCAGGTCTCATGGACCTGTGCTAATATCAGGTCATCAGGGGTCAGTGGGAAAAAGCCCTTTACATTGGTGGCCAGTGGGAAAAACGCTCCCCTTATGCCCCGTACACACAATAGGACGTTCCGACAACAAAACCGTGGATTTTTTTCCGACGGATGTTGGCTCAAACTTGTCTTGCATACACACGGTCACACAAATGTTGTCGGAAATTCCGAACGTCAAGAACGCGGTGACGTACAACAAGTATGCTGAGCAGAGATAAATGAAGTTCAATAGCCTGTGCAGCTCTTCTGCTTGACTCCGAGCATGCGTGGACTTTTGTGCGTCGGACTTGTGTACACACGCTCGGAATTTCCGACAACAAGTTTTGTTGTCGGAAAATTTGAGAACCTGCTCTCAAACATTTGTTGTCGGAAAGTCTCACAGCAAATGTTCAATGGAGCATACACACGGTCGGACTTTCTGACAACAAGCTCACATCGAACATTTGTTGTCGGAAAGTCTGACCGTGTGTACGCGGCATTAGAGTGGTGGTCAGAATGCCCTCCTTCCAGACAGCTAAAAAGATCACTGGTGTTCTGGGACTGCCAAGTGGCACTGAACCCAGAACTATGCAGCCACCATCAGATAGGAGGTCAATCAACCACAGCTCAAGAACCCCAAGCAACCTCTGGAGAAACCTTAGGGTTCCACATAATCTTTGTTGAGAATGGCTGCTTTAGGCAGGACTGGGCAGCTTGGGGATGTCCTCAAGAGACCCAGAACTTTGCAGGCACCATCAGAAGGGAGGTCAGTCAACCACAGCTCAAGAACCCCTAGCAACCTCTAGAGGAACTCTAGGGTTCTGCGGAATTTTGGTTGAGAACGGCTGCTTTAGGCAAGACTGGGCAGCTAGAGGGTGTCCTCAAGGTGGGAGCAAAATGCCCAGAAATATGCAATCCTTTCCTTTTGGCCAGGTTGGTGGATGTTCTCTCCCTTTCGCTCCTTCATAGATATAACCATGATCCAAGAATGTATTTTTACTCTAAGATCTCATTGAAAAAATATACCCGTAGGGATCCTACCATAAGCTGGAGTGCTTATCTAAATTTAGTCTTTTCAGCTAGGCTGTAGCCAGCCTGAGCTCTATTTATGATAACTGAGTTTGTTGGGCTTTTCCTAAGCCCAAGAACAGAGTTTGCCTCTGCCTACTATTGGGGAATGCTCTCCAGTAAAAGAGAGAAGTTACAATGTATTGGGTTATGACTATTTATTTCATTCTGGCCAATCACTGAGGGGTTTATGCCAGTGATGTGGGCCAGAGAAGGGAATTTGGGGTTGGCCTTCAAGAAGCGTCTTTACCCAGTGTGGATGTGATTCCAGAGGTTCAGTCTTTGCCTCCCAGATTCTGCCTGGGGAAGGAGCTCATGTGAGAAGGGTTTTCTTGCCTCCCAGGCCTGCTGTCTGGGGAGGGTATGGTTCCAGAAAGGTCCAGTTCATGCTTCCTGAGGGAGAAAGCTGAAGAAGTCTTGCATGGTCAATGGCCAGTCCCAACTTAAAGGTTCAGCAAGACAAACAGACAGTCTTGGCTTATAGATCCCCAACTAGCTCATGAGAGGGATGAAGGTACTGAAAGGTAGCTGTCCATCTAGCCTACCATATCTGCGCTAGCTTATGGTAGAGGTTAAATATTCTCCAAGAATCTACTGAGCAGATGGAAAGTTTGCTGCTGGTTTGGGTATGCTGTACCCCCAACCCTCTATTCCCTAGACCAGACTTTCTCAACCTTTTCAACACAGAGGAACCCTTGAAATAACTTTATAGACTCAGGGAACCCCTGCTAAAAATGACTCTACCTACAACTCATGATACATTAGTGTGTGGGTCACTGGGAAGAATGCTCCTTACACGTGTGGTCATTGGGAAGAATTACCCCATTACAGATAGCTAAAAAGATCAAGGGTGCCAGTTTGAATGTATCTAAGAGGCAAAAATTGCTAATTGCTCAAGAAACCCCTAGCAACTTCTGGAGGAACCCTAGGGTGCCATGGAACTCTGGTTGAGAAACCCTGCCCTAAACCATCTTTTCTCAGCATGTTTACCCCCAGGGAAACCATAGAAATAACTTTTAGGTGTCAAGGAACTCCTGTTAAGATTAGTCCATAAGGGTGGCCATTAGGAAAATGCCCTCTACATTGATGATCAGTGCTCATAATGCCACCCTTACAGTCAGATAAAAAGATCATTGTCATGCTACTGGCTCTACCAAATAGGGATGGACCTGGAACTATGGAGGTATCATCAGTTAGGAGTTCAATAAGCCGCAGCTCAAGGAACCCCTAGCAGCCTGTGGAGAGTTCCATAGAACCCTGGCTGAGAATGGCTGCTCCAGACATATGAGCCAATAAAGAATCAAAAATGTGATTATTGAAGCAGAAGTCTGTTGGTCACGGTTGGAGGGTAAATAAGTGTCTGGCTGCAGATAAAGGGTGAATCACTGGTAGAAAGACTAGGTCGGCCCATCAAATCTCATAAGGGGTCATTGCTATGTACCAATTGGTATGTAGACTGAATGCTCTGGCCATCCTATTGTGTTGCAAAAACTGCTTGTTGTAAGTGTTGTTTTTGCACAGCTTAGTACGTACATTGTCTGCACAATTGCAGCACTTGCAATTCAATGAAGGAATACCAAAACAATGATCTGCCGCTCACTCTCACTATTTGACACATTCGTCCTTGCACATAGGCCTTGTCCTCGACCCCCAAACACTACATAGCATACACTTACAATGACTGCTTACAAGGGGTACTGTACACATAGCACCTTTTTTAAAAAAAAGTATCAGGAAGTGGGGAAAAAGCCCCAATTTTTTTTTTTTTTCTGGGGCTCCACTTTATTCTCGGTCATTGAGTTACATAGGCGAAAAAATCGACTTTTTGAAAAATCGACTTCTTTTTCTCGATTTAGAGGGGTTTTTATTATTTTGTGTCTTTAGCATAGTTTAGTTTATTTCATGGAGTAAGTAATCTTTGATTTTTTTTCCTTTTTTTGTAATATTTTTTATTTTTTTTTGTATATTATTGCTTTAAATGTTTTATTTGACTTGTTAGCGTCCTTTCTTTCTGTAAAAAAAAAAACATAAAATAATGAAGGTAACAAGGGGACGTTATGGACACTAGAACATGCCCAGGATAGTTGGAAGGAGCTTCTGTAATCCTCAGGAGCCATTAAAGCCCATTGCACCTTTCAGAACCACTGTAATTTTGCCAACATGGTGCCATTCCACCGAAATCTGATTTTTGCAGAGTTAATTAAAAATTCCCACTCCTGCTCGGTAATTCTTGTCCTCAGAAATTTGCTGGGTTGGTGATTTCAAAAGTATTGCAGTGTGATAATAAGTATTTTCAGAGGAAGAGGTCATCAGCCTCCATCTTTCTCTCAAAAGACTCAGACTCAGTAAAGACGTTTGGGCGTTGGCCTCTAGTTTACACAATACAGCGACTGACAATGTCTCTGGCTGTATGGTATTGTTATGTCTACATTTCTGATTAGTGTATATTGTCTCGGTGGGGTGATCATTCCATCTCTTTAGTCCCTGGGAGAGAATAATAACACTCTACACAATACAGCTGGGCTTTCAAGTCCGCCCGAACCTTTCAGAGTGATAGGATTATCCTGCAGTTTTATTGTACTGATTTATGCACAGTGTCCCAATGTTTGTCTTGTCATTCCAAGGGGAAGTATGGGGACCCTCATCTTTTCATTCCAAAGGGTGGTATAGGATCCCCCATTTTGTCATTTTAATGGGAGGTAGGGGGACCCTATCTTGCCTTTTTAAAGGGAGGTAAGGGGATCCCCATCATGTCATTCCAAAGAAGGTATACAGACCCTCATCTTGTCCTTCTAATGGGAGATAAGGGTGCCCCATCTTGCCATTTCAAGAGGTGGTATGGGGACCTCCATATTTTAATTCCAAGGGAAGGTATGGGGACCGCTGTCTTTTAGTTCCTGTGGGAGATAAGAGGACTTCCCTCTTGTCATTCTAAGGAGAAGTAAGGGGACCCTCATTTTGTCATTTCAACAGAAGGTATAGGGACCCTCATCTTGTCATTGCAAAGGGTGGTATAGGATCCGGCATTTTGTCACTCCAACAGGAGGTATAGGATCCCTCATCTTGTCATTCTAGTGGGAGCTAAGGGGGCTCCATCTTGTCATTTCAAGAGAAGATAAGGGGATCCCCATTATGGCATTGCAAATAAGGTATATGGACCCCTATATTATCCTTCTAAGGGGAGGTGAGGGCACCCTCATCTTGTCATTTCAAGGGGAGGTATGGGGACCTCCATATTGTCATTCCAATGGGAGATATGGGGACCCCTATCTTTTCATTCCAATGGGCGATAAGGGGACTCCCCTCTGGTCATTCCAAGAAGAAGTAAGGAGACCCACATCTTGTCATTTCAATGGAAGGTATGGGGACCCTCATCGTCTCATTCCAAGGGTAGGTATAGGATCCTCCATCTTAACATTCCAACAGGAGGTATAGGATCCCCCATCTTGTCATTTTAGTGGGAGGTAAGGGGACTCCATCTTGTCATTTCAAGAGAAGGTAAGGGGGGTCCTCATTATGTCATTGCAATAAAAGGTATACAGACCCCTATATTATCCTTCTAAGGGGAGGTGAGGGCACCCTCATCTTGTCATTTCAAGGGGAGGTATGGGGACATCTATATTGTCATTCCAAGGGGAGGTATGGGGACCCCCATCTTTTCATTCCAATGGGAGATAAGGGGACTCCCCTCTGGTCATTCCAAGAAGAAGTAAGGAGACCCCTATCTTGTCATTTCAATGGAAGGTATGGGATTTCATTGTCTCATTCCAAGGGTAGGTATAGGATCTGCCTTCTCATCACTCTATCAGCAGGTATAGGATTTCCCATCTTGTCATACTAATGGGAGGTAAAGGGACCCCATCTTATCATTTCAAGGGAAGGTAAGGGGATCCCTATTATGTCATTAAAAGTAAGATATATGGACTCCCATATGGTCCTTCTAAGGGGCGCTAAGGGCACCCCCAACTTGTCATTTCAAGGGGAGGTATGGGGACCTCCATATTGTCATCCCAAGGGGAGGTATGGGGACCCCTATATTTTCATTCCAGTGGGAGATAAGGGGACCCCCCCTCTTGTCTTTCCAAGGGGAAATAAGGGGACCCCTATCTTCTAATTTTAACGGAAGCTAAGTGGACCCCATTTTGTCATTCCAATTGGAGGTATGGGAACCCCTATCTTGTTATTCCAAGAGTGAAAGGGACTCTCATCTTGTCCTTCCAAGGAGTGGCATAAGGACCACCATCTTGTCATTCCAATGGGAGGTAAGAGAGATAAGCTTGATAAAAACTGACATTTCAGTGTCGGTGCCTGCTAGATGTTGTATTACTGGTGGAACACGGCAATGTGATTGCTGCACTGATTTGGTTCAAGGTACTCTTTTAGCACCAGTGGATGTGAATTGCACGGCTGACGTAAAGCAAATCGATGTTTTGGCCATGCAAGGAATGCCTCTCCTCTCCAACAGCATAAACATTTCTTACATTCCCCCGCCACGCCATTCAGCCAGCTGAGAGTAAAGAGGGAAAGTCCTGCATAAGCTCTGGGTCACTCTAGTTGGAGCTTACACGGGGCAAAGGATTCCTTCCACCCCCCCCCCATGTGACGGTCATGGGCCAATCACCGATTCTGTTACATGGAGTGATTCACGTGCTGCTTTTCACCAAAATGGTGAATTTCGCCTAAATTAGATTTTTTGCTTCAGCTGTTCTAAAAGTATCGCAACCTGATAGTTAGCATCTTCAGAAGATGGAGTCACCAGCTCCCATCTTTCCCTCAATTCAGGTTTTGGGTGGACTGAAACTCATTAAATACGACATTGACATCTCGTTTACACAAAACAGTGACTGACCATGGCTCCGGGCTGTATGGTATTGTTATTTCTACGTTTCTGATTAGCACACCGCCCAACTTTTTGAGATGAGAATGAGGGACACCTATCAACAAACGTATGTAGGCAAAGAACACATCACCTACCACACCCCTTGAAAGGAGAATTAAACAAAAACATTCTGAGTTAAACCCACAAGTCTTTATTTTTCACCACCACTATTCCTTTGTATTGTCTTTTGATATTTACAAATGCAGCCTTTTAGAAATCAGATGAAAGGTTTAGCACTGGGAAACACTTTTGAAAAGATAAAAAGTGCATTTTATATACAACTATATGGATCAGACCAAAATGAGGGAAAAAATTAGGAGGAAAGAGGGACTGTGTTCCAAATCAGGGAAAGTCCCTCGAAATCAGGGACAGTTGGGAGCTATGGATTAGTGTATGATGTGTCTCGGTGGGGGGATCATTTCCATCTCTTTAGTCCCTGGGAGAGAGTAATAACACTCTATACAATACAGTTGGGCTTTCTGTGTCCGCCCGAACCTTCCAGATGACCCTGCAGTTTTATTGTACTGATTTAGGCACAGACGTCGTGTCCCAATTTTTTTTTTTGTCACCAGAATTTGTGTCCCCATTGGAAATGTTCCCCTCTATTGTCTGGGGACAACCCAAAATGTGGGATTTTCTGCTAACGGAAAAATAGAGAATGTGAATCTCCCAAATGGTGGTGGTGGTGGTGGTGGGGGGGGGGGGCCATAGACAGCAATAAAAACCTAATAGATAGAAATATAGAAAAGTGATGGCAGAAAAAGACAGAGTAGTCCAACGAGTCTACTCTTCTTTTTATGTTTTTTTTTCTTTGTTTTTTTTTTTTTCCATTAACTTTTTTGTCTGAGCATTATTTATTTATTTATTTTTTTAACAGTAGAGTCTGAGTATTATTGTTATACAGGATTTATATAGCGCCAACAGTTTACGCACATCGCTTTACAATATAAAAGGGGGACAATACAGTTATAATACAATAAAATACAAGAGGATTAAGAGGGCCCTGGTCAGAAGAGCTTACAATCTAATAGGGTGGGGGTATAGATCTATGTTTCTCCCAAGCATAGGTTTTCTAATCCCTCTCCACTTTATCCAAAACAAAAAAAAAAGTTTTGCCCTTAGGTTACTTTCACACTGGAGCGTCGCGGGCGTTGGCAGTAAAGCGGGCGCTATATTTAGCAACGCTTTACCATCGTTTTAGCGGCGCTATTCGGCTGCTAGAGGGGCGGTTTTAACCCCTGCTAGTGGCCGAAAAAAGGTTAAAGCCGCCCGCAAAGCGCAGCTGCAGCAGTGCTTCATTGGCGGGTTTGCAGCGTGCCCCATTGTTTTCAATGGGAAGAGGCGCTTTAGGAGCGGTAAATACAGCGCTCCAAAGATGCGTCTTGCAGGAATTTTTTTGACCGTCCTGCCAGCACACCACTCCAGTGTTGAAAGCTCTCTGGGCTTTCACATTGGAGACACAGCAGCGGCTGTTTCAGGGCGCTTTGCAGGCGCCATTTTTAGCCCTGTAGTGCCTGCAAAGCGCCCCAGTGTGAAAGGAGCTTAATGCCGCGTACACACACGATCGGAATTTCGGCCCGCAAAAGAACGATGAGAGTTTTTCGTCAGGAAAATGCGACCGTGCGTATGCTCCATCGGACTTTTGCTGGCTGGAATTCCAGCCAGCAAAACACTGAGAGCATGTTCTTAATTTTTCGGTCGGGAAAAGTTCCTATCCGAAAAAATGCGATCGTCTGTGGCAATTCCGACGCGCAAAATTCCTACGCATGCTCGGAAACAATTTCGACGCATGCTCGGAAGCATTGAACTTCATTTTCTCGGCTCGTCGTAGCGTTGTACGTCACCGCGTTCTTGGCGGTCGTAAGTTCGGCAAACTTTTGTGTGACCGTGTGTATGCAAGGCGAACTTGAGCAGAATTCTGTCGGAAAAGCCGGTCATATCTTTTTCTGATCATGTGTATGCGGCATTAGTTATGCCCTGTACACGCGGTCGGACTTTCCGACGGAAAAAGTGTGATCGGATTGTGTTGTCGGAAATTACGACCGTGTGTAGGCTCCATCTGACCTTTTCCGTCGGAATTTTCCGACACACAAAGTTTGAGAGCAGGATATAAAATTTTCCGACAACAAAATCAGATCGGTTAAATTCCGATCGCGTGTACACAAATCCGACGCACAAAGTACCACGCATGCTCAGAGTAAATGAAGAGACGAAAGCTATTGGCTACTGCCCCGTTTATAGTCCTGACATACGTGTTTTACGTCAGGCGTTCGGAATGATCGGATATTCCGACAACTTTATGTGACCGTGTGTATGCAAGACAAGTTTGAGCCAACATCCATCGGAAAAAAAACATGGATTTTGTTGTTGGAATGTCCGATCGTGTGTACGGGGCATTAGTTATGCCCTGTAGACACAGTTGGACATTGATTGGACATTCTGACAACAAAATCCATGGATTTTTTCCGACGGATGTTGGCTCAAACTTGTCTTGCATACACACGGTCACATAAAGTTGTCGGAAAATCCGATCGTTCCGAACGCGGTGACGTACAACACATACGTCGGAACTATAAACGGGGCAGTAGCCAATAGCTTTCGTTTCTTAATTTATTCTGAGCATGCGTGGCACTTTGTGTGTCGGATTTGTGTACACACGATCGGAATTTCCGACAACTGATTTTGTTGTCGGAAAAATTTTTTAGCCTGCTCTCAAACTCTGTGTGTCGGAAATTCCTATGGAAAATGTGCGATGGAGCCCACACACGGTCGTAATTTCCGACAACAAGGTCCTATCACACATTTTCCATCGGAAAATCCTATCGTGTGTACAGGGCATTGTACTTTTGATAGCTTGATGGCTGGTGCAAGTCTCCAGTGGTGGACACTGTTTCTTTCCAGCAGATGGCGCTGTGGGTAAGCTGCAACCTTGACGCGCACTGTCTCCTCCAGCAGGTGGCGCTCGAGCCCGGAGGCCTGGTTCCCCTGGCGCGCGCGCGAAGGCCTGCGTAACGCACGCCTTTCTTCTACTTCTTCTTCTTCCCCTCCCCGCCGGAAGTGACGTCGTGCCCGCGGCTTGCTCTGAGGGCGGGGCTATATAAGCGCGGCTGTGTCTGGTCGTTGTATTGTTAGAGCGGAAGCCGCGCCCGGACACGTGATTCCCGGACTCCCGACGCCGTCATGGGGGACAAGATGGACATGTCCCTGGATGATATTATCAAGATGAACCGGAGCCAGAGGCCGGCGAGCCGAGGGGGCCGGGGAGGACGAGGCGCCCGAGGGGGAGCCGGAGTAGGCCGCGTGCTCGGAGGCGGCCGGGGAGGTGGTGGTGGAGGAGGCGGCGGAGGAGGAGGAGGAGGACCTGGCCCGCTCAGGACGAGGCCTATGCTAAGCCGAGGAGCGAGGAACCGACCGGCCCCATACAACAGGGTAAGGCGGGTGAGGCCTTCGTGGGGTTGCCATGAGCAACGGCGGGTCACGTGGTGTGGCGGGCTGTGATTGGCTGTGGGCGCCCAGTGGTAGAGGGGTGCTGATCACTGGAGGGGGGGTGGATTGTCTCTTTGTTTTTATCTCATGTCTATGGGTTGGGGTCCCCCATTAGTTCTGATGATGGAGCCCCCCAACAACTCAGGACTGTTCAGGAGCTGTTGGTGGCATCTGAGCTCCAACTGTCACCCCTGACCTATGGAGCTCATTATCCTGGTGGTGGCGCTGTAATAAGTGATGTTCTTTATGGCACTACATGGGCAGCCAATCGGCACAGGGGTCTATAGCCCCCCTTGTAAGCCACGACTCTGACCATTGGTGGATCCCTCCTCTGCTTCTTAATTTTTATTGTATCTGATCTCCTAAGGTGATCCCTGTGATCTGGGATGAGGACCCCCATTAGTTGATGGAGGTTCCCCAACCCAAAAACCCAGGACTGTTCAGGAGCTGTTGGTGGTATCTGAGCTCCCCCTGCTATCCCCGGCCTTTGGAGCCCACTGTCCTGGTGGTGGCGCTGTAGTGTCTTGGAGGACATCGCTTTATTCCATGGTCAGCCAATCATCACAGGGAGTCTATAGTGCTGGGTAAAGTTGGATACACACTAACTATACAACTTTTGTTTTGGTGTTTTTTTTTTTTTTTTGTTTTTTTTTCTTCAACTTTACCTTCAACTATGTAGTGCGAGAGTCTACCTGATTGCATACAATTAGGGCTGCGGAATATCGATTTAAATCTTGAGTCGAGTTGAGAGGTCAAATCGATTCAAAATTTAAGCAAATTGAAATTTTTTTTTTCACGGCGCCGGTCCTGAGGAGCTGCAGGCGGGAGTTTAAGCGAGGCCGCGGCTTTGGCCATCTTCCGCGAGGCCGGACACCACAGACTAGGCCAAAGCCGCGGTCTCGCTTAAACTCCTGCCCGCAGCTCCTCAGGACTGGCACGGTGTCCGGAAAAAAAATTTGAATCGAGTTTTAAGAAAATCGCTTTTTTTTTTTCCCCAGAAAATCTCCCAGCCCTGCATACAATTAGAAAGTGTTTCGGTGTGACCTCATATTATATGGTTTTGGGGGATCTAAAGGGGGGGGGGGGGGATCTAAAACATTGTAGTGTGTCCGATGTTTCTCAAGTACCCCCCAGCAGGTCATGTTTTCAGGCTTTCCATTATTTTGCACTGGTGACTTGGCTCAGTTTTACTGCCTTAGGCCGGCCGTACATTGTTTTTTTGTTTTTTTTTTTTTGTTTTTTTTTTTTCCCTCTTTAGCTTTACTAAAACCATATGAGGTAAGACCTAAATACTTTCCATGTGTATACAGGGAGGCCCTTGCACTACATAGTTGAAGGTAAATCTAAAGAAAACTGTATAGTGTATGGCTAGCCCCTAGTAATTACCGCAGCCCTTTCATCTAAGGTAAAATGTTACCTGTTTGGGGGGGACTTGAGGACTAGAGTTGAGAAAGTGTAAGCCATGACTCGGGGCCCCCCCCCCAGAGCATCCATTCTCTACCTGGAGCTCAGCTTCCCAATATGGCACAGTATCTGCGGTGGGATCAGGCGGTAGGGAGCCGATTATTGGCTGTCCCATCTTGCAGATTATTTGGAGATGAAACTTCTCCTCCAATCAGGTTGAGTCTTTCAGCAAAGTCTTTGCGTTGGGTCTCATTCACGCTGTTCATGTATAGGAAATTTTTCCAGGCTTTTAGGGGTCAGTTGCATGCAGACGTAGTAAGGTTACTAATGTTTATACTCAAGATATTGGCAGGAAGTTCCTGAATTGGATGTTCCTCAAAGCGGTAGTAAACCACCGAGTGATTTTTATTTGACCTGCAAGGTAAAGGCATAATGTGCTAGTATGCGCCGCATACTAGCACATTATGTAAAACTTGGCTGAAAATGAAGCCTTCCAGTGATGCGCTGTCACGTCTTCATTCCGGGTCCACAGATTCCGGCTTTGTGACTGGCCAGAGCCACAACGATGTCACTCCCGCGCACGTGTTTACGGCACAGGATTCTGAAGGAACGGCCCGGGTATCTGTTCCTTCGGAGCGCCTGCACTGATGTCATCGTCTGCATTTACAGTAAATGTCTCCTAAATGAAGCGCGTTTAGGAGATATCTACGCTTCCTATAGGAACAAGTCAGATGGGAGTTTACGTCCAATTTAAAAACCTTATGTAAAATTCTTCTGGTGCTGCAATATGTGTGTAAACCTGTGCATGGATGCATGTAAATGACCGCTCTCAAATGTAAAACTTTTTTTGTTATGGTTCTGTGCTCATCGCTGTATTGCTCATATTTACCCAGCTGTGTGCACAGTTCCATAGACTACAATACGTCTCTATTCAGATCAGTAAAGTCACTTTTTTTACTCCCATGTGCAAAAGTCCAGAAGGCCATGTGCACATGGGGAATAAAGTCACTTTTCTGATTTATTTTTTTTAATACTTTTTGCGTGTTTGGCAGTTGTCATTGTCATGCAGGACGAATCCTACAAAAAATAGTCTGAAATCGCATCATACAGGAATGTACTGTACTGTGCAATGTCTGGTGTGAACGGACCCTTAAACAATGTGGGTTGATGGGGGAGAAAGCCTTCAAAAGTTGGTTTATAGTTGTTGGTGAACACCTTGTATCCTTTATTACCCCCCTCCCTCCAGGCACCGCTGTACTTGGGTCCATGGTGGGTGGTGAGCTGTTAATGCCCACCCAGCTGGTCCAACAGTCCAGGAATTTTAAAATCCCTTCTCTGTGCAATCTGCTCATCTGCCTTTTCTCAACACTTCGGGGAGGATCAGAGTAATGTTGATTGGTTGGGTTGATCATAGTATTGCTCTGATCCATCCCAGAAGTGCCTTACAGAGAAGAGTGAGGATTTCACATCCCCCAACCATTGGAGCAGCTGGGTGGGCACTGAGCTTGGGGATCGGGCAGGGTGTACAATGTTCTCCTCATGCTATTAGGTGAACTAACACTTAAGGTGGCAAGTACTACCAGTACTTGCAGCGGCCACCTTTGTGTAGCCGGCTGCTGTTTTTTGCAAAAACCTTTCCAGATTTTCCCAGCACAAAAGCAAAATCCTGGGATTTAAATCGGGATGAGCTCTGATCAGGTCGAGGGTCCCAAAATCGGGATTGTCCCGGGAAAATCAGGACTGTTGGCAAGTATGGTTTACTATTGGTGATTAAGTACAGAGCATACACTGTTGGTGATACCCCGGGACAGGTTTTAGAAACCAAACATCTTGCTAACCTTGTAACTCGTGTGTAAGCGGGTGGGTAGGCATTAATACCCAAATGCTGGATGTATGTCCATGGCGGCTGAGGATTCTGTGTGGAGTACGCTCAAAGCACACTGACCGAGCGGTCACTGACAGGTCCTGGTCTCTAGTTGTGATGGAGAGCTGATAGGACGACTGCCAATCATGATGCCACCTGATCAGGAAGTCCTTACAAAGCCCCCGCTAACTTTAAGACCTGATTAAAAGGCTGCAGAGGACAGGAAGGGGTTAAAGGTGATCCAGCAGTGACTTCAAGAATAAAATGGCGGCATGAATAAAACGTAGATGTAAAACCAGCCTGGGGGCCCCTCTAGGCTTCATGACTGCACTCCGCAGGTGAGATGAGGCAGAATTGCCAAAGGCTGACCTTTTATCTGTAATATTAGATGTCAGGTGACTTTTGTGCACCTGCTGCAAAATCACTTCTCCATTTAGGTAGAGAATGGGAAGAATTTTTCACCCTCCACAAATGCATTTAACACGACAATTCTGACCCAGGTCTGCCCCCCCCCCCCCCCCTTTGGGATATGGATCTTTTTTCAAAGGAATCCTCAATAGACCGCTGGCTTTCTTACAAACAGCTCCTTGTATTTCTATAGCAACAAGTCAACATTGGTGAGACAAGTTTTAACTATGTGCAGAACATGCTGACAAAGACTTAGGTGGTTCTCCACTCAGTAATGTGGTGCTGTGGTATGATGCATGTGGTTCCTTGCACAAAGAATTAAGTTTTGACAAACTGAGGGGCCAAATGTGTGCTGATCGGAATGGAGCGACATGGTATGTTGTATCTGTGCCAGAACGGTGTTGGTACCAGCTGGCACACTCATGGGTTGTAGGTGGTGCAGTATTGGTGGTCAGACATGTACGAACAGTCCCTGTGTGGCTGGACACCAATGACACATCAGGGAACTGTGTTCTTTGTCTTCAGTGTATAGAATCCATCCTAATAATTTTGCTTTCTTTTTCAGCCCAAGCAGCTTCCAGACAAGTGGCAGCACGACCTGTTTGACAGTGGATTTGGTGGTGGCGGTGGAGTGGAGACTGGAGGAAAACTGCTTGTATCCAATCTGGACTTTGGAGTTTCAGATGCAGATATCCAGGTAAATGCCCTTTTTGTTTAATGTGACAAATGCAAGCAGTAACCCATAGCAACGAGGCAGCACTTGTAGGTACTTGGAACACAGACACTTAACTCTGAAGTTTACAAGAGTTCCTTTTAGGGGGTGCTCTGAATTCAATCATGAGTTTCTAGGTCAGGTACCCCACTATAAAGACAGTGAGTCCATCTCTCAGGTGTGCTTTTATATTGAGAGAGGAGGAGCACAATAATTTAGTGTAATCAGTTTCCTCTTGCATTGGTTTGTCTGGAATCCCTTACCAACAGAATGTGTTGTGTTCCTCTAACAGGGGTAGGTAAACTTTAGTACTCCAGCTGTTGCAGAACTACAAGTCCCATGAGGTATTGCAGACTCAGTCACAAAGCCTGACTCCTAGAGACGGGTGCATGATGGAACAGTTTGGCAACAGCTGGACAGCCAGCTACCCCTGCAGGAACTAGTCATTTCTTTGGAAGTTTGAGCACATGGCTCCTAATGCAGTTTAGCAGTTTGTTCCCTCCTTGGTCTGCCCAGGTAGGGGTCTATCTATCTTTCTGTGCTATGCTTTATTTTTTTTCTCCTACCAATGTATTTGTCACCTCTGCCACTGTTGCCACCCTGGAAGTGCATTAATTCTTCTGTAGGCACCCTTTTGTATAACTTTCATGTAGCAAGTTTCTTGCATTTTTGAAGAGGCGCTCCAGTTGCCCCACCAAAAAAAGTCAGCATCTACAAATACTGTAGCTGCTGACCTAATATAAGGACACTTGGCTGTCCAGGGATCCAGCGATGTCCTCACCAGAGCCTATCCTTAAATTGTCTTTGGGTACAGGTGCCAGCAACTTAACTAAGGGTTACTGGCAGTGCAGCTAATAAACCCCCCCCCCCCCCTTCACCTTCTGTGAGCTGAAGATACTATGTCGTGTATCTGTCTACTACCTACCAGTCCCATCTATCAAATAATGGAGATGAACAAAGACCTGTGGAATGTCCAGCTTATGACTTATGGCACCCTTCATAGATGCAATGAAGTGAGTAACCGAGAGAGGGAGTGTTCACAGGGTTACCAGGTGAAAATGAAAGGGGGGGGTGGGACCCTGAGAATAGTCTAGATGCAATATTTGTGTTTTGAGCTTTAAACAGTTGGCACAGCTGATGGCATCTGTCCTCATTCATTGTTATGTTGTCCAGGTTCTCTATCTTTTATAGTAAAGGTGTACTCCTTTTTTGTCTTCCAGGAACTGTTTGCAGAATTCGGTACACTGAAGAAAGCAGCTGTACATTACGACAGGTCCGGCAGGAGCTTGGGGACAGCTGATGTGCACTTTGAAAGAAAAGCCGATGCACTAAAAGCAATGAAGCAGTATAATGGGGTACCACTTGACGGTCGCCCCATGAACATCCAGTTGGTCACATCACAGATCGAATCACAGAGGAGACCTATACAAACGTAAGTAGGATCTTGTGATCTGTTTATGCGGTTTCTCTTTTTTATTCATAACCACAATTCACTCACTGCTCTGCATACTGATCTTTACAGGTCTCCTAGGGGTGGATTGACTAGGCCACGAGGTGCTATTAGCTTTAGTGCTGGTGGTGGAAACAACAGGAGAGGTGGCAGAGGAAACCGGGGTCGTGGACGGGGTGCAGGAAGAAACACAAAGCAGCAGTTATCGGCAGAGGAGCTGGATGCACAGCTTGATGCCTACAATGCTCGGGTAAGTACCAGTTGGCTCATGTAAATCGGTTCACCTACTTGCAGTGTTCATTGCCATAGGAGCTGCCTTTCAAAGTGAGACTTTTAAATCCTGATTTGAGTAGCTTTAAAAACAGCCCAAGTTTGGATACCTGCATAGGAAACAATTAGTATAACTTGGTCATGCAGTCAAGACTTTAGCAGTGACTTGAGTCCAGTAAAACATGAGATCCCATGTGTATAGCTATATCCATCTCTCAGTATATTACAAAGCATTGCAGTTTTAGTTGTGCTGAAATGTAGATCCTCTTTAGAACTTGCTGTACAGGACCTCTGATGTTTGATCCTCCTGCTGTCATAGTACGGTGTGCCTCAGGGTGCTAACTAGAATTCTGAAGATGACTGTTTTGGCAAGTGCAGTTAACCACTTCAATACCGGGCCTATTCTTGCACTTCTCTCCATGTATAAATCATTTTTCTTTGCTAGAAAATTACTCAGAACCCCCAATATATATATATATATATATATATATATATATATATATATATATATATATATATATATATATATATATATATATATATATACACACACATACATACACACGCAGAGTAAATGGATACCTAACATGTCACGCTCTAAAATTGCGCACAATCATGGAATGGCACCAAACTTCATTACTTAAAAATCTCCATAGGCGACACTAACATTTTTTACAGGTTACCAGTTTAGAGTTAGAGAAGGTCTAGTGGTAGAATTGTTGCACACACTCTATCGCACGCAGCGATACCTTACATGTGTGGTTTGAGTGGCGTTTACATATGTAAATGGGACTTGCATGTGCGTTCGCTTCTGAGTGCGAGCTACGGGAGACAGGGGTGTTAATTTTTTTTTTTTTTTTTGAATTACTTTTATTCCTATTACAAGGAATGTAAACATCCCTTGTAATAGGAATCTGTGACAGGTCCTCTTTATGGAGAGAGATATGGGGTCAATAAGGCCCCACATCTCTCCTCCAGGCTGGAAAGCATGAGATCAGGGGGAAAAAAATATTCACTGATCTCATGCTGACAGCCACGATTGCGGCTTTGTTTATTTCCGGGTACCCGGGCGTGACATCATATGGTCACGCCCGGGCCTCCGACTGTCATGGAGATGACTGGTGACCATCTGGTCACCAGTCATCTCTATCGCCGATCGTCTTCATCCGGCGCCGGCCAATTCTTTCTGATGGCACGGGAGAGCCCCGAGAAGCACCGGATGGTTGGGGGGGAAACGTCCCCTCCCGTCGCGTATAAGAACGATCAAGCAGCGGAACTGCCGCTATAATTGTGCATAGAATCGCCAGCTGCAAAGAACATCTGAATGATGCACCTAGCTGCAGGCATCATTCAGATATCGCCCCACAAAGTAGAGGATGTCATTTGACTATAGCTGGGTATTGAAGTGGTTAAAAAGCCTGCATGCTTCTTTACTACATGCAAATCTACAATGCCTGTGAATATAAAGAATAGTACACATTGGTGCATTTTAAAGGCAAAACTGATTGCTGTACAGTCCCAGCGGAACCCTAGTTTTAGCCTTTCTGGTGATGCAGTGCCAAGGAGCATGCTGACAGAAGCTCATCAATTTTTTTTTTTTTTTCTGTCCAATCACAGGCTGGGGCAGGACAAGACCTTTAAATGTTAGTGGAACTAAAGGCAATTGTGACCAGGCCGTCTTTATTGCAGAAGCGACACTTGCATGGCAATAATTCTTACCTGGCTATCAGCAGCCCCTTGTAGAATATACACTGCACAGCTCCTGTGTACATTGTGGCATTCCCTGTGTGCCAGGATGACTGCACTGCCCCAACCACCACCACAGGTGGATATTTAAAACTGGTTCAGCTACTGATTGCACCAGTTATATTAAATCTGTCAAAGGGCAATTTGTTTAAAGCGCCCACCACCTTCCCTTGTGGAATCTGATATGACTAAAATAATTTGACTAACTTTAGAAAATTTGAAAGGGTCTGTGTGATCATTCAGTACTCACTGGTCCAATTTTTGTTGGTATAAGCCAAACCTGCCCAACCCCCAAGCTGTGTAAGTTGACAATTGTGTAGCTGCAGCTGTTCTATTGCCTGTTGGCATGTGATGTATATAACAGCTGTGTAAAGTGACTGCAGCCTTTCCTAACGTGTATTTTTGTTTTTTCCTTTTACAGATGGATACAAGTTAATCCAGTCCCCTTTTTTTGTGTTTTCCTGTGATGTTACGGCTCCGGAAGTCCTTTCTATACAAATCGTTTTTTGCTTTTATTTCTAATAAATTTTAAACTCATGTAAAGTCGTTTTTTTTTTTTTTTTTTTTTTTTTTTTCTCTTGCGCAGACCTATATAATTTTTTTTTATACTTTTTTTTTTTTTTTTTTTTTTTTTTTTTTCTGGGTCAATTTTACTGGTTGAGTGTCATGGGATGGGTGAAGTTAAAACATGCGCCTAAAACAAAAAAATACAAGTGTTTGTTATATTTGTTCCTCTTCTTTGGACATTGCACACCATGTGCTTTCAGCTGGACAGGTGGGAGATTTCTCCTAGGTTTTTTTCTCTATGCCAATGTAAAATGCTCTTTTTATGAACTATGTCTGCTACAAGGCAGCTACAACAAGTATTGTAACTATTCTATTAAACACCTGTTCGGTCTGCATATTCAGATCTCTGTACTCATTTATGGTGATATAAATATGGAGATGAAATGGAGGCCACCAAGTCAAACATTCGCACTTGTATTTTATGGGGATATATATGTAATGATTGTATATTGTGCTTGCTGAATCTTTGTGGTGTCATCTAAATGCACATTATAGGGTTTGATAACACCTCTAAAAACGCACCACAACTGTAAACTGGGCTGAAGGGCCACAAACCCTTTTTCTGAGTGAAAGGCCTCATGCAAACGGGATGCTTTCCAAGATGAAAAGTCCCTCCCAAGTGAGAAATTCCAGCACTTTCCCAAGGTGCCGCTGCATTAGGAGTGTGGCTGCAATGCAGTTCACTTGGTAGCTGTTAGAGCTGCACAATTCTAAATAAAATAAGAATTGTAATTTTTATGCTTGGAATAAATATCATGATTCTGAACTTTCTTTTATATTAAAGGTTTACAACCCCTGAACTATAAATTCTCAAACAAGATGGCAAAATATAAGACCTAATATGCTTTGCCTCAATATTTAAAGAAATGTAATATGTAAAAAAAAAAAAACATTTTAACTTTTTTTTTTTCTTCCCAACTTCAGCTGTTGGCAATGGTATAAAGTAGAGATGTGCCAAAAAATGGTCTTATCAGTATTTGACCGGTAAGAGAAAAAGGTGCCGATAATGGCACCAAAAACACATGTGATTTTTGCCACGATTACACCAGTGCTTATGGTGTAGGGCTGCAACTAATTTTATAATCTATTGACCGATTATTGTAATTGGATAATAACCTTAAGTGTGGTGTATAATGGGTTAATATGTAAAGTTTAAAATAAAAGGGCAATTTTATTCTTAATCTCCATGCAGTGGCAAATCTAAACTAACAGGTTGGGTAACAATCTCTAATCCACTGAGAATAACAGATATATACTGTGTCAACTATTGAATGTTGAATCAAGTAAATATCACTCAGATCAAAAAAAAATATTAAAGGCTCTTTTGAGGATTTTCAGACAAAACTAATTATGTATCAGACTACCTTGCCATGGGCAGGTGGCTTGGTTAAAAGCTACATGCACATGCTGGCCATACAAAAACCATGTCTTTCAAGAACCTTCGTTTGTGGTTTTTTTTTTCCCCCTAATCAGTGGGGTCAAATTGACCAGTGATGGGAAAATTTGAAGGCGTAGACTAGAAAATTTGCTATTTTATGCGTTTCGGCCAATTTGGGCAGATTAAAAAATGCAAATTGTGGTAACAATGCACTACATACACTTCTGCAGCTTCTCCCTTGAAGTTTATTAAACCAAAAAAGCCCTTGACCTCTTTCCAAATATGCAGCAGCTGGGAAAAAAAAGCCTAAATGTGAACCATAGGAAACTATGTTAAATGAACTGTAGTGCGTTTCTGCAAAAAACACAGGTGTGAACCAGGCCTAAGACATTTAGCACCAGCATGTGTTTCATCTGTCACAATGGGGTTAAAATGAAAATTAGCTTTTTTTTTTTTTTTTCTCTTTCCATGAGGATTTAAATATAATGCACCATACTGGCAGTAAATTACTTTTTAATGTAATTCCTTATATTCCAGTCTTATCAGCCTCAACCTTCTCTGGGTTCAGATGCTGATCTTCCCTGCGCAGTCTTTAAAGTTTGTGGGGAAAAAGTTACCTGCTTTGTAATGGGTTTTGCACAGAGCAGCTCTGATTCTTTTCTGGGGCTCCACTGATGCTTCTGGCTCCTCCTGCCTTCAGTATGTCCCCAATAGCAAGCTCTATAGTATAGAGTGCCCCTATAGCAAGGTAAAAAAAAAAAGTCTGCTTTTAGAACCACTCACTTCTTGCCCAGGACTACATGTCCCATGAGGCATTGCTTCTTACACATTCACAAGCACTTACTGGCATGTATGGATGGTGTGCTACACTATTTCCTGATATGTAAACAAATAATGCATGCTGGCCAATTAATCTATGAAAATAGTTGACAACCATTTTCATAAGTTGTCGCTTAATTGATTAGTTTCAGCACTATTGTGGTATGTTTTTCATAGGTCTTGACTCAAACTGCATCAAAAACATAATGGGTGCACTTGCTACATTTGAACTGGGAGGTGCGTGTCCCCCCCCCCCCTTAATCGTCTTTCAGGACAGCCACCTGAGAGACCTTGGCTCCTCCCCTCTGTTGGAAACACCACGCCAGCTTCTATAAATTTCCTTCTCCCCTGCTGGCTCCTCAGTTATTTGTGTTTCCTCCAAAGGGGAGACACCACAGGAACCAGCCAGAGGAGGCTCAGGCAGCATGTCCTGAAAGAGGAGTGGAAACTCCTAGGACAGACCAGGGAAGATGTTGGTGTGCAGACCTACAGCGGTTATGCCACTAACCTGGTCAGAACCTTTTCTTCATATTGGCATCCCTGAGTGCAGGGGGGGGGGGGGGGTTGTTTCAACACCGAGCGCAGATCCTGCAGTCTCATGCCCCCAGCAGCGTGTGTAACAGCAACCACGCCAGGCACTGGGACTGCACGGCCTGTGGCGGGTGATGTCATATCCGGCCGAAGGGGGCGTGCGCATCTGGGTCTGGCCGTGAATATTGAAAAGGGGCCAGGCATGGCCTGGAGAGGAGCCGTTCATCCTGTAGCGACAGCAGAGGCTCCGGAGGTGACACAAAGATGGCAGATGCAGAGACCAGCTCCAGCCATGTAAAGGTAAGGGGAACCTAGGGTGGAGCTCCCCTGGCCTGAACCCCCCCCCCCCCCCCCCCTCTCTACATTTAGTGTTGGACATATGTAAGAGGGGGGAGTAGGTAAAGGACCCTCCGGTGTCAGAGGGTGGATTCATAGGGCCCCTGGTGAGGCAAGCCCAAATGAAAATATTGCATTCCTGCAATTATGCAGGGGAGGGTACTGTATATTATTGTGGGGTTTTTTTTCTTATGTCTTTTCAGAAAACAAAAAACCAGGGCCCCTCATGTTTCAAAAAAAAAAAAAAGGTGCCCTTCCTGTAGTTACCCTTAGCGATTCCTGGGAAAAGGCATTATGTGAAGATTGTATTATCAAACTAGTACAAGAACATTCTTCAGAGCAGGGTGAGCTGGCGACATCTGTTAAGGAATTTGTCATACTTTTGAATCCTTTTTTGAAGGGTTTCAAATGCCACAGCTTCAGACTGCTCCTCCGACACAGACAACGTTACCAAAAACGCAGGCAATACCCTCCACTAGCGCAGGTCCTTCAGTAGCCCTTAGAGAGGAGGCGGAAGAGGAACCTGACAGTGCAACATCCGGCTCCCAAGAGTCTGAGGGGGAAGTTCTGGATGGGGATTCCAGAAAGCCATCCCGATACAAACTTTCATTAGAAGAGGTAGATCATCTTTTAGGGGCCATTTATACCACACTAGGTATATCAACAGAAAAGAAACCATTATCTTTGCACAATCAGATGTATGAGGGCTTAGGGGAACAGGAAAAGAGGAATTTCCCTGTTCATGAGGTCCTAATAGAGGCTATTAAGAAAGAGTGGCAGGAACCTGAAAGAACTATTTTTTTTTTTCTAAAGGCCTTAAAAAGACGGTTTCCCTTCACTGAGGATCCAGCATCAGTATGGAACAAAACTCCAAAATTAGATGCAGCCTTCTCGCAGATGTCAAGGCACACGGACTTGGCATTTGAGGACAGGGGGTTCTATCCGAGCCGATGGATAAAAGGGTGGACTCGTTATTAAAAAAAAAAAAAATCATGGGACTCGACAGTGGGTAGCCTGAAGCCAGCTATGGTGGTGGCCAGGAACGTAGAATTCTGGTTAAACCAATTACAGGCTCATATTGAAGAAGGAACTGCGAAGGAGCAGATCCTAGCTTCATTTCCCACACTGCTGCGAGGCATTGCGTATATCGCAGACGCTTCCGCATAACTGGTTCGGGTGGCAGCCAGATCCTCCGCACTAGCCAATTCCACAAGAAGGGCCCTGTGGCTAAAGACATGGCAGGGAGACTGCGCGTCCAAAGCCAAACTGCGGGATTCCTTTTACAGGGGACCTGCTGTTTGGACCAGGGTTAGAGAAGGTCCTGGACTGAACCGCAGATAGAAAGAAGGCGTTCCTATTGAAGCGTAAAGCAAATTGGAATCAGCCACAACAGAATAAGAAGAGGCAAAGAGGGAATACAAGATCCCGCTTTACAACTCCTAAAATGGAGACCCAGAGGAAACCTTGGGTTCAGAGAGGGAAAGGCAAAGGAGGAGCGATTTTTCGTCCTCCTGAGCAAACCCACAAAAAATGACAGAGTAGTCACAGTGGGAGGAAGACTGGGGGCCTTTCTCCCGCAATGGGAAGAAATATCTTCCAACCGATTTTATTCTGAGAACAATAAAGGAAGGATATCGTCTAGAGTTCTCAAGATCACTGCCAAAAGACAAGAGGAGGGCCAGAGGGTTAATGAGATCCCTAAAGGAACTCAAAGAACAAAGGGTGATCATAAAGGTACCAAAGGAAGAGAGAGGTCAGGGTTTCTACTCCCACATATTCGGTGTGCAGAAAACTTCAGGAAAGGTCAGACCAATCCTCAACCTCAAACCTCTAAATTTGTCTATAACCTACAAGAGGTTCAGAATGGGTTCCATATATTCAGTAAGGGCGCTATTGCCACCAAACTGTTATATGGTTTCCCTAGACCTAAAGGACGCGTACCTCCACATTCCGATACACCAGGAGTGTCAGAAATTCCTAAGATTAGCATTAGAGACAGAAGAGGGAATCATGCACCTTCAATTTCAGGCTCTACCCTTCAGCCTCTCCTCATCGCCCAGAATTTTTACAAAAATTCTGGCCGGAGCTCTGGCACCATTACGGGTCAAAGGCATATCCGTCATTGCCTATTTGGACGACCTTCTCCTGTTTGCAGAGTCGCCCAGGAAGTTACTAGAAAACCTCAAATATACGCAAACGTTCTTAGAGAGTCTAGGTTGGCTGGTAAATTTGGAAAAATCCAACCTACAACCCACTCAGCAAATAATATACCTAGGGTATGTCATAGACTCATAGCGCAACAAAGAGTGTTTCTACCCAAAGAGAAAATAGAAAAAATTTAGAGGGTAGTAAGCATACTACAAGCCAGCTTACCATGTGCCATAAGGCAGATAATGTCAACACTGGGACTGTTAACATCTGCAATCCCAGCGGTACAGTGGGCAGGCCTACATTTCCGGCCACTGCAGATGTTCCTGTTAAAGATATGGGATCACAGGCAGTAATCCTTAGACACCAAGGTTCTATTGCCAGCAAGGGTAAAAAGAACCTTCTGGTGGTGAACAGAGAACATAAACCAAGGACGGCTGTGGAGCCTACCCATTTCCCGAATCTTAACCACAGATGCGAGCGGCGTAGGGTGGGGAGCACATCTAGGCTCTCAGATAACAAAAGGGACTTGGGAAAAGGAGAGGATGAGATCATCCAACTGGAAGGAATTGAGAGCAGTATGTTATGCACTTCAAGCCTTCCAGAAAGTTGAGGGGTCATCATTTACAGGTCAGGTCTGACAATTCGTCAGTGATCGCCTATGTAAACAAACAGGGGGGAACAAGAAGCGGAACCCTGTGGTCCTTAGCAGAGGAAATCTTGGAATGGGGAGAAGAAAACATACTCTTGTTGTCAGCAGTCCACTTGAAGGGGGATTTAAACAAAGTGGTGGATTTCCTCAGCAGGAAAAAAGTGAGAGAAGGCGATTGGGTGCTAAAGCAGGAGGTATTTGAGCAGATTGCTCAGAAATGGGGAATACCTCAGGTGGACTTGTTTGCCTCAAAGGAAAACAGGAAAGTCAGAGCGTTCTTCTCCCTGGAAAGAGAGGACGGAGCGCTCAGGGTAGATGCGTTAGCACAAAGGTGGGCATTCAACAGATGCTATGCCTTTCCCCCACCAGTACTACTACCAGCGGGCATAAGGAAATTGCATACGGAGAATACAACACTAATTCTCATAGCGCCTTACTGGCCCAGGAGACCGTGGTTCTCTATGCTCGGAGAACTCGCAGTAGAACCCCCCTGGTTATTACCGATCCAGGAAGATCTACTCTCCCAGGGTCCAGTACACTGCCCCCAGGTGGAAAGATGGAACTTGGCCGCATGGTGTCTGAGGAGCAGTTGCTGGAAGCAAAAGGGTTCTCAAACCGTTTAATAGACACTGCTGAAAAGCAGAAAGATAGAGACACATAACATCTACCAGAAGGTATGGAGGTGTTTTAACAGATGGTGCACAGACAATAACTTCAATATACAGAGATTAGTAGCAGTCCTAGAATTTCTACAGAGCGGGATAGACAAAGGACTAAGGGCTCTTTCACACGGACGATCCGTATGTCCGTTTTTCATCCTTCCGTTTTCGGATGAAAAACGGACATACAGTCATCCCTATGGAGCGTCGGATGTCAGCGGTGACATGTCCGCTGACATCCGACCCCGCTCCGATCCGAAAAGTGTAACGGAGGAAAAACCTACTTTTCCATCCGTTTTCGGATCGGATCGGATGACGACGGACACTACGGACCGTCATCATCCGATCCCCCCATAGGGGAGAGCGGCGCTCTGACAGGTCCGTCGCTGCACAGTGTGCAGCGATGGACCTGTCATCTTCCTGCTCAGCGGGGATCGGCGGAGCGATCCCCGCTGAGCCAGCGTGTGTTCACGGGGCGGATCATCACTGATCTGCCCCGTGTGAAAGAGGCCTAAGTCTTAGCACGCTTAAGAGTCAAGTGTCAGCACTTTCGGTTTACCAGGAAAAGAGATTAGCATCTGATCCGTGCATAATCAGACTCTTTAGATCGCTGAGCAGGCAAAGACTGATGCAAAGTACAGTCTTTCCAAAGAGTGATCTGTCATTGGTGCTGCAAACTATGACAGCAGACCCATTGGAACCATTGGATAGTTGCAACCTGAAGATGCTGACGCTTAAAGCAGTCTTCTTGGTGGCAATTACTACAGCCAAAAGGGTCTGTGAGATAGAGGCCCTATCAATAAGGCACCCCTTTTTTCAGATTTGTCAGGATCGCATAATCTTTAAGATGGATCCGGGATTTCTGCCTAAGGTGGCATCGAAATTCCACAGAAGCCAGGAGATTGTGTTACCATCATTTTGCCCAAATCCCTCTAAGGAACAAGAAGTAAGGTTCCATAGTCTAGACGTGAGGAGATGCGTTTTACATTATTTAGAAGCAACAAAAGATTTTAGGAAGACTGATTCCTTATTTATTTTGATTTCTGGAGCAAGAAAAGGGCACAAGGCCTCAAGACGCACCATAGCCAGATGGCTAAAAGTAGCCATTGAACAGGCTTATAGGTTAGGAGGCATGCAGGTCCCAGAGGGTATCAGGGCACACTCCACAAGGGCAATGGCAGCGTCAAAGGCAGAGAGAGCTGGAGCAACGCCGGAACAGATTTGTAAAGCGACAACCTGGTCCAGCTTTGCCACCTTTGTAAGGCACTATAGAGTGGATCTCTGGTCAGCCAAAGATCAGACCTTTGGACGTAAGGTCTTACAAGCTGTGGTCCCGCCCTAGGGGTAAGTGCTCGTTTATCCTCTTGGGTGGCTGTCCTGAAAGACGATTAGGGGGAAAACGAAGTTACGTACCGGTAACGTTCTTTCCTGGAGTCTTTCAGGACAGCCGGTTACCCACCCAATTGTGTATTAAGACATAGAGATTTCCTTACAGGAAATGTGATCTAATGAATTGTGTATCATATGTTCTTGTGTCTCCCCAGCGGACTGGAGGTGCTCTTTAAAGAACTGAGGAGCCAGCAGGGGAGGAGGAAATTTATAGAAGCTGGCGCGGTGTTTCCAACAGAGGGGAGGAGCCAAGGTCTCTCAGGTGGCTGTCCTGAAAGACTCCGCGAAAGAACGTTACCGGTACGTAACTTCGTTTTTTTGGGGGGTTTTTTTTTCCTCTTGACCAAAAATGCAGCAAGCAGGATTTAATGCCACAATGGAAGCACAACAAACCTACATAGAATTTTAAAGGGATACGTTTTCTTGAGCGCTTTTTTGCCACTAATGGCCAATTTTATATTTATGTTAATTTAAAAAATTGAATAAAATACTATTTTTTTTTTTTATATATTTTTTTTTTTTCGTTAAATGGTTTTCAGCCAAGTGCATCTTCGGTTTCGGCACAAACTTCCATTTTGTGCACCTCTGGTGCAAAGCATTGAAAAGTTATTTTTACAAATTTAATTTTGTGCTTTTTTTTTTTCATGTAAAACGTATGTTAAGTGCATAAACATATTAGTGATTAGAGCAAACAAAAGTTTTAATTAATAATGGAGGAGAATAAGGCTGATTAGAGTAAATTAAGGGGTTAAACAGGAACAATTTAATAAAACAATTTTTACTTGATGAGGTTGCTTTAACCACTTCAGCCCCGGAAGGATTTGATGACCAGGCCCTTTTTCTTTTTTTTCTTTTTTTTGCAATATGGCACTGCATTACTTTGACAATTGTGTAGTCGTGCGATGTTGTGCCCAAAAAAACGTATTTCCTTTTTCCCCACAAATAGAGCTTTCTTTTGGTATTTGATCAGCTCTGCGGTTTCTTTTTTTGCACTATGAACAAAAAAGCACAACCATTTTGAAAAATGTTTACTTTCTACTATAAAACATCCAAAAATATGTAAAAAATCTTCACCAGTTTAGGTAAATATGTATTCTGTTGCATATTTTTCTGGTAAAAACCCCAATTAGTGTATATTGATTAGTTTGCGCAAAAGTTATCATGTACAAACTATGGGATAGATTTAGGGATTTTTTTTTTCTGCTAGTAATGGCGGTGATCAGTGATATTTAGCAGGACTGACATTGTGGTGGACAAATTAAACACTAATGCCGCGTACACACAAGCGGACTTTCCAGCAGAAAAGGTCTGACGGAACGATTCCGTCGGACATTCTGATCGTGTGTGGGCTTCATCAGACCTTTTCTGTCAAATTCCGACAGACTTAGAAATAGAACATGTTTTAAATCTTTCTGATGGACTCGATTCCTATCGGAAAAAACGTTTGTCTGTATGCTAGTCCGACAGACCAAAAACGACGCAGGGGCAGCTACTGGCTATAAACTTTCTTATTCTAGTCCGGTCGTACGTCATCACGTTTGAAACGATTGGACTTTGGTGTGGAGGCAAGTCCGTTTCTTCGGAGCTCCGTCAAAGTCCTTCGGAGTTCAGGCGGACGAGAAGTCCGCTCGTGTGTACACGGCATAAGTGACACTTTTTTGGGGACCTTAGTGTCTGTCACAGTATAAATGACACCAGCAGGAAAGGTGTTACCAGGAGCAATCAAATGGTTAACTGGTCCCTGGGAGTGTTTTCTGACACCGGACAGATTTGTGCTCCTGATTACCAGGAATCACAGATCTTTGTGACACGACTGTCTGCCTTATGAACATAGGCAGACCGCCGTTCTGCCCTTCCTGAGAGCGATTGCGGGTGGCCAGCGGCTATTGCAGTTGCTGCTAATTGGACACAGCGGAGCCAAGTGGAGCAGGTCACCGGCATTGCGTGCGGACAACCTACAGGTACGTTGATTTTTGCACAGCCGGGTTGAAGTGTACTGGCGGTCCAGAACTGGTTAAACTGACTTCATTTACAGACTGAAGTTAATCCCTTTGATCTGTAAATGAACAAAGACACAATTTTAAACATTGCTGGCTGATTTTTTTATTTGATAGCTGGGAACTGCTCTGCACTTGTTACATGAATCATGGAAATGCTGGATTAAGATTGGGGGCAGAGGTTGAATTGACATCACGATCTTGTAACGATTAACTGTGCAGCTCTAGTAGCCGTAAATGGCACCACTGCGCAGCAAATTGGGAATTTTACACGAGACGTGTGTGTAGAGTTGCCACCTCATCCCTTTAAACCCGAACACATATGAAATACACAGGTTCTGAGGCTAATTTAATGCAGATAAGGCACCAAGTGAGCTTAATTACCACGTTAATCAGCCACAGAACCTGTGTAATTCATATGTGTTCGGTTTTAAAGGGATAAGGTGGCAACCCTACGTGTGTCTGTGGACAATTTTAAACTCTGGTTGATTTACTAAAGGCAAATCCTTTTTGCACTAGAAGTGCACCTGGAAGTGCAGTCGCTGTAGATCTGAGGGGAAGCTCTGCTGATTTTAATCATGTGCAAGCAAAAATGCTGTTTATTTTCCTTGCATGTCCCCCTCAGATCTACAGCGACTGCACTTCCAGGTGCACTTGCAGTGCAAAGTGGATTTGCCTTTAGTAAATAAACTTCTTGGCATGGGTTTTCTATGTATGCAGTAACAAGAATGTGTAGGTTTATATATATATATATATATATATATATATATATATATACACACTGTAGTCTGACCAGTTCTCAAGTGTGCTACTTAATCAGCTGCCGACCAGTCACTGTAAGTATATTGGGAACAGGCGGCAAGCACAGCAACATACATGTTAGTTACTGGCTTGCTTCGGGGCTTGTAAGCCGCCTGCCAACCGGTGCTGTGATTGGACACAAGTGTGTGTATACACACGCTCCTACAGTGCCCCTGCCCATTGCAGCGGCGCTTTTAACCCTTTTTCGGCTGTTAGCGCGAGTTAAAAGTGCCGCACTAGTGGCCGCAAAAGTGACGGTAAAGCGCAGCTAAAAATATTGTTGCTTTATCGCCAATGCCCCAGTGTGAAAGTAACCTAATAGTTGTCCTGTGGACAGATTCTCCCACCTGAGCTGTGGATCTCTGCAGCTCCTCCAGAGTTACCATGGACCTCTTGGCTGCTTCTCTGATTAATACTCTCTTTGCCCAGCCTGTCAGTTTAGGTGGACGGCCATGTCTTGGTAGGTTTGTAGTTGTGCCATACTCTTTCCATTTTCGGATGATGGATTGGACAGTGCTCCGTGAAATGTTCAACACTTGTGATATTTTTTTTATAACCTAACCCTGCTTTAAACTTCTCCACAACTTTATCCCTGACCTGTCTGGTGTGTACCTTGGCCTTCATGATGCGATTTGTTTACTAAGATTATCTAACAAAGCTGAGGGCTTCACAGAACAGCTGTATTTATACTGAGAATAAATTATTCACAGATGGACTCTATTGATGCATTAGGTGCCTTCTGAAGGTAATTGGTTCCACTGGATCAGTGGTTGTCAACTCCTGTCCTCAGGGCCCACTAACAGGCCAGGTTTGCAAGATAACTGAAATATATCACAGGTGATATCATCCGCTGCTCAGTGATTGCAGTATTCTAGTCTGCACCTCCCCAAGGTAATACTTAAAATCCAGTGGGTCCTGAGGACAGGAGTTGAGAACCACTGCACCAGATTTTAGTTGGGGCCCTTTTACACGGGCTGTCCAATCAGGTCCCCTATGGAGCGGCGGATTTTAGCAGTGACATGTCCGCTGACGGTCCTATTTGCCATTCGTCTGGTGGATCGGATTGGATGAAAACAGACAGGCGGCATCCCTTTAGACATGCATTCTCAAGCAACCAATCAGCAGATTGCACAGCTAAGGTCTACAGCACCCGGTGGCCATCAGGGAGGAGCATGCATGTCTAAAGACATGCCACCGATGTGTTCTTTCATATAATGCTCTTGAAAGATCTGAGATAAGGTGATGTGATGTTTACAGCATGCCTGCATTTTTCTGCACCGCAGCACTCTTTTTGTATCTGTGCTTTCATGTGCTGCGGCTCAGCTGCAGTGCATAGAAATGAATGTCATGACATTTCAATAAAGTAAAAAAAAAAAAAAGTCAACAGTGCTTGCATTGTAAAAATAGAAGGCGCCGCCCCTCCAAAGCCGACACCAATTGAGGGCTCAACCTCAGTGTAAATGTTCCTTCAATTTCTAGGTACTTGACTGTCTCTAGCTTTAATACTTACTTTGAGTCAGTAACATTGAACAAGCATGCAGCAAGTGAAGTCAGAGCTCCTGGTTTGCATACTTATTCCTAATCGGTAATGCAAAAAAGCACAGAAGCTGATAGCCAAAGAATTAACATTTTTAGAAGTCAAGAACAGCCTCCACGTTTCCTTGGTACAGTTTTTTTTACATCCTATTCAGTTACCAACCTTTTTTAGGCTAAAGCAGAGACAGTTGGCCGGCCATAATCCTTCGAGGGATTAGTGGTTAGGAAATCTGCTGTATTAGAAAATTTCTCCCCCAAAATAAAACCCCTCCCTTCTCTCCTATATACAGTGCTGTGAAAGTTATTGACATGTATCAGTCTGGAAAGGGTTACAAAGTCATTTCTAAGGCTTTGGGACTCCGGCAAACCACAGTGAGAGCCATTATCCACTAATGAAGAAAACTTGGAACAGTGGTGAACCTTCCCAGGAGTGGCCGGCCGGCCGACCAAAATTACTCCAAGAGCACAACGACGACTCATCCAGGAGGTCATAAAAGAACAACATCTAAAGAACTGCAGGCCTCACTTGCCTCGGGTAAGGTGTTCTCATGGTTCAACAATAAGAAAGAGACTGGGCAAAAATGGCGTCCATGGGAGAGTTCCAAGGCCGAAGCCACTGCTGACCATAAAGAACACAAAAGCCAAAAAACATCTTGATTATCCCCTTTTGGGCAAATATTCTGTGGACTGATGAGAGAAAAGCTGACCTTTTTGTAAGATGTGGGTCCCGTTATATCTGTCCTAAAACTAACACAGCATTTCATAAAAAGAACATCATACCAACAGTCACACGTGGTGGTAGTGTGATGGTCTGGGGCTGCTTTGAAGCTTCAGGACCTGGACAACTTGCCATAATTAATGGAACCATGAAATCTGGGCTCTACCAGAAAATCCTG
Organism: Aquarana catesbeiana; assembly: GCF_042186555.1. NCBI lineage: Eukaryota > Metazoa > Chordata > Amphibia > Anura > Ranidae > Aquarana > Aquarana catesbeiana. Next base: position 220,944,971 of record NC_133335.1, read on the forward strand.
AAGGAGAATGTCCGGCCATCAGTTAGTGACCTCACGCTCAAGCGCACTTGGGTTATGCAGCAGGACAATTATCCTACACACACCAGCAAGTCCACCTCTGAATGGCTCAAAAAAAACAAAATTAAGGTTTTACAGAGGCCTAGTCAATGTCCAGACTTAAATCCAATGGAGGTGCGGTGGCATGACCTTAAACAGGCCGTTAATGCTGGAAAACCCGCCAATCTGGCTGAATTAAAACAATTCTGCAAAGAAGAGTGGGCCAAGCTTCCTCCACAGTGATGAGAAAGACTCATTGCCAGTTATCGCAATTGCTTGACTGCAGGTGTTGCCATCAAGGGTGGCACAACCAGTTATTAGGTTTAGAGGGCAATTACTTTTTCTCAGCACTATACTTCATGATGATATTTTAAACTTTTTCTATGTTTGAAATCAATTCAAACAACTTAAATTTGTTTCCTGATTCTCGGGCTGCCAATACGTTATCATTCTGATGAGAGTCAGGGCCTGGTCTTGTGTCGGTGACATCAGTCTGAGGACAATCTGATCTATTTTAAGTGGGTTTTGTTTTCCCATAGACTTGTATGAGAATGCAAATCTGATGCGAACAAAAGCCTGTCAAAACGGGCCCTAAGGACTTTTGTGCAAAGGCCGCTATGGAAGGAGGTTACCTCCGAAGAGGCTCACCTTGGGGAGAAAACACACCATCACGTGAGAGTACTCAACCATGGTTACTCAGGACACACTGGGAAAGTTTGTGATAGAAAATGGTCAGATTGTTCTCATTGCTTGCGTTTTAGGCAATCGTCCCATGGCGCATATTGACCTTAAAGTGGTTGTAAAGGTAGAAGTTTTTTATCTTAATGCATTCATATACCAGGGGCAATTAACCTAATCAGTATCTTTAGGGGGTAAGAAAAAACTGGAGAACCCAGAGGAAACCCATAGAAGCAAAGGAAGAATATGCAAACTCCATGCAGATGGTTTGCAGCCATTGTGGGCCCTTTAAGAATACAATTTGTCTATGGCCTTAACACCTTCTGGGTCACTGGCCTGAAACAAGCAGGAAGATTAGAAACTCTTGGTCTATATATTTATTGCACTCAATGCCTCAGAAAGTACAGAAGCCAGTGGATCGGTATGAAAGCCATGCAACTAGAATTTCCAGTACTCAGTAATTGCAGAGCCTATATTATTCTAGTATATAGATCTGCAGATCCGCACTATAGCCGAATGATGGGTACAGCGCGGACCTACTGTGTCGGGAGTGCGTCAACAGACGTCCCCCTGTGCCTGACCGGCCTGCGCGCCCCCTGCAGGGCGCGCACGGCGCGTCTGTGATCAGTGAGTCTATGAGACTCGGCTGATCGCAACTCGATCCCGACCCATAACTCGATCCCGACCCATTACCACGTGATCAGCTGTCAGCCAATGACAGCTGATCATGTGATGTAAACAGAGCCGGTAATCGGCTATTTTTTCTCCTTGCTGATAGCGATCACTGGCGGCTCTCAGAGGGACATCAGTCCCGATCAAGGAGAGCTCCCGCCAGCTCATCTGTGCCAACCTGTGCCATCTACCAGTGCACAACAGTGCCATCTACCAGTGCCCACAGTGCCACCCATCAGTGCCTCATAAACAGTGCTGCCCATCAGTGTCACCTACCAGTGCCCATCACTGCCACCCATCAGTGCCATCTTATCAGTGGTCATCAGTACCGCCTTATCTGTGCCTATCAGTGCTCATCAGTGCAGCCTATCAGCGCATATCAACGAAGGAGAAAAACTACCTGTTTGCAAAATGTTATAACAAACTATGAAACATGATTTTTTTTTCAAAATTTTCTATCTTTTTTTGTTTGTTAAGCAAAAAATAAATACCACCAAACGAAAGCTCTATTTGTGTGAAAAAAATGATAAAAATTTCATTTAGGTACAGAGTTGGATGACCGCGCAATTGTCATTCAAAGTGCATCAGAGCTGAAAATTGGTCTGGGCAGGAGGGGGATTTAAGTGCCCAGTAAGCAAGTGGTTAAAGCCTTCCAATTTAAATCGGCTGTGGTCTCTCTGCAAAGCTAGAGCTCACAATCAGCAGGGAGCATGCGATTGGCGGATTGCCGAGCCATTTACCTTTCACACCACCTTGTCTGTCGTGTTCCAGTGAGCTCACCCCTGAACTGAAGGCTTGTATTCACAGTAAAGCCTCGTACACACGATCAGATTTTCGGACAAACATTTGTCTGTTTTTTGTTGCATGCTAGTCTGATATCGAAAGTGAAGAGGTTACTCACCATACAAAAATTCTCGTACGACAGAATTCAACGTCAGAAGTGACGTAATGTGTTGACTAGTTTTGTATGTATTCTTTCGTTTCTGAGCTTGCGTAGTCTTGCTCTTACGATTTTTTTCAGACGAAAACCGTACTACTTAAATAAAAGTCGGACGTTGTGTTCACGTACGATTGAAATGTTATAGTCTGCGCATCGAGCTTTTGTCGTCCGAAAAATTGGAATCGGCAGTCGAAAGCACCGTACTAACGATCCGAAAATCAGCAGATCGTTACACCTCTGTGTATAAATTATAGGTTCAAGTTCTATAGGTTCTACCTAAATAGTGATATTGTAGGTATAAGTGGAGCTTGGTGGACAAGGTCAGCCTCCGGATTTTATGTCTTGGATACTACAATAGCGAGTTCTCTTTTCCTGTGGGAAACTTCTGGGGAGTTTTGGGGTGTTCTAGTCCACCTTTGTGTTTTCTACACCTTCCATGATATAAAATAAATAAGAAATCCAGCAGGAATGGTGAGAACGCCTTAGAGTGGGCACAGCAGGTGTACAGACCCAGGAACTCAGGATGGGGATGGTGGGGACCCCTCATAATGATCACAGGAGGTATGCAGATCTGATAACTCAATACAGGGATGGCGGGAACCCCTCATATTGAGCATAGCAGGTGTTCATGTCTGAGACCTTAGTACAGGGACTATGGGCACCCCTCATAATGGGCACAGCAGGTATACAGATCTGATAACTCAATACAGGGATGGCGGGAACCCCTCATATTGAGCATAGGTGTTCAGATCTGAGAATTTAGTACAGGGATTATGGGAACCCCTCATAATGACCACAGCAGGTGTGCAGACCTGGAAGCTCAGGTCAGGGATGGTGGGGTCCCCTCATAATAATCACAGGAAGTATGCAGATCTGAGAACTCAATACAGGGATGATGGGAACACCTCATATTGAGCATAGCAGGTGTTCAGATCTGAGAACTTAGTACAGGGATTATAGGAACCCTTCATAATGACCACAGCAGGTGTGCAGACCTGGAAGCTCAGGTCAGGGATGGTGGGGTCCCCTCATAATAATCACAGGAAGTATGCAGATCTGAGAACTCAATACAGGGATGATGGGAACACCTCATATTGAGCATAGCAGGTGTTCAGATCTGAGAACTTAGTACAGGGATTATGGGAACCCTTCATAATGACCACAGCAGGTGTGCAGACCTGGAAGCTCAGGTCAGAGATGATGTAAACCCCTCATATTGAGCATAGCAGGTATACAGATCTGAGAGCTCAATACAGAGATGGTAGGTTTGCAGACCTAGGTATTTAGTGCAGGGGTGGTGGGAACCCTTCATAATGGGCACAGCCGGTGTACAGACCTCAGTACTCAGCACAGGGATGGAAACCCCTCATAATGGGCACTAGGGGTGCAACGGATCTTCAGCGATCCATGATCCGAACGGTTCACCCTGTTCGGATCGGTACACATGCGCTCCGCGGAGCGCGCCGCTGCCTCGGGCTTAGGAAAGGCCGCGGCTTCAGTCTAGCTCCGGAGCGGCGGCCATCTTGGTACACCCGGCGGCGGCGTGCGCTGACGTCATCACCCCTTAACCCCTCATCGTGGATCTGATCTGTCCAGCTTGGCGGACGGCTTCTATTATGAGATGTGGATATTATTACAGTGGAGAGATGTGGATATTAGTGGGGGATATGTGGATATTATTACAGTGGGGAGATGTGGATATTATTACAGTGGGGAGATTGTGGATATTACAGTGGGGGAGATGACGTGGATATTACAGCAGTGGGGGAGATTGTGGATATTACAGCAGTGGGGGAGATGACGTGGATATTACAGCAGTGGGGGAGATTGTGGATATTACAGCAGTGGGGGAGATGACGTGGATATTATTACAGTGGGGGAGATGACGTGGATATTATTACAGTGGGGGAGATGACGTGGATATTATTACAGTGGGGGAGATGACGTGGATATTACAGCAGTGGGGGAGACTGTGGATATTACAGTGGGGGAGATTTTTTTTTTGTTGATCTGAACCGTGACTCCTGATCAGAGGAACGATCCGAACCGTGATTTTTTTGATCCGTTGCACCCCTAATGGGCACAGCAGGCATATAGACCTAGGAGCTTAGTGCAGGTAGTTGACACTTTTAGTAATTTCCTGTGATGCAGTAAATAATGAATCCAGTCAGATTTGAGTTTTTTTTTGTTAAGATGCCTCTCTGCTTCCACGATGGGATTCTGGCTAGGACCCTGGATTGTACCGGTGAGGTTTTGAACGAACGTTCTGCTCAGTAGACATTTGCTTTTAACACTAGAAAGACGACACTTGGAATCTAGTTTTAAAGCAGACCTTTTACCCCCTTCCACAAAACTCACCTCAGCATGCACCTCTGCAAAATCTTCCTATAGTGATACTAAAAAAAAAGAAATTATTATTTCTATGACTTGGGTTCCCACTTTCTGGTCTTTTGAGGCACTGGTGACATAGCTAGGGGGCTCATAGGTGCCCCCTGGGAAGGCTGCATCACCATACCAACGAGATCTCGAGGGATAAAAGTATTTTTATTTTTTTTTCCTGGTTATTGTACTGTACGGTGCAATGCGTGAGAAGAGGTGCATGACATCATGCATCTCACCTCTTTATGCATCGTACAACATTGCAATGAAAAAGACTTTTCCTTGAGATTTTGGGGAGGCGGGGGGGGACCTTTTTTTTCCCCCTCTCAGCAGGATGAGGTGGTGTGATGTATGAGCGAGATGAGATGAGGCGTGTGACATCACTGGCAGTTGGATTCTTCCTCTGCTGGTCTACTGATGACATCATGCACCTCTTCTTGCACTATACCTGACTTTTCTTTCAAATGACAGTGCGGGTTTTCAAGTGGTGGGGAAATGAGTGATGAGCCTGGGAATCGGTGCGAGGAGGAGGCAGGTAGGTAGGTACTGGTAACTGGTTTTAATTTACACAGTGAGCTCACTAGGTGGGGGGACATTTTAAGATACAAGTAGAGTTTTAACCACTTGACCTCTGGAAGAATTACCCCCCTTCATGACCAGGCCATTTTTTGCAATACAGCACTGCGTCACTTTAACTGACAATTGCGCAGTCGTATGATGCTGTACCCAAATAAAATCATTTTCCCCCACAAATTGAGGAGCTTTCTTTTGGTGGTATTTGACCACCTCTGCATTTTCTTTTTTTGTGCTATAAAAAAAAAGACCAACAATTTTGCAAAAAAAAAAAAAATATATTTTTTACTTTCTGCATATCCAATAAAAAATTTTAAAAATCAAATTTCTTCATAAATTTAGGCCAATATGTAAATATGTATTCTGCTACATGTTTTTGGTAAAAAAAAAATCCCAATAAGCATATATTGATTTCTTTGCACAAAAGTTATAGCATCTACAAACTATGGGATATATACTGGAATTTTTATTTATTTTTTCATACTAGTAATGGCGGCGATCAGCGACTTATAGCGGGACTGCCATATTGCCGCAGACAATTGGATACTAACTGACACTTTGTGGGAACCAGTGACACTAATACAGTGATCAGTGCTAAAAATATGCACTGTCACTGTACTAATGACACAGGCTGGGAAGGGGTTGAACAGCTAGGGTGATCAAAGGGTTAACTGTGTGCCTAGCCAGTGTTTTTGTGCACTGTGTGTGCTGCTTTTACTAAGAGAAGTGATACATTTTATTCCCTGCTTGGCAGGGGACACAAAATCTATTACTTTCCCTCCTGTCAGACGGCGCCCTGCCTTGTTTACATAGGCAGAGTTCCTTTCTGTATCTCTGCCCGGCGATCGGCAGATGCCAGCATACATCCAGTACCCATACATTGGCTTCTTCTGTGAGTAATCACAGCAGAAGGGGCCCACCGGTGGTGTGGGCGCACGTGCCACCCCTAGGCGGAAGTGCAGAATTATGTATATATACGTGATTCTGCACAGGAGCCCCGCCCTGTAGCAGTATATCTGCTATGGGGCGGGCTGGAAATTTAAAGTGGTTGTAAAGACAGAAGGTTGCATTAAGGTAAAAAACTTTCTGTGATCCCCTCCCCTCAAATACTTACCTGAACTGATTTTGATCCAGCATTGTGCCCGGCAGCAGCGGTGCTGCTCTTTCTCTCCCTTTCTGTCCCTCTGTCCCTCATTCCTCCTCATTTGTCCCTCATTTTGGTCTGATCTATATAAGTGTATATAGGATGCACTTTTTATCTTTCAAAAAGTGTTTCCCAGGGCTAAACCTTTCATCCAATTTCCAAATTCTAAATGGCTGCATTTGTACATTTTAAAAGCCAATACAAAGGAATAGTAGTGGTAAAAAAAAAGTCCCTTGTGCATTTATTAACCTTTTTTTTTGGTTAATTCTCCTTACAGGGGGTGTGACCGGGTGGTGTGACCTATGCCTACATACATTTGTTAGTAGGTGTCCCTCAGTCCCCTCTCAAAATGTTGGGAGGTATGCTGCTGTCAAATAAATCTAATGAGAAATGAACGGCAGAGCCGAGCCGCGCTGTGTGTGTCAATAGATGCAAACAACCCAGCTTGGGATCGAGCCTGCACAAGTGCCTCCATAGCAAAACAGCTAACTATGAGGGTACTTGAAGGGGGGAGAAACCAGGAGCGCCGGGGGAGGACTGCATAAGAGGAGGATTAGGCCAGCTCTGTGCAAAACTATTGCACAGAGCAGGTAGGCATGACATGTTTGTGATTTAAAGAAAAAGAATTAAGCTTATGGCTGCTTTCACACTGGGCAGGCGGGTCCATTAGCGGCCCTTTACCGCTGTTTAAGCGGCGCTTTACGGCCGCTAGCGGGGCACTTTTAACCCCCAAGAAGGGGCTAAGAAGGGGTTAAAGCACCCGTGTTGTGGCGCTTCCAAAGCGCTGCCCATTCATTCCAATGGGCAGGGGCAGTGTAGGAGCGCTGTATACAGAGCTCCCAAACTGCCCCAAAGATGCTGCTTGCAAGATGTTTTTTTCCCGTCCCGCAAGCGCACCGCCCCAGTGTGAAAGCACTCTGGCATTCACACTGGGAAGGCACGAGAGGCGTTTTTCAGCCGCTTTAAAACACCTGAGAACCGCCTCAGTGTGAAAGTACCCTAATGCCCCGTACACACGATCGGACTTTTCGACAACAAAACCGTGGATTTTTGTTCGAAGGTTGTTGGCTCCAACTTGTCTTGCATACACACGGTCACACAAACGTTGGCCAACAATTACGAAAGTGGGAACGTGGTGACGTACAAGACGTACGACGGGCCGAGAAAAATTAAGTTCAATAGCCAGTGCGGCTCTTCTGCTTGATTCCGAGCATGCGTGGAACTTTTGTGCATCGGACTTGTGTACACACGATCGGAAATTCCGACAACGTTTTGTTCGTGAAAAATTTGAGAACTTGCTAGCCAACAAGCTCACATCCAACATTTGTTGTCGGAAAATCCGATCATGTGTACGGGGCATTAGAATCACTTTAAAGGGCCAGCTGTCTTTGCATTGTTCTGTCTCCCTTCATACCTGCCTGGGAAGGAACAAATAACACACACAAGACATTTAATATTAGCAGCTGTTAGTGGACAGTCAAAGGCAGCTGCCACATTTGTTAACAAGTCTTGTCAATTCATGAAAGGCTCGGGAGCTGCCTCATCCGCAGCAAAGTCTTCCTGATACTCGGGGTGGCTGTGCCAAGCTGCATCATGAAACAACGGGAAACAAAAAAATCCTCATCACTTCGGCACCTTTAGATTATATCTAAAGTCAAAGTTTTTTCAAGTTGGATAGAATAGGGGAGGGTTAAAATTAGGGATGCACCGATACCACTTTTTATCGGTAAGTACAAGTACCGATACTTTCGGTCAAGTAATCGCTGATACCGAGTTCCGATACTTTGCCGTGCGATTTGTGCCAATACAAAAAAAATTGTCGCAAATTGCACTGCACGCTAAAAATTGAGCTCAGGTGCATCCTGTTTCCATTGATCATCCATGGGATGTTTCTACAACTTGATTGGAGTCCACCTGTGGCAAATTCAGTTGATTGGACATGATTTGGAAAGTCACACACTTGTTTATACAGTGTCTTAAAAAAGTATTCATAACCCTTGAAATTTTCCAAAGGGGTATGGTCTCTTCCTAGAGCGGGCCGCCCAGCCAAACTGAGCGATTGGTTGAGAAGGGCCTTAGTCAGGGAGGTGACCAAGAACCCGATGACAAAACTCCAACGTTTCTCTGTGGAGAGAGGAGAACCTTCCAGAGGAACAACCATCTCTGCAGCACTCCACCAATCAGACCTGTATTGTAGAGTGGTCAGACGGAAGCCACTCCTCAGTAAATGGCACATGACAGCCCGCCTGGGCCTGGAGGCTCTTCTCCCCCTCGATCGCTCAGTTTGGCTAGGCAGCCAGCTCTAGAAAGAGTCCTGGTGGTTCCAAACTTCTTACATTTACAGCTGATGGAGGCCACTGTCCTCATTGGGACCTTCAATGCTGCAGACATTTTTCTGTACCTTTCCCCAGATCGGTGCCTGAATACAATCATGTCTCGGAGGTCTACTGGCAATTCCTTGGACTTCATGACTTGGTTTGTGCTCTGACATGCACTGTTAACTGTGGGACCTTATATAGACAGGTGTGTGCCTTAAAAAATCATGTCCAATCAACTGAATTTGCCACAGGTGGACTCCAATCAAGTTGTAGAAACATCTCAAAGATGATCAGTGGAAACAGGAGGCACCTGAGCTCAATTTTGAGTGTCATGGCAAAGGTTGTGAATACTTATGTACAGAAGTATTTGATCCCCTGCTGATTTTGTATGTTTGCCCACTGACAAAGAAATGATCAGTCTATAATTTTAATGGTTGGTTTATTTTAACAGTGAGAGACAGAATAACAAAAATATCCAGAAAAACTTTATAAATTGATTTGCATTTTAATGAGTGAAATAAGTATTTGATCCCCTATCAATCAGCAAGATTTCTGGCTCCCAGGTGTCTTCTATACAGGTAACGAGCTGCGATTAGGAGCACTCCCCTAAGCCTCGGTTCACACTGGGACGACTTGTCAGGCGACTAGGTAGCATCCCGTTCTCTGCGTCGCTCCGACTTAGAAAAAGGTTCCTGTACGACTTTGGGGGCGACTTGCATTGACTTCTATACAGAAGTCGTTTTGCAAGTCGCCGCTGAGTCGTGTCCTGGGTCGCCTGAGGCAGTCTCGCTGTAAGTCGTGCTGCCTCAGTGTGAACCGACCCTAAAGGGAGTGCTCCTAATCGCAGCTTGTTACCTGTATAAAAGACACCTGTCCACAGAATCAGTCAGATTCCAGTCTCTCCACCACGGCCAAGATCAAAGAGCTGTCCAAGGATGTCAGGGAGAAGATTGTAGACCTACACAAGGCTGGAATGGGCTTCAAGACCATCGCCAAGAAGCTTGGTGAGAGGGTGACAACAGTTGGTGCGATTATTCATAAACGGAAGAAACACAAAATAACTGTCAATCTCCCTAAGTCTGGGGCTCCATGCAAAATCTCACCTCGTGGAGTTTCAATGATCGTGAGAATGGTGAGGAATCAGCCCAGAACTACACAGAAGAAACTTGTCAATGATCTCAAGCCAGCCAGGCCCATAGTCACCAAGAAAACAATTGGTAACACACTACGACGCGAAGGACTGAAATCCTGCAGCGCCTGCAAGGTCCCCCTGTTCAAGAAAGCACATGTAGAGGCCTGTCTGAAGTTTGCTAATGAACATCTGAATGACTCAGAGGAGAACTGGGTGAAAGTGTTGTGGTCAGATGAGATCAAAATCGAGCTCTTCGGCATCAACTCAACTCGCTGTGTTTGGAGGAGGAGGAATACTGCCTATGACCCCAAGAACACCATCCCCACCGTCAAACATGGAGGTGGAAACATTATGCTTTGAGGGTGTTTTTGTAAGGAGACAGGATAACTTCACCGCATAAAAGGGACGATGGACGAGGCCATGAACCGTCAAATTTTGGGTGAGAACCTCCTTCCCTCAGCCAGGGCATTGAAAATGGGTCATGGATGGGTATTCCAGCAGGACAATGACCTAAAACACACAGCCAAGGCAACAAAGGAGTGGCTTAACAAGGAGCACATTAAGGTCCCGGAGTGGCCTATACAGTCTCCAGACCTTAATCCCATAGAAAATATGTGGAGGGAGCTGAAGGTTCGAGTAACCAAACGTCAGCCTCAAAACCTTAATGACTTGGAGAGGATCTGCAAAGAGGACAAAATCCCTCCTGAGATGTTTGCAAACCTGGTGGCCAACTACAAGAAACGTCTGACCTCTGTAAATGCCAACAAGTACTAAGTCATGTTTTGCGAAGGGGTCAAATAATTATTTCACTCATTAAAATGCAAATCAATTTATAACTTTTTTGAAATGCGTTTTTCTGGATATTTTGTTATTCTGTCTCTCACTGTTACAATAAACCAACCATTAAAATTATAGACTGATCATTTCTTTGTCAGTGGGACAAACGTACAAAATCAGCAGGGGGTCAAACACTTTTTTCCCTTGCTGTACATGTGATTTTTTGTTTTTGATTTTTAATAAATTTCAAAAGATTTAAAACAAACTTCTTTCACATTGCCATTATGGGGTATTGTTTGTAGAATTCTGAGGGAAATAATGAATTTAATCCATTTTGGAATAAGGCTGTAATATAACAAAATGTGGAAAAAGTGAGGCGCTGTGAATACTTTCCGGATGTACTGTAAAGGGCATTAGATGTCATTCACAAAGAAAGGCATTGTACTGTACATAGAACCGTGCACTGGGATAATGTGTGTGGTTTACTGCCTGAATGGGCTCTGAATTCTGCAGTCTTCTGGAAGCAGCGGGTTGCTGGCTCCCCCCCCCAGGAGGTGTATCACTGACTGTGACTCGGGAGGACCAGCAGACAATTGTAGGCATGGACATGGAGGGCATCACTGGAGTTATCCTTTCAGCCTTTTTTTTTTTTTTTTTTTTTATTAAATACAGGGGGTGAGCAAGTGTTTACACAATATAAAGGTGGAGCTTTTTTATTTAAATAAATACACTGCTTATTTTTTTTTTTTTATATAGTATAGCCCTTTTTTATGCATCCATCTTACACGTAGTACTGCGTTACCCAGAGGCACACTGCCATCTTCAGGCCGCAGGGGGTTATTCGTGAATTTACTAGATTGGCTTTTAGGTGATCATGACTTGTAGCTGCGCAGTGCAAAATGGGGGGGGGGGGGGGATTCAGTTCTGACAAAAGTCTAAAAATAATGGGTGGGTAATGCACAGGACACCCAAAGTTTACCTTATATTATTTCATCTTTAACTTTGCGATGCTTTGTACCAAAATCTTTATTTTAAATAGGAAAAATATTGAATAAAATGTATTATCTATTTATATTTACTTTTTATATATATATATATATATATATATATATATATATATATATATATATATATATATATTTTTTTTTTTTTTTTTAAATTGGTTGCAAAAAATATAAAAAAATAACATAAACTTAATGAAGAAGCAAAAATAAAAATGATATAAACTTTATGAACAAGAAAAAAAATTAAATCGTGTTTGCAAAACTAAACCCCCCCCCCCCCAAAAAAAAAACATATGTATTCCTTCATTATCTTAGGGGTCATTCACACGTCTCAAATGCTCATTGAGATGCAAGCAGCGTATAGTATTGTATGAATTCAGATGCAGCACCATAGGAATCAATAGGATCATACACACAGCTTTGTCTATAATGAAATATGTGTGTTCTGTTTAGTGGAGTAAAAAAAGTAGGACATACCTGTGACTGGGGCAGTACATATCTAGAGATTTTATGCATGTAAACGCATACACACATAAAGCGATTGTAAAGGGAAAGCATATATATATATATATATTATTTTAAAGAACAAACATGTTATACTTACCTGCTCTCTGCAATGGTTTCGCAAAGAGTGGACCCGATCCTCCTATAATTGGGTCTCCTACTGGCTCCTTCCCCCTGCTGAGTGCCCTTATGGCAAGCCACTTTCAGAGTGTCCCCTTACATCAGAGTGCCCCCATCACAGTGTCCCCTTACATCAGGTGATACCTGATGTAAGGGAACAATCCGATTGGGGACACCTGATGTAAGGGGACACTCTGATGGGGGACACCTGATGTAAGGGGACACTCTGATGGGGGGACACCTGATGTAAGGGGACACTCTGATGGGGGGACACTCTGATGGGAACACCTGATGTAAGGGGACACTCTGATGGGGGGACACCTGATGTAAGGGGACACTCTGATGGGGGACACCTGATGTAAGGGGAAACTCAGATGGGGGCACTCTGGTGGGGGATGCCTGATGTAAGAGGACGCCTGATGTAAGGGGACACTCTGATGGGAACACCTGATGTATGGGGACACTCTGATGGGAACACCTGATGTATGGGGACACTCTTATGGAGACAATCTGATGTAAGGGGACACTCTGATGGGGGGACACCTGATGTAAGGGGACACTCTGATGGGGGGACACCTGATGTAAGGGGACACTCTTATGGAGACAATCTGATGTAAGGGGACACTGTGATGGGGGGACACCTGATGTAAGGGGACACTCTGATGGGGGGACACCTGATGTAAGGGGACACTCTGATGGGGGGCACCTGATGTAAGGGGAAACTCAGATGGGGGCACTCTGATGGGGGATGCCTGATGTAAGAGGACGCCTGATGTAAGGGGACACTCTGATGGGAACACCTGATGTATGGGGACACTCTGATGGGAACACCTGATGTATGGGGACACTCTTATGGAGACAATCTGATGTAAGGGGACACTCTGATGGGGGGACACCTGATGTAAGGGGACACTCTGATGGGGGGACACCTGATGTAAGGGGACACTCTTATGGAGACAATCTGATGTAAGGGGACACTGTGATGGGGGGACACCTGATGTAAGGGGACACTCTGATGGGGGGACACCTGATGTAAGGGGACACTCTGATGGGGGGCACCTGATGTAAGGGGAAACTCAGATGGGGGCACTCTGATGGGGGATGCCTGATGTAAGAGGACGCCTGATGTAAGGGGACACTCTGATGGGAACACCTGATGTATGGGGACACTGTGATGGGGACACCTGATTTAAGGGGACACCTTATGTAAGAGTATATATATTATATATATATATATATATAAATCATGTTGTCAGGTATTTGTGGCTGTGCCCCTGACAGACCCCTCCCTCTGTCTATTCTATGTCTCTCTGAGGCCTAGTCAGGTCTGTCCCCCCCCTGCAGCCTCCAGCCTCAGGCCTGATTCTCTGTGAAGGCACCCAGAGCTCTGTGTATTGTCTGTCTCCTCGCTCACATCCTGTTTATAATCCCCCCCCCACCTACTGACTGTGACACGGCTTCCTCACCTCCGCTCCCTTCGCTGCTGAAGGGCCTCAGTCTTTGGGAGTACCAAGATGGCCGCCGCCGGAAATGACGCACATCCCGGAAAAGCAGAGGAGCGCGCACGGCGGGGCGTGTACGGCTTTCATTCGCCATTCCTGAGGGTGGGAGCTGTAAGAGCGGGGAACCGAACCGGCACCGGTAAGTGTGCTCGCCTGGCTACACAGTGACGGCTGGAGGGAGGAGTGGGAAAGGCTGGGGCTGTCACATGACAGGGGAGTCACCATAGCGACGGCTAAGTGGGGAGAGAAAAGGGGGAAGTCTGGCTGTTGCCCCTAGCAACCCATTAGGGTTAATGTCACCCGGGGTAAATGAGAGCTGGAAGCTGATTGGTTGATGTGGCCAGCACAGACTTGTTCTTGCCCTGAAGAGAAGAAATGACTGTCCTGAGTGTCACCTGTCAGTCAGACTCTGTGCTGGGACTTGTAGTTATTTAGCAGCTGGATTGTCCTCACCATGCTGAGCCAATGAGGAATGGCGCTGGGTTACGCCCCGGTCTGACCGCCATTATAGACACAAGAAAGGAGTGGCACATGGCCCCGGTGACCCCAGTGTTTGCTAGAATTCCTGCCATGGGGAGACCGGCCCCATTCTACAGTCATATTTCAGTTATGAGTGGAGACTGGAGGGCCGAGCCGTCCGTCTGCTTCTTATAGGTCTTAGAATTGGGGGGCCTACCCAAAATCGGGGTGTCCCTAATTTTGTTGCCCTTTTCAGCAATTTTAATGGGGTGGAAGGGCGGGGCGTACAGGTGGTGGACAACAGAGGGAAGAAGGGGGGGGGGGAGAGTGCACTCAGGTGGTAAGCAGAAGGGGAAAGGGACACACTCAGGTGGGGGGCAGAGGGGGAGGCACGCACTCAGGGGGAGGTGGGTGCGCTCAGGTGGTGGACAGAGGGTAGAAGGGGGGGCACACTCAGGTGGTGGGAAGAAAGAGGGCGCTCCCAGGTAATGGGCGGAGGGAAGAAGGGGGGGGCGCTCTCAGGTGGTGGGCGGAGGGAAGAAGGGGGGGGCGCTCTCAGGTGGTGGGCGGAGGGAAGAGGGGGGGCGCTCTCAGGTGGTGGGCGGAGGGAAGAAGGGGGGGCGCTCTCAGGTGGTGGACGGAGGGAAGAAGGGGGGGGCGCTCTCAGGTGGTGGGCGGAGGGAAGAAGGGGGGGGCGCTCTCAGGTGGTGGGCGGAGGGAAGAAGGGGGGGCACTCTCAGGTGGTGGACGGAGGGAAGAAGGGGGGGCGCTCTCAAGTGGTGGGCCAAAGGGGGGCCAAAGGGGAAGGAGCTCACTCAGGTAGTGGGCATAGGGAAGAAGGGGGGGCGCTCTCAGGTGGTGGGCGGAGTGAATTAGGGGGGGCGCTCTCAGGTGGTGAGTGGAGGGAATTGGGGGGGCACTCTCAGGTGGTAAGCGGAGGGAATTGGGGGGGGCGATCTCAGGTGGTGGGAAGAGGGGGGGGCGCTCTCAGGTGGTGGGCAGAGGGAAGAGGGGGGGGGCGCTCTCAGGTGGTGGGCGGAGGGAAGAAGGGGGGGCGCTCTCAGGTGGTGGACGGAGGGAAGAAGGGGGGAGGCGCTCTCAGGTGGTGGACGGAGGGAAGAAGGGGGGAGGCGCTCTCAGGTGGTGGACGGAGGGAAGAAGGGGGGGGCGCTCTCAGGTGGTGGACGGAGGGAAGAAGGGGGGGGGGCGCTCTCAGGTGGTGGACGGAGGGAAGAAGGGGGGGGGCGCTCTCAGGTGGTGGACGGAGGGAAGAAGGGGGGGGCGCTCTCAGGTGGTGGACGGAGGGAAGAAGGGGGGGGCGCTCTCAGGTGGTGGACGGAGGGAAGAAGGGGGGGCGCTCTCAGGTGGTGGACGGAGGGAAGAAAGGGGTGGGCCAAAGGGGAAGGAGCTCACTCAGGTAGTGGGCATAGGGAAGAAGGGGGGCGCTCTCAGGTGATGGGCGGAGGGGGGGGGGGCGCACTCAGGTGGTAGGCGGAGGGAAGAAGGGGGGCGCTCTCAGGTGGTGGGCGGAGGGAAGAAGGGGGGGTGCTCTCAGGTGGTGGGCCAAAGGGGAAGGAGCTCACTCAGGTAGTGGGCATAGGGAAGAAGGGGGGCGCTCTCAGGTGGTGGGCGGAGGGAAGAAGGGGGGGTGCTCTCAGGTGGTGGGCCAAAGGGGAAGGAGCTCACTCAGGTAGTGGGCATAGGGAAGAAGGGGGGCGCTCTCAGGTGATGGGCGGAGGGGGGGTGCACTCAGGTGGTGGACGAAGGAAAGAAGGGGGGTACACTCAGGTGGGGGGGGGTCGCGCTCAGGTGGGGGGGGGGGGAGAAGGGGGGCGCACTCAGGTGGAGGGTGGGAGGGTAGTGTACTCTGGCGGAGGGCAGAAGGCTGGGCGCACTCTGGCGGAGGGCAGAAGGCTGGGCGCACGTGGGTGGTGGGAGTATTGTTTCTATTTCCATAATGTTAACAAAAGGGGGGGGCACACTTATGATGAATGCAAATGGTGGGCAGACCTCATCAATCAAATGAATGCAGCCACCATATCTATTTCTCTTTATTTTCACCCAGTGACTTTGCCGGAGACACACTCAGGATGACAACACTCACTGTAATGTATTAGGGGAACAGGATAGGACTATAGAACCCCACCCCTCTCCTATTCTCCATACTATAAATAGGCGTGGTCCTGTAGTCCACAGAGAACAATGGTATTGATAAGTCAGCACAGGAAGGTATCGGATGAGAGTTGGCAGGTTATTTTAATTTTTTTTTTTAACTTGTCATATCTATCTATCTATCTATCTATCTATCTATCTATCTATCTATCTATCTATCTATCTATCTATATCGGATTTAAGGACCTTTGCCTTCACTTCCTGTCCCAAAGACATCAGGAAGTGAAAAGAGATCTTTATAAATTGGAGGGTAATCCCCCTTTGAGGCATCACAAGAATAGGTGTCCCCCTTGGAAGATTTCCCAGTGCTTTTGCAAACCCCCAGCTATTGCCTTGTAAATTAGCAGTGACATCATCACTATGCTGTATTTAGCCTGTGCAGAGAGCAGAGCTGTGGGAGGGATCCAGCAGGCTCCACCCACTACAGGCTGTCTGCAGAAAACTACAGGAGGGGGCGGAGACAAGACCAGTCACCCTGTGCAAGGAGGGCGGCCTGTGGGAGGGGCCCAACAGTCTCCACCTACTATAAGGCTGCCTGCAGAAAACTACAGGAGGGGGAGGTTACCAGACCAGTCACCCTGCACAAGGAGGGAGAGCAGCAGTGAGTGGTCTTCATTACAGGAAGTCTGCACAGATCTGGAAGAAATACACCGATATTCATGGAAGAATACACATAATGAATGGATTTAGACCATATTAGCTTATTCCTTTAGTTCATCTTTAACCGTGTGCAGGGCAGGATTAGTGCTGATGTCAGGCTGTGGGTGTACAGTACGCCCTCATCGGGGTCCTGTGGAGAGCGCTGTGCAGCGTTATGTAGTTTGCGATCGTTCAGAGCTACATTTCTGCATGGCTGGCTGTAAGTCGCTGTGAGGGCGATTTCCCCCCCCCCCCCCCCAGAAATCCGATGTTCAAGGCAGGTAATAAACGTCAATGCTCCTCACCCAGCAGCCGCCACTCACACCTATTCTGACAGATATTGACGCAGGAGAACACACGCCTACGCACAGACTAACGTTCCCCCTGCAGAGCCTTGCTCCATTTTATTAAAACTGAACGCCGGGTGGTTTGAAAATCTCAACAATAGTCCTTGTTTTTTGCTGAATAAAAACCAGCGTGTTATTTCTCCACTCATTTTTTTTTTTATGAGCAACGTACATCCGCTGGTAGCATACCAATCACTAAATATTCAGCAGTGACATTACTGCAAGATCCAGACAAAATCCACAATCACCCACATACAGTGGGGGAAAATAATTATTTGATCCCCTCCAGATTTTGTAAAGAAATGAAGGGTCTATAATTTTTATCATAGGTTTATTTTAAATAATAGAAACAGAATATCAATCAAAAATCCAGAAAAAACACACAATACAAATGTTATAAACTGAGTTGCAGTTCAGTGAGTAAAATAAGTATTTGATCCCCTACCAATCAACAGTAATTCTGCCTCCCACAGACTGGCTACAGTAGGTGCTCATGTGGTACACAGATTAGTCCTGTCAATTTAAGGCCCCTTTCACACGAGGCGGACTCC
This sequence comes from Aquarana catesbeiana, assembly GCF_042186555.1. Classification (NCBI taxonomy): domain Eukaryota; kingdom Metazoa; phylum Chordata; class Amphibia; order Anura; family Ranidae; genus Aquarana; species Aquarana catesbeiana. Next base: position 220,962,918 of record NC_133335.1, read on the forward strand.
ATTTCTATGGAGCCCACCTCGGTCAGCGGGAGATCTGTCCATTGATCTCCGCTGAGCCGGCGGATGACAGGTCCCTCTCTGCTCACTGAGCGGGGAGGGGCTTGTCAGGCTCCGCTGCCGCCTATGGAGGGATCGGCTGCACACGGACAGCATGTCCGTTTTCATCAGATCTCACCCCATCCGCCAGCGAAGGACCTGGACGTAGGGCCATCCGTCTGCTTTTAGCGGATCGGACGGGTTCGGATGTCAGCGGACATGTCTCCGCTGACATCCGACGCTCCATAGACTAACATGGAGCGCCCGTTCAGGTCCGCCGTCAAAACTGACAGGCGGACCTGAACGGTCCGATCGTGTGAAAGGGGCCTAAGAAGGACTACTCGGTATGTGTATAAAAGACACCTGTCCACAGAATCTCTTTCTTCCATTCAAACCTCACCATCATGGGCAAGACCAAAGAGCTGTCCAAGGATGTCAGGGACAAGATTGTAGACCTACACAAGGCTGGAATGGGCTACAAGACCATCAGCAAGAAAACTTGGTGAAAAAGCGACAACTGTGATTTTTCGCAAATAGAAAAAATATAAAATAACTATCAGTCGTCCTCAGTCTGGAGCTCCATGTAAGATTTCGCCTCATGGGGTGAGGATGATCATGAGAAAAGTGAGGGATCAGCCCAGAACTACACGGGAGGAGCTTGTGAATGATCTTGATGCAGTTGGGACCACAGTCACCAAACAAACCATTGATAACACAATATGCCGCCATGTATTGAAATCCTGCAGCACCCGCAAGGTCCCCCTCCTCAAGAAGGCACATGTACAGGCCCATCTAAAGTTTGCCAATGAACATCTAAGATTCAGAGAAGGATTGGGGGAAAGTTCTGTGGTCAGATGAGATCAAAATTTAGCTCTTTGGCATCAACTCAACTCAGCTGTGTTTGGAGGAAGAAAAATTTTGACTATAACCCGAAGAACACCATCCCTACAGTCAAAGACAGAGGCGAAAACATTATGCTTTGGCGCTGTCTATCTGCTAATAGTACAGGCCGACGTTGCTGCATTGAGGGGTCCATGGGCGGGGCCATGTATTGTAAAATCTTGGATGAGAACCTTCATCCCTCAGCCAGAACACTGAAGATGGTCATGGATGGGCCTTCCAGCATTACAATGACCCAAAACATACCACCAAAGCAACAAAGGAGTGGCTCCAGAAGAAGCACGTTAAGTTAATTGAATGACCTAGCCAGTCTCCTGTAGAAAATTTATGGAGGGAGCTGAAACTTTGAGTTGCCAAGAGACAGTCAAGAAACCTTTAAGGATTTAGAGAAGATCTGTAAAGAAGAGTGGACCAAAATCCCTCCTGAGATGTGTGCAAAACCTGGTCACCAACTACAAGAAACGTCTCACCTCTGTGCTCACCAACAAGGGTTTCTCCACCAAGTACTGAGTCATGTTTTGCTTGGGGATCGAATACTTATTTTGCTCACTGAACTGCAACTCCAATTTATAACATTTGTATCGTGTTTTTTCTGGATTTATCATTTAAAATACACCTGAGATAAAAATAATAGACCCTTCATTGCTTTGTAAGTGGGCAAACTTACAAAATGTGCAGGGGATCAAATAATAATTTTCCCAACTGTATGTAGAGTAAGGGGCTCGTCTATAGGGGCGGGAAGAGCAGGCATTTGAGCCGTGGTTTTATTACTCATCTAAAGTAGGGCATGCTTTGCTTCACACATCTGACCCAGATCAGGCCCTGCTGCAGCCTCTCAGCTTGTGACTTGCTACAAAGATACAGTACGTTGTTGCAGTTTGATCACCTGGGGGAGAGGAGACTGAGGAAATGTGTTCTCCTGCTTGCAGAAGACTGATAATATTCTCTGTGTTTGGCAGAGTTACTGGATTGCAGCTCAGTGATGGTTTTTTAGTGATGAAAGGTGGAGCTTTTCTGAAAAATGATGATCATGTATATTGTGAAGTGTTGGAATGTAATCATGGAGACTTTGTAAAACGTCCAATTTAACCACTTAAATACCAGGGCACCTTTCCCCCTTCCTGCCCAAGCAAATTTTCAGCTTTCACCGCTGTCGCAGTTTGAATGACAATTGCGCGGTCATACAACACTGTACCCAAACTAAATTTTTATCATTTTGTTCCCACAAATAGAGCTTTCTTTTGGTGGTATTTGATCACCTCCTGGGGTTTTTATTTTTTGCTAAAAAAAAAAAATTTTGAAGAAATTTTTTTTTTCTTTGTTATAAAATTTTGTAAATAAGGCCTCTTTCGCACGGACGATCCGTATGTCCGTTTTTCATCCTTCCGTTTTCGGATGAAAAACGGACATACATTCATCCCTATGGAGCGTCGGATGTCAGCGGTGACATGTCCGCTGACATCCGACCCCGCTCCGATCCGAAAAGTGTAACGGAGGAAAAACCTACTTTTCCATCCGTTATCGGATCGGGTGACGATGGACTCTACGGTCCGTCATCATCCGATCCCCCATAGGGGAGAGCGGCGCTCTGACAGGTCCGTAGCTGCACAGCGTGCAGCGATAGACCTGTCATCTTCCTGCTCAGCGGGGATCGGCGGAGCGATCCCCGCTGAGCCAGCGGATGTTCACGGGGCGGATCATCACTGATCCGCCCCGTGTGAAAGAGGCCTAAGTGTTTTTCTCCGGCACTGATGGGCACTCATAGGCGGCACTGATGAGCATCATATATGGGCACTGATTGGCCTCCCTGGTGGGCATACCTGGTGGTCCTGGGTGGGCTTCCTCAGCAGACCACCCCCTGTCAGGAGAGCAGCCGATCGGCTCTCCTCTACACGCATCTGTCAGACATGAGTGAGGAAAAGCCAATACACGGCTCTTCCTGTTTACACCATGATCAGCTATGATTGGACACAGCTGATCACGTGGTAAAGAGTCTCCATCAGACTGACACGCCGCACCACCGATCGCCGCGTGCGCCTGCTGTTATCCTGAAAGAAGTCATATGATGTTCAGCCAGGGTTGAGGGTCATCTCTGCTCTGGGGAGGTCCATGGTGATTGATAATGGGTAATGTTGGCACATGTTGAATGTTAAGACTTTTTTTTTCTCTCTTCCATTACTATGATCAGCATCACACCAGAGCTGCCTGCTGACAATGGGACAGGAAGAGTATGAATTGCCCGCCCATCCTCTCCGTCCTTCAGCTTTTTCCAGCATGGGGTAGGACCAGGGAGAGTCCTTCTGTGACAGAAATTAATCACTATTATTCTTTCTTTACATTCTGGTATCCGAGGTTGAACTATTTCTGCTCAAGGTTCGGTTTATGATAAATCGGGCTTAAAGAGGTTGTAAACCTTCGAAAAACAAATAAAAAAAACCCTGCAAGACAAAGGCATAATGGAGCTAGTATGCATAGCATACTGGCTCATTATGAAATACTTACCTTAGAACGATGCCCTGCAGTGTCGCCCGCACTCCGATCCCAAGGCCGACATCTTTAACCAGAGTTACTTCCAGTTTCGGGGGCTCCGGCGTGAGATTGGCCGGAGCCACAATATTGGCACGGGGCGTGAAAAAAATGGCACCCGTTTCATCCTCTGGCTGGGTCAGAGATTATCGCGTCATTCAATCAGGGGAGGCTTTGTATTCATTCATAGAATACAGAGCTTCCCATGAATGGCTGAGCAGCCTGACTCTACTTTGTTCCAGAAGTGAGAGGGGGTGTTCTAGCCTCACTGCCAGGACACAGTGCTGTATACTGTAGGTAGCTGAGTCTACACTGGGGATCAGACACAGGGAGACGGTGCCAGGCACACAATCCACTGGGGGACAGGCAGCTGGAATCGTGGTGGACGGCGTCTGAAAGGGACCTCTACCAAGGATCACCTAAACAGATCTGGAACCAGGCTAAGATCGGTGGAACATCGCCCTGAGTATTGTAATCAAAAGGTTTTATTTGATTACTCATTAAGGTGAGGTTCTGGGAGCTCAGAGGTGTCACAAGGAGGTGAAAGTACACCATTTGTTAACACACATTCACACAAGAAGCACTTTATATGGAAGCAAGTGATTTTATATTTGTCACATCACCGCTGGAAAATGAACGATTACACACCCTAATATATTGATGTACTTTTGAAACGGTTTGCACTATTGTTCTGCACTTTATATGTGATTTATTTGTATTCTGATATACAGTATATTGCAGGTTGTGGAATGATACTGATTTGCTGGTATGTATATATATGTGTGTGTATATATTTTAATTTTTTTTTTTCTGAGTTTGTGCAACACCAGTCTCTATATACAAGTATATACAGTGCGCCCAGCGAGTGCCCCTGTTAGTGAAATAAATAGTTCGTTTGGGCCAGCTTGGTCCAAACAAACTACTTAGAGGGACATTAAACATGGAGTTGGACTTTTAAAATACATTACAGAATATCTCCCAGGTGTGCTGTTGTGTAAAATTGCCATAAGGCTCTATTCACATTAGTGTGTCTCCAAAGTCGCACAATTTCACAACTTTGATCCGGCTTTAAATTTTCTGGAAGTAGTGCAGGCACCTTTTCAAAGTTGCTGCAATTTGAACGGGTGTCATTGAAAAGAATGAGTTGCGACTTGTCATGCAACTTTAGACATCAAAAGCTGCATGACAAGTCGCACAAGTGTGAATGGAGCCCAACATCCAGTCAACTTCTCTGCTATCAAGGAATGAATGGAAGAATCTGCTTGCCATAGGTAGTAAGTTATTCCACTCTAAGACCATCTGGGACAGTCCCGTATCTTGGACCGAATTACTGACTATACGGTGTCCTGGACGAGGTACCGGGATCACCGTGTCACCCTTATTTGAGATATTGCACGTTTAGTAACTCAATGAGACATTGATTACAGTTATTTGGGGGGTGGGGGAACGGTTGCAAGAGGGTGACCCCTGCGTAATGAAAGGCGTAATTTGGGTTTGCAACTCCAATAAATGAACAAGGACTGGGCAGGCCTGAGGCAGACTCTGGGCAGGGTCAAAAGAGAAGGTTGAGGTACTCAACCCCTTCATGCTGACTGACTCCCGGCTCTTTTAAGAGTTCTAAAGGCCAGGAGGCGGGCATTTGGGTCAAGTGACCGCTGTGATTGGCTGTCACAGTGGTCATATGGTCGGAAAGCTCCCGATCGCAAGTATACATCAGGAGCTTACCGATCCCTGCTGGTAAATGTGCTGGGAGCGCACTCTCATCATGGTAAGTTGTTTACACAGGGCCGCATATATGTGTACGGCCGGCGTGAAGTGGTTCAAAAAATAAACATACATTCTTGTCTTCATGCTGCAGCATCAGTGTGATGCTGCAGCTGTCCCCCTGCCAGCTCTAAGACTGAGAACTGAGAGATCACATGATTGCTCCAGAAAGACAAGAGCAATGAGCAGAGAGTGGGGACTATCGGTCACCGCTCTCTGCTCTGCCTCTCCAGCACTCTCAGGAGCGTTGGGCTGGAGAAGGGGCGGGCGCAGCTGGATTGGGCCCTCAGCTGCATGCTGAGAGCCGGGGCAAGCTGTCGGCTAAGCAGCTTGGAGGATCCTGCCAATATGGTCGGTATCCTACCAGAGCCTGAAACGGCTCTGACATCAGCCGACATCAGGCTTTAGCTGACTATTGTGCTTCTCAGATGCTGTTTGCTCTATTCTTGCTGTCCACATAATGATGTCATGGTATACGGGTACATTCAGTCACTGTAGATAATAATGACAGCTCTAATGATTTATATGCTGTGAACGGTCCTGTCCCTGGATCTGCTTTGTGCAGTGTGTACACAGCGTCATAAAAATTGCTTTAGGAAGCCAAGTGCCAGCAGTCAGTGTTATGGGTGTATAGGCCTATGTATATATTTTAATGTACATTTAATAACTGGTATGTAGTGGTGTTTGCACTCAGCCCTATGCAGATATGCTGACTCACAGCACAGATAAAGCTGAACTTTAAAGTGGTTGTAAAGGCTCAAGGTTTTTTTTTTTTGTTTGTTTTTTTTTTGCCTTCATGCATTTGATGTATGAAGGTAAAAAACCTTGTGTGCAGCAATGCCTCAGCCCCATGAATACTTACCTGAGCCCCCTCCCGAACCAGAGATGTCCACAAAGGCCTTGGCTCTCCGGGGACTCTTCCTCCTCATTGGCTGAGACAGCAGTGGGAGCTAATGAGAGAGGGGGCCGAGCTATGGCTCCGTATCTGAATGGACACTCAGAGCAGCAGCTCGGTAGCCCCCCAGAGCAATTTGCTTGCTGTGGGGGCACTTGGCAGGACGATGGAGTCAGGAGTGCTGGCAAATGACCTGAGAAGAGGAGGATCTGGGCTGCTCTGCACAAAACCATTACACAGAGCAGGTAAGTATAACATTTTGGGAGGGGGCTTTGGTGAGGGATCAGGGGTCGGGTCTGAACAAATCCCTGACATCTCCCTTCTGAGATGGGGAAAGGGACTGAGGACAGATGAATAGAAAGGAGACAGCGGCTCCTCTATTCATAAATGGAAACATCATACACAGTTTACAATGCTCAGTTATGAAAGGACAGAGGCAGTGATCATTGACTCTGTGCATTCAGAAAAGGAAGGAGTCGGTAAATGACGTATTAACCACCTTCTTCCTCCGCTGTCTGTCCTGAGAGATCTGGGGTGGAGTGAGGACCAGAGGAGGACACCGGAAGCCAGAGAAAGAGCTGGGGAGGACACAGGGGACAGTCGGTGGTGATCAGTGCGGGCAGTTACAAGCACAGATCCCCCTGTATAGCCTTTCAATAAAGCAGCTGACAGCCGCGGGAGGGAGAGGAGGGGAAGCGTCTGTCAGCTGCTTTATTGAAAGGGTATACAGGGGGATCTGTGCTTGTAACTGCCTGCACCAATCACCTGTTAGGCTGCCGCCCCCCACCCCCCCCCCCCTGCTACGCTGAGGACGCCTGGCCCGATACAACAGGTATCGGATCAAGCATCAGAGCATTTGCACGAGTACTGATACTAGTGCAAATGTTTGGTATCTGCACCGATACTAGGATTGGTGCAACCCCAGCCAAAGCTATTGGTAATTGGTATCAGCGAGTACTTGAGCACAAGTATCAGTACTTCTACTCTCTCTCTTAAAGTGGTTGTAAACCCTGGGGGGGAAAAAACAACCTGTAAGACAAAGGCTTAATGAGCTAGTATGCACCGCATACTAGCCCATTATGAAATACTTAGCTTAGAGTGAAGCCCTCCAGCGGGACGCGCACACCGCTAAGGCGGCTGACATCTTCCCCAGTGTTTCTTCCGATTCTGCAGGCTCCAGCGCTGTGAGTGGCCGGTGCCAGGATGATGTCACTCCCGCGCATGCGCTGGAGATGCCGTTTATGGGACGGGCTCTGAAGGTCCGGCACGGTAAGCCAGACCTTCAGAGCCCATGCACCGATGAGGTCATAGGCTGCATGCACTCTGAATATCTCCTAAACTGTAGGTTTAGGAGATATTCACAGTACCTAGAGGAAAGCCTTATTATAGGTTTACCTGTAGGTACAAGTGAAAAATAAGAACTTTATTTCCACTTTAAAAAACAGATATCGGTGCATAGGGCTGGTGAAAAAATCAATTTAAATCTTGAATTGAGTTGAGAGGTCAAATTGATTCAAAATTTAAGCAAGTCGTTTTTTTTTTGTTTTTGTTTTTTTTCACCGCGCTGGTCCTGAGGAGCTGCGGACAGGAGTTTTAAGGCGAGGCTGCAGCTTCGGCCTAGTCCGCGTGGCCAGACGCCGCAGACTGGGCTGACGCCGCGGCCTCGCCTAAAAACTCCTGTCCGCTGCTCCTCCAGGACCGGCGCGATGTCCAATTTAAAAAAACAAAAAAAAAAACTCGATTTGAATTGTGAATCGAGTTTTTTTTTTTTTTTTTTAAACGCAGTTTTTTATTTATTTTTTTTTTTTGAGAAAATCGCCCAGCTCTATCGATGCATCCCTAGTTCCCAGTCTCCCCTGGATCCCATGTTGGCATATTCTTACGCTGGGTACAAAGTGCTTGGTTCATACTCTTTGGAAACTTCAGACACAGGGATACATGGCTCAGGAGGAGGTTACTGATATCGCATGTCACATGGCACATAGAGCAGGAAGTCTGTGCTGGCTTATCAGTGCCAAGGTGTTATTCATGGGGTGGGGACATGCTCCATTACACAAGAAACTTTTACACACATTACAAAGCTGAGCTAATGTTGAAGATTATATCATCAGAATATCATTTTGTTTCCTTGCCAGGTCAGCTGTGCAGTGGTGACCTCTAACTAGTGGTCTGAATGGCTAGTTTTGAATATTTCAGCCTATTAGGAAGCGGTGACATTTGCTGTGGAAACACTCCTGTCACTTTTTCCTAGAGGCTGGACAGTCTGTGAGAGTGACGGCAGATCAGGGCTGGGCTGCTGTTGTAGAATTATATTATCTGGTGACGTAGATTGGCGGTACGTTATTAGATTCAGGAAAGTGACGTGATTTGGGCATGGCTTGTGTGAGTTGCATCGTACATCACTTGCATTATGCCTCGTAGATCGTAGAGCATTTCACAAGGGGTGGTAATCCAAAGCATCCAATCAGATTGATTTTTTTTTTTCAATGCCCTCTGATCCCTCTTGTACCAAATTGTAATTTAACGTGGAGTTCCACCCCAAAAAAAAAAAAAAAAAATAGTAATGTGCTTAAAAAAAATGTAAAAAAACATTTGGAGAAAATTTTTTTATTTTTTTTACTCGCCTCTAAATGCCTGTTGCTAGGGGGTCCCTCGTAGTCTGCCTCCTTCGGTGCCTGGGCTCCTGACGTCACTTCCCTCGGCACAGGAAGGGAGATCGCCTCTCCACCCTCCCTCTTGTCATTGATCTGGGACACGTGACCGGTCCCAGATGATTGCGGGGCCAGTGACGGCTCGTGCATGCGCAGTGGGTGTTTTAACTTCACAGCCGGGCGCACACAGTTAAAATGCCGGCGCCGCCGAGCGAAGGGGGGGGATGAGCGGGGATTCGATCGCTGGACCCTGGGACAGGTAAGTGTCTGATTAAAAGTCAGCAGCTGCAGTATTTGTAGCTGCTGACTTTTAATTTTTTTTTTTTTTTAATGGGAACCCCGCTTTAACTGTAATGTCTGCTTTCATTTTGTTAAGCCCTGCACAAACTGTTGGCGCTATATAAATCCTGTATAATAATCTTTTTTACAGATCTGACTATGGCAGCAAGAGATGAGTAATCATTTTTTTGCTGCTGTAATATTTGCTTTTAGGCCTTGTCTGCGCTCAACCACATCTGCATGCCTGTCACATAATGACAAGCGGCCGTGTCTGTGTAGTCGCTGCATCCTAAAAAACATTTAAAGTGATTGTAAAGTCTCCTTGTTTGTTATTTAGAAAAAAAAATAAATGTTATACTTCCCTCCTCTGTGTAGTGGATTTGCACAGAGCAGCCTGGATCCTCCTCCCTCTTCGCTGCTCCTGGCCCCTCACTCCTGTCGAGTGCCCCCACAGCAAGCAGCTTGCTATGGGGGCACCCAAACTGCGGCTCTGTGTGTCCATTCAGACACAGAGCTGCCATTCGGCCCCGCCCCTCTCTCCCCTGATTTGCTAATTGACTTTGACAACCGTTGGAGTCAACGGTGCTGCTGCTGTGTCTCGGCCACTCCGGGGGGAGAGTCCCGAATGACCGAGGAACTTGTGAACATTGCTGGACAGAGAAGGGGCTCAGGTAAGTATTAGGGGGTGCTGGGGGGGGGGGGGGGGGGCTGCTACACACAGAAGACTTTTTATTTGAATGCATAGAATGCATCAGGATAAAAAAACCTTCTGCCTTTACAACTCTTTTTAAGGGCCCTTTCACACCGAATGCAGTTGGATGCACATCGCAAACACATCGCAAAATGTATGCACATTCAATTTTGTTTCAAATGCATGTAAACATTCAGTCAAAAAGCAGTTATGTGCAGTTTCTGGTGTGACTGGTCCCTAAGAGACTTCCTGTACACAGTACCAGCCAGGGAGGCAGAAAAAACAGCCTGTAGACGAGTATGTTGGAAATTTGTGCAAAATTGTGCACTTTCCCAACACATATAGAAACGCGCTGCCCTTTAGCAGATGCACGGCGATGTTCAACGTGTTGAACGAAAACAAACTGTCAGCTCCAGTCAGAGCCGCTGTACTAACTATGCAAAGTAAGACCCCCCCGCTGAGCTAGGGGGACAGTCCCCCTGTCAGAACGCTCCGATCAGTGGTCTCCATTATTGGCTGAGAGCGCTGATCGAGAGTCAGTCGGCTGCTGGTTTTTCAGCAGGTTCATCTGACAGAAGCTGGCCAAAGCGACATACACCTGGGGCCGAATGTCTGTGTTTTGTTTTTTTTTTTTCTTTCTCTTTTTTGAACCCGCAATTGTCGCATGACATTTGGCCTGTGAGTATCCAGCTTTACTCACATGCTGTCCCTGTATGAGGAAAGGAGAGCCGATAACTGGCAAGGTTGTCAGTACATTGTTTACATTGATTATCTGTGCAGCCCAGTCGGTGCCCGTCAGTGCAGCCCCACCAGTACTCTTCAGTGTCTATCCATGAAGAAGGAAAAATTCTAATTTTTAATAAGTGTTTCTATAGTCAAAACTTTTTTTAGTTTTGAATGAACTGGGGAAGGATTAGAACTTTCGTTCTGAGGCTTCATTGGAGAGATTCCTTCACTTCCTGTCTGGTAAAAAGGTTTCCCCCAGGACAGGAAGTGAGGGAAAATCTCTCTAATGCCACGTACACACGACCGGTTTTGCCGTCGGAATAAACTCCAAAGGTTTCTTCGACGGAACTCCGCTCAAGCGGTCTTGCCTACACACGGTCACACCAAAGTCCGACCGTCCAGAACGAGGTGACATACAACATGTACGACGGGACTAGAAAAAGGAAGTTCAGTACCCAATTGCTTCCGTCTCGTACTTTCTTCAGAGCATGCGTCGTTTTTGGTACGTCGGAACAGCATATAGAGGAGCGGGTTTCCCGATAGTAATTAGTTCCTTCGGAAAGATTTAGAACATGTTCTCTAAGTCCGTCTGAATTTTCGACGGAAAAAGTCCGATGGGGCATACACACGGTCAGAAAATACGACGAAAAGCTCCCATCTGACTTTTTCTGACGGACATTGCGCTCGTGTGTACGCGGCATGACAGTAACACAGACCGAAGCAAAATACTTTGTATACATTTAGTAGGGGGGATTGATGCTAGAACCTCTATCTTCTCTCTTTTTTTATTGTTGTGTTTTTCCCTCTCACTTCCTGTCTGGTAAAAGGTTGTCCCCAGAACAGGAAGTGATGGAAAGTCACTCTGTCGAAGCCCCATTCAGTCCAAAGCTTAAAAAAAAAAAAAACGCTTTTTGTAATCCGTACCTGCATTAAATGGGTTTTTGTGTTCTGCCTAGAGTTCACATTTAGCAAGTTTCCTGTTTTTGTTCAGTTCCTCTTTTATATTCATAGATATTTGAATAGCAACACTGACATGTACGGGACGTGCTAACAGTCACCTCTTACCAGCTTTATTATGCAAAATTAGGAAGGAGCTGAACTGTCACCAAATTTGTCGTGATGAGGAGTGAAGCATTTCATGGTGTGCACCAGATATCATTCCTGCCCTGCAAAATATTAACATTGTCAGCAATGGCATTTTTCATCACACGCTCATCTATTGATATGTCCTAAATATTGCTTTGCACTGTTGGGCTGAAATTGTAAAAGAGCTTTTTGTAGGTGAAGATGTCACATGTAAGGACATGGCTAATTACTTAGGGGTCTAAGTATACAAAACTTGTCAAAAGCATTTGCTCAGCCTTCGCAAATTTTGGCTGTTTCTGGCTTAATATGTTAATTTCCTGTGATCTTTGGCTCCATCTAGTAGCCTCAGTATATACATTTTCCTGAAATATCTCAATCAAGCAAATTATTAATATACGGGATTTATATAGCGCCAACAGTTTGATCAGAACTTACAACATGAGAGCAGACAGTACAGTTACAATATAATTCAATACAGGAGAAATCAGAGGGTCCTGCTCATTAGAGCTTGCAATCTAGAAGGGAGGGATACTGCATTATGGCCACTAGATGGTGCTGATAATAGAGAATCAAAGTTCTAAAGAATAATTCCAGGTATTGGCATGGTATATATAGATACATTTGGTCCATCTTGAAACAATGTGTATGTGTGTGTGTATATATATATATATATATATATATATATATATACATATATATATATATATATATATATATATATATATATATATATATATATATAATGTGTGTATGTATATATTTGTGCTCATAAGTTTACATACCCCGGCAGAATTTGATTTCTTGGCCATTTTTCAGAGAATATAAATGATAACACAAAAACTTTTCTTTCACTCATGGTTAGTGTTTGGCTGAAGCCATTTATTATCAATCAACTGTGTTTACTCTTTTTAAATCATAATGACAACAGAAACTACCCAAAAAGTTTACATACCCTGGTGATTTTGCCCTGATAACATGCACACAATTTGACACAAAGGGGTTTGAATGGCTATTAAAGGTAACCATCCTTACCTGTGATCTGTTTGCTTGTAATTAGTGTGTTTGTGTATAAAAGGTCAGTGAGTTTCTGGACTCCTGACAGAACCTTTGCATCTTTCATCCAGTGCTGCACTGACGTTTTCTGGATTCTGAGTCATTGGGAAGCAAAAAGAATTGTCAAAGGATCTGCGGGAAAAGGTAGTTGAACTGTATAAAACAGGAAAGGGATAGAAAAAGATATCCAAGGAATTGCGAAAGCCAATCGCAGTGTTCAAACTCTAATCAAGAAGTGAAAGATGAGGGGCTCTGTTGAAACCAAACCACGGTCAGGTAGACCAACTAAAATTTCAGCCACAACTGCCAGGAAAATTGTTCGGTATGCAAAGAAAAACCTACAACTAACATCAGGTGAAATATAGGACTCTCTGAAAACATGTGATGTGGCTTTTTCAATTAAATGAAGGTTCTGGAGTGGCCATCTCAGTCTCCTGACCTCAATATCATTGAGCCACTCTGGGGAGATCTCAAATGTGCAGTTCATGCAAGAAGACAGCCCAAGAATTTACAGGAACTGGAGGCTTTTTGCCAAGAGGAATGGGCAGCTTTACCATCCGAGAAGATAAAAGGGCCTCATCCACAAATACCACAAAAGACTTCAAGCTGTCATTGGTGTTAAAGGGGGCAATACACGGTATTAAGAACTGGGGTATGTAAACTTTTGATCAGGGTCATTTGGGTAGTTTCGGCTGTCATGATTTAAAAAGAGTAAACACCATTGATTGATAATAAATGGCTTCAGCCAAACACTAACCACGAGTGAAAGAAAAGTTTTTGTGTTATCATTCATATTCTCTGAAAAATGCCCAAGAAATCATAAATTCTGCCGGGGTATGTAAACTTATGAGCACAACTGTGTGTGTGTGTGTAATATATATACTCACAAAAGTGAGTACACCCCTCACATTTTTGTAAATATTTTATTCTATCTTTTCATGTGACAACACTGAAGAAATGACACTTTGCTACAATGTAAAGTAGTGAGTGTACAGCTTGTATAACAGTGTAAATTTGCTGTCCCCTCAAAATAACTCAACACACAGCCATTAATGTCTAAACCGCTGGCAACAAATGTGAGTACACCCCTAAGTGAAAATGTCCAAATTGGGCCCAATTAGCCATTTTCCCTCCCCAGAGTCATGTGACTCGTTAGTGTTAGGGCTCTTTCACACGGACGATCCGTATGTCCGTTTTTCATCCTTCCGTATTCGGATGAAAAACGGACATACATTCATCCCTATGGAGCGTCGGATGTCAGCGGTGACATGTCCGCTGACATCCGACCCCGCTCCGATCCGAAAAGTGTAACGGAGGAGAAACCTACTTTTCCATCCGTTATCGGATCGGGTGACGACGGACGCTACGGTCCGTCGTCATCCGACCCCCCCCCCCATAGGGGAGAGCGGCGCTCTGACAGGTCCGTCGCTGCACAGCGTGCAGCGATGGACCTGTCATCTTCCTGCTCAGCGGGGATCGGCGGAGCGATCCCTGCTGAGCCAGCGGATGTTCACGGGGCGGATCATCACTGATCCGCCCTGTGTGAAAGAGGCCTAACAAGGTCTCAGGTGTGAATGGGGAGCAGGTGTGTTAAATTTGGTGTTATCGCTCTCACTCGCTCATACTGGTCACTGGAAGTTCAACATGGCACCTCATGGCAAAGATCTCTCTGAATATCTCAAACAAATTGTTGCTCTACATAAATATGGCCTAGGATATAAGATGATTGCCAAGACCCTGAAACTGAGCTGCAGCACGGTGGCAAAGACCATACAGCGGTTTACCAGGACAGGTTCCACTCAGAACAGGCCTCGCCATGGTCTACCAAGAAGTTGAGTGCACCTGTTCAGCGTCATATCCAAAGGTTGTCTTTGGGAAATAGACGTATGAGTGCTGCCAGCATTGCTGCAGAGGTTGAAGGGGTGGGGGTCAGCCTGTCGGTGCTCAGACCATACACTGCATCACTGGTCTGCATGGCTGTCTCAAAGAAAGGAAGCCTCTTCTAAAGATAATGCACAAGAAAGCACGCAAACAGTTTGCTGAAGACAAGCAGACTAAGGACATGGATTACTGGAACCATGTCCTGTGGACTTGTGAGACCAAGATAAACTTATTTGGTTCAGATGGTATCAAGCGTGTGTGGCGGCAACCAGGTGAGGAGTACAAAGACAAGTGTGTCTTGCCTACAGTCAAGCATGGTGGTGGGAGTGTCATGGTGTGGGGCTGTATGAGTGCTGCCGGCACTGGGGAGCTACAGTTCATTGAGGGAACCATAAATGCCAACATGTACTGTGATATACTGAAGCAGAGCATGATCCACTCCCTTCGGAGACTGGGCTGCAGGGCTGTATTTCAACATAATGACCCCAAACACACCTCCAAGACGACCACTGCCTTGTTAAAGAAGTTGAGGGTAAAGATGACCTAACCTAAAGACCTAAACCCTATTGAGCATCTGTGGGGCATCCTCAAACAGAAGGTGGAGGAGTACAAGGTCTCTAACATCCACCAGCTCCGTGATGTTCTCATGGAGGAGTGGAAGAGGACTACAGTGTCAACCTGTGAAGCTCTGGAGAACTCCATGCCCAGAAGGGTTGAGGCAGTGCTGGAAAATAATGGCGGCCTCACAAAATATTGACACTTTAAGCCAAATTTGGACATTTTCACTTAGGGGTGTACTCACTTTTGTTGCCAGCGGTTTAGACATTAATGGCTGTGTGTTGAGTTATTTTGAGGGGACAGCAAATTTACACTGTTATACAAGCTGTACACTCACTACTTTACATTGTAGCAAAGTGTCATTTCTTCAGTGTTGTCACATGAAAAGATAGAATAAAATATTTACTAAAATGTGAGGGGTGTATTCACTTTTGTGAGATACTGTGTGCATGTGCGTGTGTGTGTATAATATATATATATATCAGTCTGGCCAATGCCGCTGGAATTAACCCAAGTGGGTACCATTACTCCAGTGATCTCCTCTAGCTTCCGAGTCCTGCGTTGAGCGACTGCTCTCCTGCATTGTGAATATAGGAGGATGTCTGCTTGCCACATGCACAATAGAGAATTCTTTGCATTTTCTGCATGCGTGCAAAGTGTTCTCTGATTGGATGAGGTGGAGAGGCAGGGTGGTGAAGTCGTGGTCCCCCACCTTGTCCAGTCAATGAAGCGATCAGTCATAACCCCAGTAATTTTAATTCATTTTTTTCTTTCAACGGCGATTCTGTTTCTCATAAAAGCAATCCGAGCTGCTGATTAGCCGCTGGGTCGTTTTTAGAAGCAGCGGAAGGGGTCCTTGGCCCAACCCCCAGCTGGTGTTTCTCGGGCTTGCCGTTCTTACCAGCAAGCCCAGGAAACGTACAGACAGTTCGCGCGGCTGGTCACAGAGGTGAGGAGAGGCCAGATCTTCTCTGATCTTCTATGATCTCGGAGGACCGGAGCGACGTCGTGATGTCATTTCTAGTCTAGAGCGGAAGTAAACTTCTTTTGATTTAAAAAAAAAAAAACTATTTTTTTTCTTTTTGACCTTTTGCTTTCAAAGGTAGAGGAGAGATTTGACCCCAAATTTCTCTATAAAGAGGACCTGTCATCCCTTGTTTCTATTACAATGGATGTTTACATTCCTTTTAATAGGAATAAAAAAATTAAAGGGATACTGTAAAAAAAAAGAAGAAAAAATTCCTCGCGCACAGTAGCAGACTCATGCATAAGTCACGCACGCATATGTAAACTGTGATCGCACCACACGTTAGGTATCCATGCGAACGTTAGAGCGATAGCAATATTTCTAGCGCTAGACCACCTCTGTAACTAAACTGGGAACCTGTAAAAAAAAAAAAAAAAAAAAAAATTAAAGAGTCACCTATGGAGATTTTAAAGTATTATAGTTTGTTGTCATTCCACGAGCGTATGAAATTTTAAAGCCTGACACATTGGGTATCTATTTACTCGGCGTAACATCATCTCTTATATTTTACTAAATAATTGGGTTATTTATTGTGGGCTTTTATTTATTTATTTTTTTTTTTTTACATTCAAATTCATTAAAGTGTGTTGACATTTTATTCTCTAGGGTCTTTGCTATAAAAAAAAAAAACATATAATGTTTGGGGGTTCTAATGAATTTTTCTAGAAAAAAATACAGATTTTTCACTTGTAAACAAAGATTTGCAGAAAAAACATGGTCCTTTTTTAGAGTGGTTGTAAAGCCTCAAGGTTTTATCACCTTAATGCAGTCTCTGTAGTGCAGCACTTTTTCTTACCTGAACCCGATCTGATCTAGTGATGAGCACGAGCTCAGCGGCTGCAGCCGCTATCGCTCTCCTCATTAAACAGATTGATAGCAGCAGGAGCCATTGGCTCTCACTGCTGTCAATCAAAAACTATGATGCGGGGCCGAGTTCAGCTGTCAGTGTCCATGGACGCAGCTGGACTCGGGAGCGAGCCCGCATGGGTGCCCCCATAGAAAATGGCTTTCCGTGGGGGCCCCCGATGAAGAGGAGGGGCCTGGAGCGCCAGCAAGGGGACCCCAGAAGAGGAGAATCAGGGCTGCTCTGTGCAAAAAATTAAAAAGACTGAATGTTGTAGCACTGTTGCCATTCACTATTATACATTTGGTACTGTGGACAGGTTTGTAGAAGGATAACCACTGATGATAATTTCTTTTTCTGCACTAGGGTGCCCACTCTTGAACCATGGCTGAACACGAACCCACCTCAGAGCAGCTTGCGCAGATCGCAGCCGAAAACGAAGAGGATGAACACTCCGTCAACTACAAGGCTCCAGCTCCGAAGTCCATTGATGAGATTCAGGCCATGGACCAGCATGATGAGAGTCTTCGGAAGTACAAAGAGGCTCTTCTGGGTGCCCTTCCCGCTACAGTGGGTGAGTTGTGAACAGACGAGCACAGGGCACATATCTGCCAGTGACAGCCTAGGTTCACACTAGTGCTGTTGCATAGTCATGTGTTTTTGATGCATTTTCATGCTTCAATATGCATTTTCATGCTTTTGCTTTTTTTTTTTTTTTTTTTTTTTTTTTTTTTTTAAAGCAAGAGATTGGTTAAGCACAAAACCCTGCCAGAAATGCATGTACAGTTGTGCTCAAAAGTTTGCATAACCTGGCAGAAATTGTAAAATTTCGGCATTGATATTGAAAGTATGACTGATCATGCCAAAAAAACGTCTTTTATTTAACCACTTGACCACTGGGCACTTAAACCCCCTTAATAACCAGACCAATTTTCAGCTTTTGGTGCTCTCACATTTTGAATGACAATTACTCAGTCATGCAACACTGTATCTATATGAATTTTTTGTCCTTTTTTTCACACAAATAGAGCTTTCTTTTGGTGGTATTTAATCACCGCTGGGTTCTTTATTTTTTGCGCTATAAAAGAAAAAAGACCGAAAAATCTGTAAAAAAATAAATTTTTCTTCGTTTCTGTTATAAAATTTTGAAAATTAGTAATTTTTCTTCATATATTTTGGCCAAAATTTATACCGCTACATATCTTTGGTAAAAATAACCCAAATTAGTGTATATTATTTGGTCTTTGTGAAAGTTATAGCGTCCACAAGCTATGGTGCCAATATCTGAAAATTGATCACACCTGAAGTACTGACGGCCTATCTCATTTCTTGAGACCCTAACATGCCAGAAAAGTACAAATACCCCCCAAATGACCCCTTTTTGGAAAGAAGATATTCCAAGGTATTTAGAAAGATGCATGATGAGTTTTTTGAAGTTGTCATTTTTTCCCACAATTCTTTGCAAAATCAAGTTTTTTTATTTTTTTTTTTTATTTTTTTTTTTTTTCACAAAATTGTCATATTAGCAGGTTATTTCTCACACACAGCATATGCATACCACAAATTACACCCCAAAACACATTCTGCTATTACTCCCGAGTATGGCGATACCACATGTGTGAGACTTTTACACAGCGTGGCCACATACAGAGGCCCAACATGCAGGGGAGCACCTTCAGGCGTTCTGGAGCACCCAGGCCAATTCTGACATTTCTCTCCTACATGTAAAAATCATCATTTATTTGCTAGAAAATTACATAGAACCCCAAAACATTATATATGTTTTTTTAGCAAAGACCCTAGAGAATACAATAGCGGTCATTGCAACTTTTTATCTCGCACGATATTTGCGCAGCAATTTTTGGAACGCGTTTTTTTTTAAAAAAAAACAGTTTTTTGCTTTAAAAAAAAACAAAACAGTAAGGTTAGCCCAATGTTTTTGCATAATATGAAAGATGAAGTTACGCCGAGTTAATAGATACCTAACATGTCACCTTTCAAAATTGCACACGCTTGTGGAATGGCGCCAAACTTCACCACTTAAAAATCCCCATAGGCGATGCTTTAAAATTTTTTACTGGTTACAAATTTTGAGTTACAGAGGAGGTCTAGGGCCAAAATTATTGCTCTCGCTCTACCGATCGCAGGGATACCTCACATGTGTGGTTTGAACACCGTTTTCATATGTGGGCGGGACTTACGTATGCGTTCGCTTCTGCATGCGAGCACACGGACAGGGGCGCTTTAAAAAATTTTTATTTTTTTTTATTGTTCATTTTACTTTATTTATTTTAGTTTGACACTTTTTTCCAAAAAAAAAAAATTTTTTGATCACTTTTATTCCTATTACAAGGAATGTAAACATCCCTTGTAATAGGAATATGGCATGACAGGTCCGCTTTACAGTGAGATATGGGGTCAATAAGACCCCACATCTCACCTCTAGGCTGTTCCTGAAATAAAAAAAAAAAAAAAAAAAAAAAGATCCTGGCTTCGATCATAGCGGTGAGTCAGTAGAAGCACCGGAGGGCGGCGGGAGGGGGGGGCGTCCCCTCTCGCCTCCCGTAAGAACGATCAAGCAGTGTAACAGCCGCTACGATCATTCTTATGGTGTAGGGAATCGCCGGCTGAAAAAGATGATATCTGAATGATGCCTGTAGCTGCACCCATCATTCAGATATCCCCGCACAAAGTCAAGGACGTCGTATGGAAGGCGGGAAGTGGTTAAAACGCTTTTTTTTTTTTTTAACACAAAGTTGTCCATTTATACAATATTTCTAACACATAGCATGTATATACCAAAAATGACACCCCAAAATAGATTCTCCTACTCCTCCCTGAGTACGGCGATACCACATGTGTGAGACTTCCACAGCCTGGCCACATACAGAGGCCGAGTACGGCTGAGCATGGCTGGGTATTGCAGAGTATCGCCGAGTATGACTGGGTATTGCAGAGTATGGCTGGGTATCACCGAGTATTGCAGAGTATGGCTGGGTATCACAGAGTATGGCTGGGTATCACAGAGTATGGCTGGGTATCACAGAGTATGGCTGGGTATGGCAGAGTATGGCTGGGTATGGCAGAGTATGGCTGGGTATGGCAGAGTATGGCTGGGTATGGCAGAGTATGGCTGGGTATGGCAGAGTATGGCTGGGTATGGCAGAGTATGGCTGGGTATGGCAGAGTATGGCTGGGTATGGCTGGGTATGGCTGGGTATGGCTGGGTATGGCTGGGTATGGCAGAGTATGGCTGGGTATGGCAGAGTATGGCTGGGTATGGCAGAGTATGGCTGGGTATGGCAGAGTATGGCTGGGTATGGCAGAGTATGGCTGGGTATCACTGAGTATTGCAGAGTATGGCTGGGTATGGCTGAGTATTGCTGGGTATGGCTGGGTATCACTGAGTATTGCAGAGTATGGCTGGGTATCACTGAGTATTGCAGAGTATGGCTGGGTATGGCAGAGTATGGCTGGGTATCACTGAGTATTGCAGAGTATGGCTGGGTATTGCGGGATATTTCGGGGTATTGCAGGGTATGGCAGAGTATTGCGGGGTATTGCAGGGTATGGCAGAGTATTGCGGGGTATTGCAGGGTATGGCAGAGTATTGCGGGGTATTGCAGGGTATGGCAGAGTATTGCGGGGTATTGCAGGGTATGGCAGAGTATTGCGGGGTATTGCAGGGTATGGCAGAGTATTGCGGGGTATTGCAGGGTATGGCAGAGTATTGCGGGGTATTGCAGGGTATGGCAGAGTATTGCGGGGTATTGCAGGGTATGGCAGAGTATTGCGGGGTATTGCAGGGTATGGCAGAGTATTGCGGGGTATTGCGGGGTATGGCAGAGTATTGCGGGGTATTGCGGGGTATGGCAGAGTATTGCGGGGTATTGCAGGGTATGGCAGAGTATTGCGGGGTATTGCAGGGTATGGCAGAGTATTGCAGAGTATGGCTGGGTATTGCGGGATATTTCGGGGTATTGCAGGGTATGGCAGAGTATTGCGGGGTATTGCAGGGTATGGCAGAGTATTGCGGGGTATTGCAGGGTATGGCAGAGTATTGCGGGGTATTGCAGGGTATGGCAGAGTATTGCGGGGTATTGCAGGGTATGGCAGAGTATTGCGGGGTATTGCAGGGTATGGCAGAGTATTGCGGGGTATTGCAGGGTATGGCAGAGTATTGCGGGGTATTGCAGGGTATGGCAGAGTATTGCGGGGTATTGCAGGGTATGGCAGAGTATTGCGGGGTATTGCAGGGTATGGCAGAGTATTGCGGGGTATTGCAGGGTATGGCAGAGTATTGCGGGGTATTGCAGGGTATGGCAGAGTATTGCGGGGTATTGCAGGGTATGGCAGAGTATTGCGGGGTATTGCAGGGTATGGCAGAGTATTGCGGGGTATTGCAGGGTATGGCAGAGTATTGCGGGGTATTGCGGGGTATGGCAGAGTATTGCGGGGTATTGCAGGGTATGGCAGAGTATTGCGGGGTATTGCAGGGTATGGCAGAGTATTGCAGAGTATGGCTGGGTATTGCGGGATATTTCGGGGTATTGCAGGGTATGGCAGAGTATTGCGGGGTATTGCAGGGTATGGCAGAGTATTGCGGGGTATTGCAGGGTATGGCAGAGTATTGCGGGGTATTGCAGGGTATGGCAGAGTATTGCGGGGTATTGCAGGGTATGGCAGAGTATTGCGGGGTATTGCAGGGTATGGCAGAGTATTGCGGGGTATTGCAGGGTATGGCAGAGTATTGCGGGGTATTGCAGGGTATGGCAGAGTATTGCGGGGTATTGCAGGGTATGGCAGGGTATTGCAGGGTATGGCAGAGTATTGCGGGGTATTGCAGGGTATGGCAGAGTATTGCGGGGTATTGCAGGGTATGGCAGAGTATTGCGGGGTATTGCGGGGTATGGCAGAGTATTGCGGGGTATTGCAGGGTATGGCAGAGTATTGCGGGGTATTGCAGGGTATGGCAGAGTATTGCGGGGTATTGCAGGGTATGGCAGAGTATTGCGGGGTATTGCAGGGTATGGCAGAGTATTGCGGGGTATTGCGGGGTATGGCAGAGTATTGCGGGGTATTGCAGGGTATGGCAGGGTATGGCAGAGTATTGCGGGGTATTGCAGGGTATGGCAGAGTATTGCGGGGTATTGCAGGGTATGGCAGAGTATTGCGGGGTATGGCAGAGTATTGCGGGGTATTGCAGGGTATGGCAGAGTATTGCGGGGTATTGCAGGGTATGGCAGAGTATTGCGGGGTATTGCAGGGTATGGCAGAGTATTGCGGGGTATTGCGGGGTATGGCAGAGTATTGCGGGGTATTGCAGGGTATGGCAGAGTATTGCGGGGTATTGCAGGGTATGGCAGAGTATTGCGGGGTATTGCAGGGTATGGCAGAGTATTGCGAGGTATTGCAGGGTATGGCAGAGCATTGCGGGGTATTGCAGGGTATGGCAGAGCATTGCGGGGTATTGCAGGGTATGGCAAAGTATTGCGAGGTATTGCAGGGTATGGCAGAGCATTGCGGGGTATGGCGGGGTATTGCAGGGTATGGCAGAGTATTGCGGGGTATTGCAAAGGGAATTGCAGAGTATTGCACAGCATTGCAGGGCATGCAGAGTAGTAGGGATGGCTGAGCATGGATGGATGGATGGCTGGATGTCTCTGTGCAGCGCTGTGGGCACTACAGATGCAGCCCACAACGCTGCAGCCATCCATCCATCCGCCTCTTCGGTCACTGTGTACCGATCGGTACGCAGGAGGGGAGGAGAGGGGGAGGAGAGGAACCGGCGTCATCAGATGACGCCGGTTTGTTTACATGTGATCGCTCCGTCATTTGACGGAGCGATCACATGGTAAACGGCCGCGATCAGCGGCCATTTACCGGGATCTGTGATGCGCCGGGTCCTGTGGACCCGACGATCACGGATGCTCTCGAGTGCGCGCCCTAGGGGGCGCGCGAGAGCAGAATTCTGGGAGGACGTCCCTGGACGTCCTCCCAGAGTTAAACAACCGCCCTGTAGCCGTCATTTGGCTATGGGCCGGTTGTTAAGTGGTTAAGGATAGCAATCACATTTATTATCAGATAGTTTTTTTGGATCCTTTTTAAATCATAATGATAACAGAAATCACCCAAATGGCCCTGATAAAAAAAGTTTACATACCCTGGAATGTTTGGCCTTGGTACAGACACAGAAGGTGGCACACACAGGTTAAAATGGCAATTAAAGGTTAATTTCCCACATTTGTGGCTTTTTAAATCACAATTAGTGTCTGTGTATAAATAGTCAATGAGTTTGTTAGTTCTCACATGGATGCACTAAGCAGGCTAGACACTGAGCCATGAGAAAGTAGAAAAGAACAGTCAAAAGACCTGCATAACAAGGTAATGAAACGTTACAAAGATGGAACAGGATATAAAAAGATATCCAAAGTCTTGAATATGCCAGTCAGTACTGTTTGATCACGTAAGAAGTGGAAAATTAGGGGCTCTTTTGATACCAAGCCAAGGTCGAGTAGACCAAGAAAGATTGCAGCCACAAAATCCCAGTAGATCAGCAGTTTTTGAAAATACTCAGACCAGCCCGTCTGGCACCAACAACCATGCCACGTTCAAAGTCACTTAAATCCCCTTTCTTCCCCATTCTGATGCTCGGGCTGATCTTCAGCAAGTCGTCTTCACCACATTCTAGATGCCTAAATGCATTGAGTCGCTGCCATGTGATTGGCTGATTAGCAATTTGTGTTACCAAGCAATTGAACAGGTGTACCTAATAAAGTGGCCGGTGAGTGTAGAATATAATAGAAACTTTAACTTTTCTCTCTGACCTCTGAAGGACTTGGCTTATAAGAACGTAGCAGGAAAGCTCATGTACCTCCCTGTTTGATAAAACTCCCTTTTAGTGTTTTGTCCTGCAATGCCAAAAGCTCCCCAACATGAAATAAAAGGTGGAGCTTTTCTGAAGGATGGTATCGTTACTGGATATCGTAACATGTTGGAAATGTATTCATGGAGACTTGTAAAGTTACTGATCGCTCCACCGTAAGGTTTCAGGTTGATTATACTCTTTAAAGATTTAAAGCCAGAGACAAGCAGGTAGCTTTTAAGGAGAAGTCAGCTGTGGGAAGCGCCTGTGTTGTGGAACTCCTGGAAGGATTTGGCCCCTTAATGACCAGGCCATTTTTTGTGATACGGCAGTGCGTCGCATTAACTGACAATTGCGCAGTTGTGCGACGCTGTACCCAAACAAAATTTACTGTATTTATTGGCGTATAACACTCACTTTATCACCATGAAAATCGGGTGCAAATAGCGTGTGCATGTTATACGCCAATACTTCAATTTTAGCTGCCAGGGAGGGGGGCGGGACGAGCCCCGTCAGATTACATACAGTGAGAATCTCCTGTTTACTTGGTGGTCTCTGTAATAGGAAGTCCTGTCTCCTGGGCCGCCATTGGACCATTGTTCTGTCTGTCTGTCGAAGCTTGTCCCCTCTAGGCTGCAGATGGGCATCAAACAGGCTGCATTGATGGCAATGGTGAGGCTGCAGATGGGCACTGACCCTTATTTTAACATTTTTAATTTTTTTTTCCCTGAAACTTCCCTCCATAAAATGAATGTCTGTGTTATACGCCGATAAATACAGTATGTCCCTTTTTTTTCCCACAAATAGAGCTTTCTTTTGGTGATATTTGATCATCTCTGCAGTTTTTATTTTTTGCACTATAAATGAAAAAAAAAAGACAATTTTGAAAAAAAAAAAAAAAATCAATATTTTTTGCTATAATAAATATCCCAAATTTAAATAAACAAAACAAACACATTTATTCATCAATTTAGGCTGATATATATTCATATTTTTGGTAAAAAAAATAAGCGTATATGGATTGGTTTGCGCAAAAGTTATAGCGTCTGCAAAATAGGGGATAGATTTATGACATTTTTTATTTTTTTTTTTTACTAGTAATGGTGGTGATCTGCAATTTTCATCAGGATTGCGGCAGACAGATCGGACAATTTTTTTTGACACTTTTTTTTGGGGGGGGGGGGATGGGCATTGACATTCATAAAGAAATCAGTGCTATAAAATGCACTGATTACTGTATAAATGTCACTGGCAGGGAAGGGATTAACACTAGGGGACGATCAAGGGGTTAAATGTGTTCCCTGGGAGAGCTGTTTCTAACTGTGAGGGGAGGGGACTTGCTGGAGGAGGAGACGGATCGCTGTTCCTAATCTTTAGGAGTAAGGATGAGCTCCGGTGTGTTCGCACAGCCCACCAGGAAGTCGGCGCTGCGCTAATCACAGGCAGTGAGACATTGTCCCGAGGCGCGGCTGCAGAGATCATGAAATGTCTCACTGCCTGTGATTAGCGCAGCGCGAACTTCCTGGTGGGCTCTGCCGTGGGCGGTGCGAACACTCCGGAGATCATCCTTATTTAGGAGAAGACGATTTGTCTCTCCTCCCCCTGACAGAACCGGGATTTGTGTGTTTACACACATAGATCCCCATTCTGCCTCTCGTGCCCGCAATCGCAGATGGCCGGCGGGCAGCGTGCCCAACCGGGCGCCTGCTAAGGCTCTTAAAGGAGCCGACGTACCTGTATGGCGGTTCCCGCAGGGCTAGCGACCTGCCGCATTATATGTACATGAGCTGGGCAGGAAGTTTTTAAAAACTGATTTACCTGTAAAACTAATATTACTGTATTTTGTATCATCAGATCCCACAGCTCCAAATGTGGTTGTGACCAAACTGACCTTGGTATGTGCGGAGGCTCCTGGACCACTTGAGCTGGATCTGACAGGTAATGTTATTCTGTGTTTAATGTCTGTCACATCAGATACAAAAACTCTGCACCGTGTTCCTGTCTGGTCTTAACATCGGTCTGTTTCTGCTTTCCAGGGGATTTGGAGAAGTTCAAGAAAGAAACATTTTACCTTAAAGAAGGAGTTGAGTACAGAATCAAAATTAGTTTTAAGGTGAGAAGCCCACAGTTATTGTATACAATGAAAAGACTTTCTACATAAATTGGTGTTTGTTGTAAATGGGTACTTTCCAAATATGCTATTAAATAGAATTTATAGTGTTTGAGGCACTTTTTTTCAATCTACTTCTAACATACACTATATTACCAAAATTATTGGGACGCCTGCCTTTAAATGCACGTGAACTTTAATGGCATCCCAGTCTTAGTCCGTAGGGTTTAATGTTGAGTTGGCCCACCCTTTGCAGCTATAACAGCTTCAACTCCTCTGGGAAGGCTGTCCACAAGGTTTAGGAGTGTGTCTATGGGAATGTTTGACCATTCTTCCAGAAGCGCACTTGTGAGGTCAGGCACTGATGTTGGTTGAGAAGGCCTGGCTCACAGTCTGCACTCTAATTCATCCCAAAGGTGTTCTATAGGGTTGAAGTCAGGACACTCTAATTCCTCCACCCCAAACTCGCTCTTCCATGTCTTTATGGACTTTGTTTTGTGCACTGGTCCCAAATCATTTGGTGGAGGGGAGATTATGGTGTGGGGTTTTTCAGGGCTTGGGCTTGGTCTTGGCTCCTTAGTTCCAGTAAAGGGCTCTCTTAAGGCGTCAGCATACCAAGACATTTTGGACATTTTCATGCTCCCAACTTTGTGGGAACAGTTTGGGGATGGCCCCTTCCTGTTCCAACATGACTGCACACCAGTGTACAAAGCAAGGTCCATAAAGACCTAGATGAGCGAGTTTGGGGTGCAGAAACTTGACTGGCTTGCACAGAGTCCTGACCTCAACCAGATAGAACACCTTTGGGATGGATTAGAGCAGAGACTGCGAGCCAGGCCTTCTCATCCAACATCAGTGCCTGACTTCACAAATGCGCTTCTGGAAGAATGGTCAAACATTCCCATAGCCACACTTCTAAACCTTGTGGGACAGCCTTCCCAGAAGAGCTGAAGCTGCAAAGGGTGGGCCAACTCAATATTGAACCCTACAGACTAAGACTGGGATGCCATTAAAGTTCATGTGTGTGTAAAGGCAGGTGTCCCAATACTTTTGGTAATCTAGTGTATGTTGAAAAGGCACAAGTTCATAGAGTTCAACCAATTTGAAAAAAAGGTGGCACCGATCCGCCTGCACTGATTATCTGTGTACATGTTCCCTGTGACACTGGCCAATTACCGGCTCTGCTTTCCTCATGCTGTCACACCGTGTGAGGAAAGTACTGCCGATAACCAGCAGGTCTGTTTACATTATCAGTTGCGATTGGACACAGCTGATCACATGGTAAAGGACCGCTGTGATTCGCCCTTTTCCATGATCTGTGATCGATTGTGTCAAACACAGAGCACACCAGATGGGTGCCTCAGTGGGTGTGCGGAGGGGCATGCTTCTCGGGGGACATCCATGGACGCCCTCCCAGAAGCAGGCTCCCCCGCGTGCCCTTGCCCTCCCACAACAGAGCTGTGCTGTAGCCATCTTACAGCCGTAGTTCGGTGAGGAGGTGGTTAAACAAGGTTGAGAGGAGGAGAGGATGACACCTTATGGTCTGCACCTCATATAATCAGGGAACACCCTGTACTCACTCACTGAAAAAATAGAAGGGGGGTCTCCTGAATGGCTGAGGTGGGAGGGTGAGTGACTCTGTGTTTAGTTGTGTTTTTTATTTTATTTTTTTAGTGGAAGTTTAGCCAAAAACAAACTAAAAATCTACACCACATACTAAGACTAATCTATCTGGCCCTGTTAAGCAAAAATCGCTATAACTACCTTTTCTGAAGCTGATTCGGTCCGTTCCTGCGCTGCGCTGTCAGCGGCGGCCTCTCTGTGTAAGCATCTGACAACGAAAACCCCCATAGTAAGTCTATGGGTGACGTCACGTCCCAGGTATTTCCCAGCCGTTGTCGGTTCTCTCCTGCACACGGCATCCGCCGCTGGAGACTACCGGAGTGGATCATACAATTTTCTCGTACAATTTTTCTTTAGATTTTTTTCAATTTGTATGCAATCAGGCTGGCCCTTGAACTATATAGTTGACAGTAAATCTAAAGGAAATTGAATAATATATGGCCAGCCTAGTTTTCCTCATTAGAACCCTGCAAGTGCAGCAGCTGATTAATAATCTTTAAAACCACTCCCATTCACATTCACTCATGGAAACCGACAAACAGCTATTTCTTCAGAATAACAAAAGGTAGGAATCTGCAAAAAAGTTTGTTAAAATCCCTACAGTGTACATAGATCATCACCCAGAGGGGAATGTTTTTTTTTCTTTTTTTTTTTTTTGTCAACAAAAGTGGGGTTACTTTTTACACCTGTGTGGGTGCCATGTCTTGCCCACAGAGGACGTGCATCCCAGTGCAGGAAGTCCTGTTCATGTCAGTTGAGACGCAGTGGCTGCACGAACACAGTCCAGTTTTTGACATCCCTGTGGGTGCTTGTGCATATCCCCAAATGCAGAAAATGGATTTCTTTTTGTGTGTGCTTGGAGTTTTTTATTTTATTTTTTCTTCTTGCTCACCTAACCTGGTGTTTTGTATTACAGGTGCACAAGGAGATTGTTTCCGGGCTGAAATATCAGCAGCAGACATGCAGGAAAGGTGTAAAGTGTAAGTGACAGCCATCGTACCTACCATCTTACAACAACAACAAAAATTTCATGTAAATTCTTAAAGCGGAGTTCCACACAAAAATGGAAATTCCGCTTTTCGGAACCCTCCCCCCCCCCCCCCTCCAGTGTCACATTTGGCACCTTTCAGGAGGGGCAGATACCTGTATAATACAGGTATTTGCACCCACTTACACGGGGGGGTGTCTACGCCAATCCCCCCCCCCCTGTCTGCTGGGAGACACACAGGTCCCAGAGACAGCAGGGACCATTCGGATTGCGCAGCGTGACTTGCGCATGCGCAGTAGGGAACCAGGAAGTGAAGCCGCAAATCTTCACTTCCTGATTCCCTTACAGAAGATGGCGGCGGCAGCATCCGAGGACCGAGAGACGGTTTGGCCTCGGGTGCCGACATCGCAGGTGCCCTGGACAGGTAAGTGTCCTTATATTAAAAGTCAGCAGCTACAGTATTTGTAGCTGCTGATTTAAATGAAAAAAAAAAAATCAGCAAAACTCCGCTTTAAGGACGCTCTTTAGTTCAGTTATGCATTCCTTCTTCTTTAACTGCCATGAAACAATCTTGCAACCAATGCAATTGCATAGTTTTATGGTTCTTTAAGCTGGAAAGAAAATTCAGTCTGGGAAAAAAAACATGCCCCAGGTCAACAATTTTTTACATCTTGGCAAGGACAAAAGAATTCCTCTTTGACCCCTTAGGTATAAATATTACCATACTCTTCTTAGTGGCTATGGGTTGAGAAGCCAAAAATAGTTAGAAAAAGTCACCCAAACCTTAAAAGTAGATCTAATCACTTGAATTCAATGGGCTGCCCTACGTGGGACAAAGTAGTTAATGGAGCTTGTTTTGCTGCTGTGCGATTCCTGTCCAAATCGCATGCAGTTTCCCGCACCGCTCCTGTGTGAACCAAGGCTTGTCATAGTTATTTTGAGCCTGAGTTCAGACAGGAGCGGGGAAACCTCCACTGCATGACGGGTTCCACCAGCTCCCATCCAATTGTGGACACCTGCAGCTTGGGCTGCTCCTGACTCGACCATGTCTTTGTTCCCCACATTGTCAGTGGCTCTCTTCTCACCCCCCCAGCCTCCAGTGGTTCGAGCCATCCACTGGACCCCAGATTGCCACGATCCCCTGCTGTCAGACGCCAAAAGGCTGCTACATCGGTGCGGGTATTTGAGATCCCCACGGCTTTCTCTCCTTTTCTGACGGTACGGGCTAGATGGCTTCTGATTGGTCAGCGCTGTCCATGTGACGGTGCTGACCAATTAGAATTCCTGTAGTCCGTACTGTCAGCACTGCCAAGGAGGATGGCTCGAACCGCTTGAGGCTGGGGGAGGAGAGCTGCTGGATATGCAGGGAACAAAGCCATGGAAAAGGCAGGAAGAGCCACAGATGTCCACAGTGGGGAGCCAGAGCTGGCGGAACCAGTCATGCAGGGAGGTTTCCTGCACCGCTCCTGTGTGAACTTCACTATAACAAGCCTGGGTTCACACAGGAGCGGCGCAGGAAACAGAATGCGATTTGGACAGGAATCACACCGCATTCCTGTTCAAATCGCATTCAATTCTTTGAGCCCATCCATTTTTGTTTTGCAAAGTATCGGTTTCAAATATCAGGAGCTTTTTCACAAGTACTTGTGAAAGTCCTCGGTATCGGTGCATCCCTAGGTGTGAATAGAGCCTTAAAGGTGAATTACAGCTAAAGCTGTACAAAAGTTATCCCTGCACTATGAGCTATGAGTAAGCACTTGGACAAGTGTGAAACACGTTAGCCTATGATCTGTACACTCTGTCTATGATGTCCTGTAAATTAAGAAACTTGGATTATTACTTCCTGGAGTGCGGCTGTCCAGATCTTCTCGTTTGCATACAGCTAAAGCTGGTTTGGCTGTACTCCTCCTTTGTTCTGCACTCCTGTGACCCGTTTCCTGCTGACCCGTTTCCTGCAGACAGAGGGCTGAAGCCTGCTGGCTGCTGACGTCACAAAGCCAATGTTCTATCGAATAGTGCCCTCCGTCGAAAAATGCCCACGTAGTACAGGATGGCACTCCAGCTGATTTCCTGATCAGCTGGCATGACGTCACCATCGCGCATGCGCACATCGTAGAAGGCATCTTTCGATGGGAGATACCATTTGACGGGCACAATTGAAAGTTATACAAACAGCGGAGGGAGACCGTAGTTGTTAGATTGTGCCTCGCTGTTGCGGGACGGGTTTACAGTGTGCCCAAGGTCGGGTTTTGTCTGTGTTGAACGGCGGGTTTTGCCTGCGTCCAAGCACAGCCGCAACCCGCCTTGCAGCACAGCCGCAACCCGCCTTGCAGCAGCGAGGCACAATCTGACAACTACGGTCTCCCTCCGCTGTTCGCATAGCTTTCAATTGTGCCTGTCAAATTTGTATCTCCCTTGAAAAATGCATCCTAGGATGTGCGCATGCGCCATGGTGACGTCGCACCAGCTAATCGGGAAATCAGCTGGAGTGCCCTTTCATACTGCGCATGCGCGGGCACTTTTTGATAGAACACTGGTCCAAGCTCAGGCAAGATCGCGACAATGAAGTAGGGATCCGCCCACATGCCTGGACCAGCACCCGACTCAGTCTCGGCAAACTGACAGTCAGCAGCTCTCTGCTCAGGGAGCTGCGAGAACCGAAGGATTAGCAGTTTTTGATCGCTTGGTTCTCAGTGTTAGAGCCGGCAGGGGACAGATACAGCATCGCACCGATGCTACATGCACCTAGGTAAGTATGATTGAAAAAATATATATATTCCCATACTTGTCTTTTAAATCTCCTATATATAAGTTAATGGAAATACAAAAGTAATTTTTCCGTCATTTCAAAGCTGCAGAATTCATTAAAATACCTAGTGACCCTGCCAGGAAGGTCCTTGTTTAGGCAAACAAGGACCTGTTGTTGGGTGGCAACATTCATTCCTTGTCTCCCGGTTGTGCTTCTCTGTTGTCAAACTTGTTGGGCTCAGCTGGCCCGTTTACACCCAGCCGCCCATAGAGCAGAACGGGGTCTGTCCATGTCCACTTTGCAAAAACACAGTGGACACGGACCTGTCATCCGCCTGGTCTGCTCTGCTCAGCATGGGATGAGCAGACAAATCCCCTGCTGAGCAAATTGGAGTCAGCCTTGTGAGTCCAAAGACTCGTTATGGCTGCTGAGCAGTTTGTTTTTCTAGGGCAGTGACAGGGTTGCTTTAAATGAGCCTTGTTGATGTAAAATAACCTCTTGCGGACCGCCCACTGTACATTTCCTGCGGCAGGGCATATGTGATCTGACACTTACGGGTCTGGGGTGCATGCACCGCCGGCGACCCCCTCCCACTGCGATTCTACACAGCGGGAGCCCAGCTGCATGTATCGTGGACTCGACGTCCGTCAGCACTTGCCGATTGCACAGGCAGAACGACAATATGTCTATGTAAACAAGGCAGATTGTCGTTCTGTCAGAAGAGAAGGCACAGATCCTGTGTTTCTGCTAAGCAGGAACACAGATCTTTGCCTTCCCCTAGTTAAAGCACCGCCCCCACAGTGAGTAAGCACAACCTAGGCATACAGTTAACCCCCTTGATCTCCCCCCCCCCCCCCATGTTAACCCCTTTCCAGCCAGAGTCATTAGTACTGTGACAGTGCATATTTTTTTAGCAGTGATCACTTATTAGTGTTGCTGGTTCCCAAAATATTGTCTGTGTCTGATTTTGTCCGCTGCTAGAAGTCGCTGATCATTGCCATTACTAGAAAAAAAAAAATCTCATAGTTTGTAGATGCTATAACTTTTGTGAAAACCAATCAATATATGCTTACTGGGAATTTTTTTACCAAAAATATGTAACAGCACACATATTGGCCTAAATTAATCAAGACGTTTGATTTTTTTTTTTTTTTTTTTTTTTTTTTTTTATTGGATATGTTTTATAGCAGAAATTTTTTTTCAAAATTGCCGATCTTTTTTTGTTTATAGCGCAAAAAATAAAACACAAGAGGTGATAAAAGTACCACCAAAAGAAATATCTATTATGTAGGAAAAAAGGGGACCTGCATTTAGAGTAGTGTTGTGGGACCTCGCAATTGTCAGTTAAAGTAACGCAGTGCCCTATCTCAAAAAATGGCCTGGTCAGAACGTGGAGGGGGGGTAAATCTTCCGGAGCTGAAGTGGGTAAAATACTTAGTTATCCTGCCAGGAAGGTCCTTGTTTAGGCACCTTCTGTTGTAGGGTGACTACATTCAGGCCTGGTCTCCCAGTTGTGCTTCTCTGTTGTCAAACTCTTTGGGCTCAGCCAGTCTGTTTTACACCTGGCCACCCATAGAGCAGAGCGGGCTGTGTCCATGTCTGCTATGCAAAAAACTGAGTGGACACGGACCTGTCATCCGCTGGCTCTGCTCAGCATGGTATAAGCGGACAAATCTCCTGCTCACGCCCCGTGTGAAAGAGGCCTAAAGCCTCTTTTGGCTGCTGAGCGTTTTTATTTTATTTATTTATTGGGTAGTGACGGGGTTCTTTTAAATGATGAGCCTCATTGACGTCAATTAACAAATACTTCTTTTGTTACAGTGGATAAGTCAAACTACATGGTCGGAAGCTACGGACCTCGCGTGGAGGAATACGAATTCCTCACCCCCATCGAAGAAGCCCCAAAGGGCATGTTGGCCAGAGGCTGTTATAACATGAAGTCGCTTTTCACCGACGATGACAAAACCAAGCATCTCTCCTGGGAATGGAACCTGACCATCAGCAAGGATTGGAAGAACTAGGCCTGCCCAGGGATGCCCTTCAAAGCACCCCTAGTTCCTCCGACTCTCCGAGAAGTGCTGCTGGATTGTGTTCCAACTCCGTACCACATGGTGTCTCTTCCTCCACACCGCTCTGCCCCATAGAGTCCATCCCAAACCACCCCTCTTCCCCCCCTCCCCCCCACCCCCCAAAAAAAATGCCAAGTGGGATTGACATTTCTGCCTCATGTGGACACCTGTTTGCCTTTCCCTTCCTGTGTTTTACGTCTAGTGTTGGATGACTGGGATGTGTTCACTGCTTAAATTATTGTGCCAAGTTCTAGATCTTGGCTTTATCAGCAGCAAGTTTACACTGGGAGTTCAGAACAAAGGATCTTTCTCTCTACCCTCCCTTCTCCAGTTTGTCACACCCCATGACCGCCTTATAATTATTTGCTGCCTTTTTTTTTTTTTTTTTTTTTAATTTTCGTAGCCGTGTTGCCTTAAAATGATTTTTTGCATTTGTTGCAGTAGGCGCGATCTTTTCTGCTCCATGTTGTGCCTCGCTTTTTTGAAGTCTGCCTACCGCACTGCACCGTCCCAGCCTCGGACGATGCCACGTGCAAGTTTGTAAGCTGCTCTCGTCCCGTATTTTTAGCTGCGACCAGGTCGCTAATATAGGCACTTATCAATGAATTTCCGAAGATTTAATTTTTTTTTTTTTTTTAAATAAAGGAAAATCAGGAAATGTAATCCAAGATTGCATAGGACCAAACAGCTGCTGCAAAACATTTGCTTGGTGTCTGTTTCGTGGGCCACAAGGGGATTAAAACACATGCTCAGCGGTGAATGAGGGGGTGTATTATGTGATGTGCCAGCGTAGTATTCGATCACATCATTGCCTGTAGTCAGCCTGCCTCACCTTGCACGTTGCTCGTGTGATATTCAAACCAGATTTGTGCAGTTGCTTCTATAAAGAGAATCATTCTAATGCTAGTACTGACAACTGAATGTGGGGTTGTAGCTAAGACAAGGCTGCTTTTTACATCTTGGGGTGGGAGAATTGTAACAGTGTCCTTTTTTTGGGGTATAGCCCTTATTTATTGCCTTTTCACATGAAGTACTTATTTTTGTGGCCCATGATTTAAAGTATAACTAAAGGCAAAACACTTTTTTTCTTTTTTTTTTTTAGTTTTAGCTGGTGGGTGAGGGGTTAAAACCTCTGTCAGGTTTTTGTTTCTGTCTGTGTCTGTAAGTAAAATTTACTCTCTCTTGTACTGATCGCCAATATCAAGTGAGGGTAAGTTAAATAAAAAAAACTGGAATAGAGGGGAAATATTCCAACAAGGACACCAGTTCTGGTGACAACCAGGGATTCCCTCACATTGAATACATATTCTCTCACTTCTGCGGAGTCTACAAGACAGGAAGTGAAGAGAAATCTCCGTCATGAGACACAGACGGCAAAAAAACACCAACATTGGCTTAATCCCTCACCGAACTCTATCCAACATGCTAAAAACAAAGTTCTGGCTTTAGTTCTACTTGATCATTTCACTCTGGGAACTCCTTGGGGTAGCTGTGACTTTGCAGCCCGGAGAGTCTTGGAGGGGGGGGAATTATCTCTGAGGTCATTTTTTTGTGCAGACAGAATTGTGTTTTATTCATTTTTTTTTTTTTTTTTTTTTTTTATTGTATTTGTTTTGTCTGTAATCCTCTCCCCAAAGATGGCATGATTCCAACGATCAATTGCTTTCCTTTTTATGAAAAATAAAATTATTCCAACTGGCTACAAAATGCTTCCTCTTTGTAATGTGCTTCCTGTACCGCGGCCTCTCCTCTTTCCTCCAGTATCCACTGTGCTGCCAACGATGTGCACCTTCCAGCAATTGCGTCATTTTCACCACTAGCTAAATCTAAATTACTTTCTCTTCTTCGCTGCCATGCAGCTGCCACTAGGTGACACTCTTGAAATGTTTAATCTCTTTTTACATTGTCATGCACGTTATTAACTGCATATCTGGCCAGTGATATAATGTGGCTCTCTCCTATTTTAGGTGACTATTACTAGGAAGAGTGCTACAATTATCTTAGGTGTCACACTGAATACACCCATATTGCCTCTGGTACCACAGCAAGACTTGCCATGCAGGTTTCAGCTGCTCTCTGGTGGCATGCAGGTTTAGTTGAAATCTCCAAGTCTTTTGAGTCCTATCAAATTAAAACAAAAAACACTTTTTATTTCAGATTAAGGGAGCAGTACACTGTTTACACTAACTGAATATGATAATCTGAGGTCTAATGATTCAGTTGCAGATACTGCTAGGAGGCCCCAGGTGCACAGGGTGTATGATTCTAAATAGGATCTTGCTGGCAGCAAGAGCCCATGTGAAGTTTTGTCCTTGCACTGTACTCGTATAGCATTTGCATACCCTATTGGCTGCTGCTGCTCGGGCTCAACAGTGCACCGCTAAAACACACTACTGATAGGCCCTTGCCATCTAGCATCCTTAGTTGCTAGGATGCAGGTGGCTCCTGTCTCCTAGTGGTGTTTGTTGCTAGAATGCAGGTGGCCCCTGCTGCTAGCACCTTTGGTTGCTAGGATGCAGACGACCTCTGCTGCCTAGTATCCTTGGTTTCCAGGATGCAGGCAACCCCTGCTGCTTGTATCCTTGGTTGCTAGGGTGCAGATGACCCCTGCTGCCTAGTATCCTTGCTTTCCTGGATGCAGGCAGCCCCCACTGCCTCGCGTCCTAGGTTGCCATGATGTAGGTGGCCCCTTCTGCCTCGCGTCAATGGTTGCCAGGAAGCAGACAGCTCCCGCTGCCTTGTGTCCTTGATTTCCAGGATGCAGACACTCCTGCTGCATCGCATCCTTGGTTGCTAGGATGCAGATGGCTTCTGCTGCTTTGGTTGTCAGGATGCAGATGGCTTCCACTGCCTTGGTTGCCAGGATGCAGGCAGCCCCCTGCTGCCTCGCGTCCTTGGTTGCCAGGATGCAGGCGGCTCCCGCTGCCTCGCGTCCTTGGTTGCCAGGATGCAGACGGCTTTCGCTGCCTCGCGTCCTTGGTTGCCAGGATGCAGACGGCTCCCGCTGCCTCGCGTTCTTGGTTGCCAGGATGCAGGCGGCCCCCGCTGCCTTATGTCCTTGGTTGCCAGTATACAGGTAGCCCCTGCTGCCTCATGTCCTTGGCTGCCAGGATACAGGCACCCATTCAGAACCAACATGTTATATCAATCGCTTGTAATCCGCGGCACAGATATTGATGTTTTACATGTAGGACCTGATCAGCAGTGGTAGCCAGTAGAGTACATTTGTAGCGTTTACATGCATACAGCATAAAATATGCTCATTATACAGGTCCTGAAATGCAAATGTTTCCAGTTCTGGTTTACGCTGTGGACCGATACGGACCAGTGTATATGGGATCATAGAAAATTTTACTGATGCATTCAAATATGTATAAATTATGGGTCTGAACACGAGTATTGTCTGCCCATGTGCATGAGCCCAGTGCTGTTATGCGTAGTCAAGGATTCTAGTAGGAGCGATTTGTATTCGATTTGCCTCAGCTGACCAGACTCTTATGGCATTATCTTCAATCCAATTTTCATCTGTGTGTGAATATTACCACTCCATCTCAGAGGACACCTTTTGAGCTCCAATGATAACTATAGGAGCAACAGATGATCTAATCGAATCCCCAGCTGCTCATTGGCTAACTGTCCGGAGAGTCCTGCCAACCCAAGAATGTGTGGGTGACTTGGTTAAAATTGGATTTGTGGCGAGTCATAATCCCCGCATACGTTTGCTGTCAAAGAAACTGCCGGAATTAAAGCGGCATTTACAAGCATATATGACAATGTGCCAGAGGACTGGATTGATTTGCATAATGCTGTCAGGGAAAAAACGCACATCTAGAAATAAATCCAATGTCTTACTATACGGGTCTGGGTTAATGTTGAAAGCTGGCCATACATTATACAATTTTCCTATTCCATTTCCTTTAGATTTACCTTCAACGATGTAGTACAATGGCCTGCCTGATTGCATATGAATTGAAAGTGTATAGGAGTGACCTCATATTTATATGGTTGTGGTAAATCTAAAGGAAAATTTGTATAATGTATGGCCAGCCTTAGGCCCCTTTCAAACAGGCTGTCAGATCAGGTTCGCCTGTTAGTTTTTCAGGCAGACCTGATCGGACCCCCCAGTCTCTACACCCGCTGCCATCCGATTTGATCTGATCCTGTCCACCAAAAACAGATGGGTGGTCATCCTATTCCCCATCCATCCAATTGAATGGCATTGGATGGAAACAGACAGGCGCTTCGTTTCCATCAGATTGCCCCATAGAGGAGAGCGGACTGTGCTATGCAGAGTGAACACGGACACGGAGAGATCCCGCGCTGAGCAAGCAGATTCCGCTTAGCAGAGGCGTCCGTGTGAAAGGGGCCTTAGGTTTAACGCACTTGGGGTGTCTGAACAAGCACCTCTGAAGAACTGCTGGCAGGAAAATGCAGCATAAAAAAAAGCGCTAAAAGCTGCATATATTATGCACCTCTAGCGTTTCAGCCTAAATGCATCCTACTGGCCAGAATATTAATTTATTCTGGCCGTTGGAATCCATCAATGCTTAAACGCTACACACGTCTCGTGTTTAGGCGTTTTTTTTTTTTCTTTTTTCGTCTGCTGAAACGCACCTATATTGTCAAAAGTATTGGGACACCTGCCTTTACACGCAATGGCATTCCCAGTCTAATGCCGCGTACACACGGTTGGAATTTCCGACAACAAATGTTCGATGGGAGCATGTTGTCGGAAATTCTGACCGTGTGTGGGCTCCATCTGACATTTTCTGTCAGAATTTCCGAAAAAGAAAATTTGAGATCTGGATCTCAAATTTTCCGACAAAATCCGTTGTCGGAAATTCCAATCACGTGTACACAATTCCAACGCACAAAATTCCACGCATGCTCGGAATCGAGCAGAAGAGCTGCACTGGCTATTGAAACATTTTTCTTGGCTCGTCGTACGTGTTGTACGTCACCGTGTTTTTGACGTTCGGAATTTCCGACAATATTTGTGTGACCGCAAGACAAGTTTGAGCCAACATCCGTCGGGAAAAAAAAACATGGATTTTGTTGTCGGAATGGCCGATCGTGTGTACGCGGCATTAGTCCGTAGGGTTCAATATTAAGTTGGCCCACCCTTTGCCGCTACAGCTTCCACTTTACTGGGGAGGCTGTCCTCCTCCAGGTTTAGGAGTGTCCTATATTAGGGTTGTCCTGATACCACTTTTTTAAGACAAGTACCGATACTTTTTTTCCAAGTACTCGCCGATTACCGATACTTTTTATTAGTGGTACACGGAAAAATCGGCTGCTGAAAATTATCAGCCAAAAACAGTGTTTTTGTCATTCGGCCGAATGACAAAAACAGCCGATACCGAAAAGGGGGCGTGGTCTGCCCCGGGTGCCGCCCATTGCGGGAGTGTCCCTCCCTCCTGCTCTCCTTGTATTAGCAGGGGCACTAGTGTGGGCACACCCACCCAGGGGTGGGCTGACTGTCGCCTGCTTCATCATAGGAACGCGAGCTTCCCTCCCTGCTCAGAAAAACCCTGTCCTCAGCCCACCCAATCTACCATCCCAGCGTCTGTCTGGCTGCGGCTCCTCCCCCGTGGTTGCCTAGCAACAGGACACTGTAGACAGTGAAGTGGTGGGTGAAGGTACTATGGTGTGACGGTGTCCAAGGAGGAGGGGAAAAAAGAGCGTGGGTGGGAAGGAGAAGGTGGCAGAGGAGAGGACCAGAGGGGAGCCCGTCAGCGAGGAGAACAAGGAGTCCTACAAACTCCAGATCTGGGACCTCCAAGGCTGCCCGGAGAGGTGATGGTGGAGGGGGCTACAGGTCTCAGCATGCCCTGACTGGAAGAGGAGCAACAACTTTAAGGTAGCACTACAACTCCCAGCATGCCATGGCAGAGTAAAAGTAAATGTTTTCATGAAAGTGCATCAAACTCCTGCATACCACCTCTTTGATGCGCCTTCATAAAACACGCATACTGATCTAAAGTATAAATAGTAGTAAAAAAGTTGAAGTCCCATCATTAGCTGAAAGAGCTGAACATTTTTTTCAAAAGTTTTTTTTTTTCAAAAATGAATTATTTTTTTTCAAAAATTGAAGTGGTTCCGGTCAAAGTCGTATTTGTGTGTTTTTATGTGCATTTGCGGCGCATAAAAATGCAGCACTCTGCTTTTTTTTTTTAAACGCACATGAAAGCGCTAGAGTGGTATAATCAAAGCTGATTGGGATCCTTCTGACTCTGACCATCTCCTGTACCATGTCCCCAGTCTCTGACCATCTCCTGTACCATGTCCCCAGTCTCTGACCATCTCCTGTACCATGTCCCCAGTCTCTGACCATCTCCTGTACCATGTCTGCATTCTCTGACCATCTCCTGTGCCATATCCACAGTCTCTGACCATCTCCTGTACCATGTCCCCAGTCTCTGACCATCTCCTGTACCATGTCTGCATTCTCTGACCATCTCCTGTGCCATATCCACAGTCTCTGACCATCTCCTGTGCCATATCCACAGTCTCTGACCATCTCCTGTACTTTGTCCCCAGTCTCTGACCATCTCCTGTACCGTGTCCC
The DNA here is from genome assembly GCF_042186555.1 of Aquarana catesbeiana. Taxonomy (NCBI): domain Eukaryota; kingdom Metazoa; phylum Chordata; class Amphibia; order Anura; family Ranidae; genus Aquarana; species Aquarana catesbeiana. The sequence goes on from NC_133335.1 coordinate 221,002,807, forward strand.
CAGTCTCTGACCATCTCCTGTACCGAGTCCCCAGTCTCTGACCATCTCCTGTACCGTGTCCCCAGCCTCTGACCATCTCCTGTACCATGTCCCCAGCCTCTGACCATCTCCTGTACCATTTCCCCAGTCTCTGACCATCTCCTGTACCATGTCTGCAGTCTCTAACCATCTCCTGTACCATGTCTGCAGTCTCTAACCATCTCCTGTACCATGTCTGCAGTCTCTAACCATCTCCTGTACCATGTCTGCAGTCTCTGACCATCTCCTGTACCATGTCTGCAGTCTCTGACCATCTCCTGTACCATGTCCACAGTCTCTGACCATCTCCTGTACCATATCCACAGTCTCTGACCATCTCCTGTACCATGTCCCCAGTCTCTGACCATCTCCTGTACCATTTCCCCAGCCTCTGACCATCTCCTGTACCATTTCCCCAGCCTCTGACCATCTCCTGTACCATGTCTGCAGTCTCTGACCATCTCCTGCATCATATCTGCTAGGGGTGCATTGCATGGAAATTTTGCTAATGCTGTTAGCAAATGTGTTATATAAAAATGTATACAGTCATTTTCGGTATCAGTTTTGGTTTTTCGGCCTAGTGTATTTTTCATTTTCGGTATTGGTTTCAGCACCAAAAAACCCATTCTGTGCACCCCTACTTTTTTTTTTTTTTTTTTTTTAAATGTCATGTGACAGTAACACTGATGGGCAGGCACTGAAATGCAGCACTGATTGGCAATTGCTGGCCTGGCATAATAAATAACATGATTGATGAGAGGAAAGGAAGTATTTTGCAATGCTATTTGGCATATAGCATTGCAAAATCCTTCCTTTCCTCTCATCTCTCATGTAATTTATCATATAGTATATGCTGCAACACCCATCTTGGTACAATTTGCACTCGACTGCGGTAAGCAGCAGCGGACATCTTGTTATACCCAGCCTGAACTATATGGACTGGGTGTAACAAGATGTCCACTGCTGACTTACTGCGGCCGAATGCAGGGTGTACTAAGATGGGCGTCGTGATGTTTAACCTCTGACTGAGACACAGAACCTCACTTCCTTTACCGAATGTGATGGCTCTGGTCACTAATTTTTACGGCACATGTGGCTGCACCCTACACCCCTGCCCCGGCCAGCTTACCCCTAGTTCCACTGCTGCCAACCGGTTGACTCGCTTTCCGGTTTCCGCCTGCTGACTTCCGCCACATTCCCAGGTATCGGATTAGGCATCGGGAGCATTTGTGCGAGTACAAGTATTCGCACAAATGCAAAACATTGTTTCCTATGTGTCTGGTTCACACCAAAATGCAGGTTACATAGGTTGAAAAAAAATACACCATTCCATCTAGTTCAGTGGTTCTCAACTCCTGTTATCAGGACCCACTGAGGCTCGGTTCGCACAGGGGCAACACGGCTCTGGCCGCAACTTTGCGAGGCGACCTGGACAAGACCTGAGCGCGACACCACATCGCGACTTGGGGCGACTTACAAGGCAACTTCAAGTCGCCTCCAGGACAGGCGACTTTCCAGTGGCCAATCAAACAACAATCGGCTCTGTGGGAGGGAGGGGGGAGGGAGGGGTTTGCTTGAGAAAACCATCTTCTCTTCCTGTATTGTTGCTTCAGTTAAGACACGATCCGACTTTGGAGGCGACTTCCATTGAAATCAATGGGTACAAGTCGCCTAGAAGTCGGATTGAAGTAGTACAGGAAACAGCCTAAATGTTAGTATCCAGTTATATTATGTATCGTAGCATGGCCCCCTTGAGGACTTCTTGGATCCACCTGTTCTTCTGCATCGCCATGACCCTGTGAACATTCCAACCCACCTGACACTCTGGGTTCAGACATCTTCCACAACACCTTTAAATGACACGTCACACAAGTCAAATATGTTTATATTATCTAAACTTTTACTGGAGTAAGTAATGTGGTATTGATACACAGAAGAGGGTAATTGGTCAACCGAGTGATGGATAACAGCCCAGACCTGGAAGAATAATTTCCCTAAAAGACAGCTTAGGAACAGTTCAACAGCACAAAACCATAATTGAAATGGGTTTGACCTGACAGCCAAATGGCAGACCTCCATCCCTGTTGTAAGTTACAGGAAAGAAGAGGAAATTGGGACTTTGAATGAGGCCCGCCATAAAAATAATAAGAAGATCAGAATAGATACATAAATGTATGCGTAATTAAATTGTGTAAGTATTATAATCTAAAATTTATACCAGACTCTTGGAAAAACATTTGTATGAAATAAATTGGTAGTCACATGATTTACACTTGAAATATAATGCTCATAGCATGCAATACAATTGATGAGTTGACATGGTAGACGTAGATAATAAATTGAATACATGAAACTTATACATAGTTAAACCTGATGTACAGTGGGGACGGAAAGTATTCAGACCCCATTAAATTTTTCACTCTTTGTTATATTGCAGCTATTTGCTAAAATCATTTAAGTTCATTTTTTTCCTCATTAATGTACACACAGCACCCCATATTGACAGAAAAACACAGAATTGTTGACATTTTTGCAGATTTATTAAAAAAGAAAAAACTGAAATATCACATGGTCCTAAGTATTCAGATCCTTTGCTCAGTATTTAGTAGAAGCCCCCTTTTGATCTAATACAGCCATGAGTCTTTTTGGGAAAGATGCAACAAGTTTTTCACACCTGGATTTGGGGATCCTCTGCCATTCCTCCTTGCAGATCCTCTCCAGTTCTGTCAGGTTGGATGGTAAACATTGGTGGACAGCCATTTTTTGGTCTCAATTGATGCTCAATTGATTTTAAGTCAGGGCTCTGGCTGGGCCATTCAAGAAACAGTCACAGAGTTGTTATGAAGCCACTCCTTCATTATTAGCTGTGTGCTTAGGGTCATTGTCTTGTTGGAAGGTAAACCTTAGGCCCAGTCTGAGGTCCTGAGCACTCTGGAGAAGGTTTTCGTCCAGGAAATCCCTGCACTTGGCCGCATTCATCTTTCCCTTGATTGCAACCAGTCGTCCTGTCCCTGCAGCTGAAAAACACCCCCACAGCATGATGCTGCCACCACCATGCTTCACTGTTGGGACTGTAATGGACAGGTGATGAGCAGTGCCTGGTTTTCTCCACACATACCGCTTAGAATTAAGGCCAAAAAGATCTATCTTGGTCTCATCAGACCAGAGAATCTTATTTCTCACCATCTTGGAGTCCTTCAGGTGTTTTTTTTTTTACCAAACTCCATGCAGGCTTTCATGTGTCTTGCACTGAGGAGAGGCTTCCGTTGGGCCACTCTGCCATAAAGCCCCGACTGATGGAGGGCTTCAGTGATGGTCGACTTTCTACAACTTTCTCCCATCTCCCGACTGCATCTCTGGAGCTCAGCCACAGTGATCATTGGGTTCTTCTTTGCCTCTCTCGCCAAGGTTCTTCTCCCCTGATAGCTCAGTTTGGCCGGACAGCCAGCTCTAGAAAGGGTTCTGGTCGTCCCAAACGATCCATTTAAGTATTATGGAGGTCACTGTGCTCTTAGGTACCTTAAGTGCAGCAGAAAGTTTTTTGTAACCTTGGCCAGATCTGTGCCTTGCCACAATTCTCTCTCTGAGCTCTTCAGGCAGGTCCTTTGACCTCATGATTCTCATTTGCTCTGACATGCACTGTGAGTTGTAAGGTCTTATATAGACAGGTGTGTGGCTTTCCTAATCAAGTCCAAGCAGTATAATCAAACACAGCTGGACTTAAATGAAGGTGTAGAACCATCTCAAGGATGATCATAAGAAATGGACAGCACCTGAGTTAAATATATGAGTGTCACAGCATACTTAGGACCATGTGATATTTCAGTTTTTCTTTTTTAACCAGTTGCCGACCGCCGCACGACGATGTACGTCGACAGAGCGGCACGGGCAGGCAAAAGGGCTTACCTGTACGTCCTTGCCTGCCCGCGGGTGGGGGGTCCGATCGGACCCCCCCCCGATGCCTGCGGCGGTCGGCAAATCTCCCCCAGCGATCGGTGGTGAGGGGGAGGCCATCCATTCGTGGCCCCCCCCTCGCGATCGCTCTCAGCCAATGGGATCATTTCCCTGCCTCTGTATTGTACACAGAGGCAGAGGAAATGATGTCATCTCTCCTCGGCTCGGTATTTTCCGTTCCGGGTCGAGGAGAGAAGACTGTAATGTGAGTGCACCAACACACACACACACAGTAGAACATGCCAGGCACACAAAACACCCCGATCCCCCCCCCCGATCGCCCCCCCGATCCCCCCCCAATCACCACCCCCCTGTCACAAACTGACACCAAGCAGGTTTTTTTTTTTTTTTCTGATTACTGTATTGGTGTCAGTTTGTGACAGTTACAGTGTTAGGGCAGTGAGTGGTAGCCCCCTTTAGGTCTAGGATACCCCCCTAACCCCCCCTAATAAAGTTTTAACCCCTTGATCACCCCCTGTCACCAGTGTCGGTAAGCGATCATTTTTCTGATCGCTGTATTAGTGTCGCTGGTGACGCTAGTTAGGGATGTAAATATTTAGGTTCGCCGTCAGCGTTTTATAGTGACAGGGACCCCCATATACTATCTAATATATGTTTTAACCCCTTGATTGCCCCCTAGTTAACCCTTTCACCAGTGATCACCGTATAACCGTTACGGGTGACGCTGGTTAGTTCGTTTATTTTTTATAGTGTCAGGGCACCCGCCGTTTATTACCGAATAAAGATTTAACCCCCTGATCGCCCGGCGGTGATATGCGTCGCCCCAGGCAGTGTCAGATTAGCGCCAGTACCGCTAACACCCACGCACGCAGCATACGCCTCCCTTAGTGGTATAGTATCTGATCGGATCAATATCTGATCCGTTCAGATCTATACTAGCGTCCCCAGCAGTTTAGGGTTCCCAAAAACGCAGTGTTAGCGGGATCAGCCCAGATACCTGCTAGCACCTGCGTTTTGCCCCTCCGCCCGGCCCAGCCCAGCCCACCCAAGTGCAGTATCGATCGATCACTGTCACTTACAAAACACTAAACGCATAACTGCAGCGTTCGCAGAGTCAGGCCTGATCCCTGCGATCGCTAACAGTTTTTTTGGTAGCGTTTTGGTGAACTGGCAAGCGCCAGCGCCCTAGTACACCCCGGTCGTAGTCAAACCAGCACTGCAGTAACACTTGGTGACGTGGCGAGTCCCATAAGTGCAGTTCAAGCTGGTGAGGTGGCAAGCACAAGTAGTTTCCCGCTGCCACCAAAAAGACAAACACAGGCCCGTCGTGCCCATAATGCCCTTCCTGCTGCATTCGCCAATCCTAATTGGGAACCCACCACTTCTGCAGCGCCCGTACTTCCCCCATTCACATCCCCAACCAAATGCAGTCGGCTGCACGAGAGGCATTTTTATGTCCTCCCGAGTACCCCTACCCAACGAACTCCCCCAAAAAAGATGTTGTGTCTGCAGCAAGCGCGGATATAGGCGTGACACCCGCTATTATTGTCCCTCCTGTCCTGACAAACCTGGTCTTTGCATTGGTGAATGTTTTGAACGCTACCATTCACTAGTTGAGTATTAGCGTAGGGTACAGCATTGCACAGACTAGGCACACTTTCACAGGGTCTCCCAAGATGCCATCGCATTTTGAGAGACCCGAACCTGGAACCGGTTACAGTTATAAAAGTTACAGTTACAAAAAAAAAAAAAAAAAAAAAACACAAACAAAAATATAAAATAAAAAATAATAGTTGTCGTTTTATTGTTCTCTCTCTATTCTCTCTCTCTATTGTTCTGCTCATTTTTTACTGTATTCTATTCTGCAATGTTTTATTGTTATTATGTTTTATCATGTTTGCTTTTCAGGTATGCAATTTTTTATACTTTACCGTTTACTGTGCTTTATTGTTAACCATTTTTTTGTCTTCAGGTACACCATTCACGACTTTGAGTGGTTATACCAGAATGATGCCTACAGGTTTAGGTATCATCTTGGTATCATTCTTTTCAGTCAGCGGTCAGCTTTCATGTAAAAGCAATCCTAGCGGCTAATTAGCCTCTAGACTGCTTTTACATTAGTGGGAGAGAATGCCCCCCCCACCGTCTTCCGTGTTTTTCTCTGGCTCTCCTGTCTCAACAGGAAACCTGAGAATGCAGCCGGTGATTCAGCCAGCTGACCATAGAGCTGATCAGAGACCAGAGTGGCTCCAAACATCTCTATGGCCTAAGAAACCGGAAGCTACGAGCATTTTATGACTTAGATTTCGCCGGATGTAAATAGCGCCATTGGGAAATTGGGGAAGCATTTTATCACACCGATCTTGGTGTGGTCAGATGCTTTGAGGGCAGAGGAGAAATCTAGGGTCTAATAGACCCGAATTTTTTCAAAAAAGAGTACCTGTCACTACCTATTGCTATCATAGGGGATATTTACATTCCCTGAGATAACAATAAAAATGATTAAAAAAAAAAAAATGAAAGGAACAGTTTTAAAATAAGATAAAGATAAGATAAAAAAGCAAAAAAATAATAAACAAAAAAAAAAAGCACCCCTGTCCTCCCTGCTCTCGCGCTAAGGCGAACGCAAGCGTCGGTCTGGCGTCAAATGTAAACAGCAATTGCACCATGCATGTGAGGTATCACCGCGACGGTCAGATCAAGGGCAGTAATTTTAGCAGTAGACCTCCTCTGTAAATCTAAAGTGGTAACCTGTAAAGGCTTTTAAAGGCTTTTAAAAATGTATTTATTTTGTTGCCACTGCACGTTTGTGCGCAATTGTAAAGCATGTCATGTTTGGTATCCATGTACTCGGCCTAAGATCATCTTTTTTATTTCATCAAACATTTGGGCAATATAGTGTGTTTTAGTGCATTAAAATGTAAAAAAGTGTGTTTTTTCCCAAAAAAAATGCGTTTGAAAAATCGCTGCGCAAATACTGTGTGAAAAAAAAAAATGAAACACCCACCATTTTAATCTGTAGGGCATTTGCTTTAAAAAAATATATAATGTTTGGGGGTTCAAAGTAATTTTCTTGCAAAAAAAAAATAATTTTTTCATGTAATCAAAAAGTGTCAGAAAGGGCTTTGTCTTCAAGTGGTTAGAAGAGTGGGTGATGTGTGACATAAGCTTCTAAATGTTGTGCATAAAATGCCAGGACAGTTCAACCCCCCCCCAAATGACCCCATTTTGGAAAGTAGACACTCCAAGCTATTTGCTGAGAGGCATGTCGAGTCCATGGAATATTTTATATTGTGACACAAGTTGCGGGAAAGAGACAATTTTTATTTTTTTTTTTTTTTGCACAAAGTTGTCACTAAATGATATATTGCTCAAACATGCCATGGGAATATGTGAAATTACACCCCAAAATACATTCTGTTGCTTCTCCTGAGTACGGGGATACCACATGTGTGAGACTTTTTGGGAGCCTAGCCGCGTACGGGACCCTGAAAACCAAGCACCGCCTTCAGGCTTTCTAAGGGCGTAAATTTTTGATTTCACTCTTCACTGCCTATCACAGTTTCGGAGGCCATGGAATGCCCAGGTGGCACAAAACCCCCCCAAATGACCCCATTTTGGAAAGTAGACACCCAAAGCTATTTGCTGAGCGGTATAGTGAGTATTTTGCAGACCTCACTTTTTGTCACAAAGTTTTGAAAATTAAAAAAAGAAAAAAAAAATTTTTTTTTTGTCTTTCTTCATTTTCAAAAACAAATGAGAGCTGCAAAATACTCACCATGCCTCTCAGCAAATAGCTTGGGGTGTCTACTTTCCAAAATGGGGTCATTTGGGGGGGGGTTTGTGCCACCTGGGCATTCCATGACCTCCGAAACTGTGATAGGCAGTGAAGAGTGAAATCAAAAATGTACACCCTTAGAAATCCTGAAGGCGGTGATTGGTTTTCGGGGTCCCGTACGCGGCTAGGCTCCCAAAAAGTCCCACACATGTGGTATCCCCGTACTCAAGAGAAGCAGCAGAATGTATTTTGGGGTGCTATTCCACATATGCCCATGACCTGTGTGAGCAATATATCATTTAGTGACAACTTTGTGCAAAAAAATAAATAAATAAATAAATAAATTGTCACTTTCCCGCAACTTGTGTCAAAATATAAAATATTCCATGGACTCAACATGCCTCTCAGCAAATAGCTTGGGGTGTCTACTTTCCAAAATGGGGTCATTTGGGGGGGGGGGGGGGTTGTGCCATCTGGGCATTTTATGGCCTTCAAAACTGTGATAGGTAGTGAGGAGTAAAATCAAAAATGTACGCCCTTAGAAATCCTGAAGGCAGTGATTGGTTTTCAGGGCCCCGTATGCGGCTAGGCTCCCAAAAAGTCCTACACATGTGGTATCCCCATACTCAGGAGAAGCAGCTAAAAGGGTGCAATTCCACATATGCCCATGGCCTGTGTGAGCAATATATCATTTAGTGACAACTTTTTGTAATTTTTTTTTTTTTTTGTCATTATTCAATCACTTGGGACAAAAAAAATGAATATTCAATGGGCTCAACATGCCTCTCAGCAATTTCCTTGGGGTGTCTACTTTCCAAAATGGGGTCATTTGTGGGGGTTTTGTACTGCCCTGCCATTTTAGCACCTCAAGAAAAGACATAGGCAGTCATAAATTAAAGGCTGTGTAAATTACAGAAAATGTACCCTAGATTGTAGGCGCTATAACTTTTGCGCAAACCAATAAATATACACTTATTGACATTTTTTTTACCAAAGACATGTGGCCAAATACATTTTGGCCTAAATGTATGACTAAAATTGAGTTTATTGGATTTTTTTTAGAACAAAAAGTAGAAAATATCATTTTTTTTCAAAATTTTCGGTCTTTTTCCGTGTATAGCGCAAAAAATAAAAATGGCAGAGGTGATCAAATACCATCAAAAGAAAGCTCTATTTGTGGGAAGAAAAGGACGCAAATTTCGTTTGGGTACAGCATTGCATGACCGCGCAATTAGCAGTTAAAGCGACGCAGTGCCAAATTGGAAAAAGTGCTCTGGTCAGGAAGGGGGTAAATCCTTCCGGGGCTGAAGTGGTTAATAAATTTGCAAAAATGTCAACAATTCTGTGTTTTTCTGTCAATATGGGGTGCTGTGTGTATATTAATGAGGAAAAAAATTGAACTTAAATAATTTTTGCAAATGGCTGCAATATAACAAAGAGTAAAAAATTTAAGGGGGTCTGAATACTTTCCGTCCCCACTGTATCTGGGCATCTAATAGCACACGACATGTTTCATGGCTTTACAGCCACTCATCAGGAGTGTAATACGACAATGTACTGTAAAAATAGATAAATATCAATTACTGATGGTGCCCTCTAAAAAAAAAAGGGGGGAAAAATGATTTTCCCCAAAAAGTGGCGACAGGTCAGTGACTTACAACTTTGCCCCAAGGCTGGGTCCAGCCTTTGCATGGAAACTTGTGGGGATCTCGGATAAGTGTCTCCTCCGGGGCTGAGACGGGAACACCCTCCAAGGACCAAGGAGAACAGCACAAAACCCTAATTTACATATATGTACAATGAATTACCACCTGGAGCATAACCTGTAAAGACAGTAAGAGGTTAGTTATCTAGGACAGGCAGTCACACACTGAAGGGGAACCCTAGGCTGGTCTATTAAATGTTTATATCCTAATGAAAGATCAGACAAAATATGGGATTGAATAGGGCCCTTTAAAGGGTAATAACAGCAGTGTCCACGATGCAGGCCTGATAGTCTTCACCGGCAGTTGGAGCTCATTAGATTGTATCCAACAATGGCACACTGCTGTGGTAATAGCCGAGGGGCTTAAACAGGCTAGTGATACTCCTTGAAGTGGTTTTAAGTAAAGGTGTCTATGTACTGTAAAGTGTTCCAAACAGTATTGCAGTAAAGTGTTCCCAAGGTAAAGGTGTCTGTACACAGTGTTCAGATAAAGTAGCATGGAAGGGTTGCAAAGGATGGGCAATTGCCCTCTCACCAACGACCAGACCTGCTTACACCTTGCAGACAGCGATCCTGGAAGAGATGTCCTCCAGCGAAGTGACCAGCGATGACCCGCGGCTAATGGATGCAGGTGACCATAGTGTAAATCTGCTGGGTGGGTGCCGCGTAGATATCCGACAAACAGCAGGCAGGCTTAGGCCCTTCGGGGCTGGGTTGGAATTACTCGATCACAGTGTGGTAGGCCGCAGCCTCTCTCCCTGCACAGGGAGATGTGCGCACTGCAAGGCCCAGGAAGTAATCTCCAGCGGCACGGATCTCCGGACTACTAGTCCCACAATCCTTTTTGGTCGGGCTCACAGATGTAATGACATTCACTGGCATCCAGCACTAGAGGGATGTGTCTATAGGTGAAGAGTGATGGGAAATTGCACAATATTATGACTATAGTCCACATCGCTACATGTACATTTAGGAAAGAATCCAGGCCTTTCTTAAGCCTCGTACACGTGCTTATATTTTCAGACAACCGAACGTTCGTTTTTAGTGGCATGCTAGTCTCATGTCGAAAGTGAAGAGGTTAGTCACAATACGAAAATTTTCCTATGACAGAATACAGCGTCAGAAGTGACGTAATGTGTTAAATAGTTTTGTATGTATTCTTTTGTTTCTGAGCATGCGTAGTCTTGCTCTTACGATTTTTTTCATATGAAAACCGTACTATTGAAACAAATATCGAATGTTGAGTTCACATCCGACAAAAATTTTATAGTCTGCACATCCAGCTTTTATCTGACAAAAAAGCGAAATCGGCGGTCGAAAGCACCGTACTAACAATCCAAAAATCAGCTGACAGCTCGTCGTACGAATTTTTCCATCCGTTTTTTGTATGGTGTGTATGGGCCTTTAAAGCAATTCCACATTTTCACATCTCTTAATGTGAAGAAGCCTTTCCGTATTTGGAAATGAAATCTTTTTTCCTCCGGACATAAGGAGCGCCCCCTAGTCCTCTGTGATGACCTTAAAGTGAATAACTCTACAACAAGTTTACTATATGGACCCCTTATATATTTGTACATGTTGATCATATTCCCCCCTTAATCTCCTCTTCTCAAGAGAGAATAAATTCAGTTCCTCTAAATCTAATTACAAGAAACAATCTCCTGGTGTCTCAATGTCTGTTTTCAATCCCTATCTCTGTCCCAAAAGTGAGACATCAGGGGTCTGTTTAGACCCTCCATTTTTTTTTCTAGCAAAGCCCCTCCCCCCACCCCAAAAAAATATTGTATTGTGAAAAAGTTATAAAGAATAAAAGAAATTCTAACAAATCAAAATGAATAATAACACCGGGGAGGGCGGGGTTAATTTGAACCCCCCCCAAAAAAAAATATTTAGCACCAGCTGCCACTGATGAGAAGGTAGAATGGAGAGCTGGGATAATGCTGCTGCTCCAGTAGGTCTGGTGCAAGGGGGAATGTTGCCGGGCACTGATGGCAGTGGACAGAATGGCGACACAGATGAGGAGGAAACAATGGCGCGGGACGAAATAGCAGGGGGGGGGGGATGATGGTGGGGGACAGAATAGCTGGCATATAAAAGGAGGAAAGGATGGTGGGCACTGATGAGAACAGAATGGCGGGGACACTGATGATGGGAAACAGAATGGTGGGCACAGATGAGGATAGAATGGCGGGGGGACACTGCTTGTGGGGGACAGAATGGTGGGGCAGACTGATGGTGGGGGACAGAATGACGGGGGACACTGATGGTGGGGGACAGAATTGCAGCGGAGACTGATAGTGGGGGACAGAATGGTGGGGGACAGAATGATGGGGGAGACTGATAGTGGGGGACAGAATGGCAGCGGAGACTGATAGTGGGGGACAGAATGGTGGGGGACAGAATGATGGGGGAGACTGATAGTGGGGGACAGAATGGCAGGGGACACTGACGGTGGGGGACAGAATGGTGGGGGGACACTGATGGTGGGGGACAGAATGGTGGCTAGGACTGATAGTTGGGGACATAATGGTGGGGGACACTGATGGTGGGGGACAGAATGGCGGGGGACACTTATGGTGGGGGACAGAAAGGCAGGGGAGACTGATAGTGGGGGACAGAATGGTGGAGAAGACTAATAGTGGGGGACAGAATGGTAGGGGACACTGATGGCGGGGGACAGATAGTGGGGGACAGAATGGTGGGGGACACTGATAGTTGGGACAGAATGGCAGGGGAGACTGATAGTGTGGGACAGAATGGTGGCGGACAGAATGGTGGGGGAGACTAATAGTGGGGGACAGAATGGTGGGGGACACTGATGGTGGTGGACAGAATGGCGGGGGGGACTGATAGTGTGGGACAGAATGGTGGTGGACAGAATGGTGAGGGACACTGATGGTGGTGGACAGAATGGCGGGGGGGACTGACAGTGGGGGACAGAATGGTGGGGGACACTGATAGTTGGGGACAGAATGGCAGGGAACACTGATGATGGGGGACAGAATGGCAGGGGAGACTGATAGTGGGGGAGAGAATAGTGGGGGACACTGATGCTGGCACATATAAGGAGGAAAGAATGGTGGGCACTGATAAGATGGTTAGAATGATGATACAGGAGCCAGTCTGTGCAAAAAAAAAAAAAAAAAAGGGCGCATAAAAACTGATGTCAACGTGCATAAAAACACACTGAAACACGATGATTCATGGTCGAGACCTGCTGATCGGCTGTGTCAATCACAGCCCAGGCTCTGTACAGTGATAACAATCAAAGAGATCTTTAGTAAAAAAACAACACACATTACACATTGATAATCCTAGAAGTTAACCCCTTCCCAATCAGTGTCATTAGTACAGTGACAGTGCATAGTATTAGCACTGATCACTGTAATAATGGCACTGGTGATGTCCCCCAGTGTCTGATTTGCCCTCCGCACTATCACAGTCTCATTATAAGTCACTGATCACCCCCATTAGTAGTATAAAAAAAAGATTCCAGTATATATACCATAGTTTGTAGAGGCTAAAGTAAAAAATATTGTGTTTTTTCAACATTTTCGGTCTTTTTTATTTATATAATAAAAAAATAAAAAACACAGTGTTGATCAAATATGACCAAAAGAAAGCTCTATTTGTGTGGAAAAAATAATACAAATTTCATTTGGGTACAGTGTTGTATGACCACGCAATTACCAGTAGCGCATCTCTAAATAGCAAAAAATGGTCATGAAGGGGTAAAACCTTCCGGAGCTCAAGTAGTTCATTTTAAAGTCATCTGAAAGATGTTCTTATATTTTAATTCACAGGTTACCAAATAGAAAGCCTTCTCATTTAATAAAACATCTCTCAGAAAAGTCAACTCCATTGTATCACAGGCATATCATCAGTGCTGGATTTTTCACCTTAAAGCGTAACTCCACTTTTGTTGAGAAAAAAAAACATATACCTCTACCTTTCAACCCTTTTTCTTCTTTCTCTTTCCTTTTCTCCACCTTACGATTAAAGCTCATTATCAGAATTTATTTGACCTATATACACTCTACTTGTAAACAATATGTATAGTAGGTATAAATCATTTAAATACCTACAAAAGTAACTAAGGAAATGATATATATCTTTAATTTAGGTTTACGTGAACCCAATGTTTAATATTTGAAATTTCATAATATTTACCTATATAAACCCTACTGTAAAACAATGAGCTTACTTTATAGATCCTTGTAAACTTACTGTATGTATCTTTATAACATTGTATACTCAATAAACTTCTTTTGACAAGGAGAAAAAAAACATTCCCCTCTGGGTGATCTATGTACATTGCAGGAATTTTAACAAACTTTGTTGTAGATTCCTTGCTTTTGTTATTCTGAAGACATCCCTGTGTGTTTGTCTGTGTCCATGTTGGGAAAGTGAGTCTAATGGTGGTTTCATAATTATCAATCAGCTGTGCACCTGCACAGCATTAACGAGGAAAGCTGCTGGGTCTGCCTCCCTTTAGATGTGATTTCCTATTGAAAGTATCCCACCAAAAATGACATTTATGTTCCAGGGGATGCCTGAAATCTGACTTGTATCTAGTGCAGACTTCTGGGAAAATCGGTGAGCCAATCACACAAGCAGGAAATGACATATCTGGGGGGGGGTTTGCTATGCACACATTCTCTGTACAGAACGCCTCCAGGTGGCCATATTGCATTTTCATCAAATTACAAAGCTGCAGATTGAAAAGGAAAGGTAATTTATTAACCACTTGCTTACTGGGTACTTAAACCCCCCTCCTGCCCAGACCAATTTTCAGCTTTCAGCGCTGACGCACTTTGAATGACAATTGCGCAGTCATACAACATTGTACCCAAATGAAATTTTTATCATTTTTTTCCCACAAATAGAGCTTTCTTTTGGTGGTATTTAATCACAGCTGGGATTTTTAGTTTTTGCTAAACAAAAAAAAAAAGATCGAAAATTTTGAAAAAAAATCATGTTTCATAGTTTGTTATAAAATTTTGCAAACAGGTAATTTTTCTCCTTCATTGATATGCGCTGATGAGGTGGCACTGGTGGGCACTGATAGGCTGCACTGATGGGCATGGATAGGCACAGTTAAGGCGGCACTGATAGGCACAGTTAAGGCAGCACTGATGGGGACAGATAAGGCGGTACTGATGGGCACAGATAAGGTGGCACTGATGGCCACTGATGGGCCCTGATGGGCACTGATAGGTACCACTGATAGGCGGCACTGATAGGCGGCACTGATGGGCAGCAATGATGGGCACTTATGGGCACTGGTAGGTGACACTGATGGGCACTGATGTGCAGCACTGTTGTTGAGGCACTGATTGTGGGCACTGATAGGTGGCACTGTGGGCACTGATGGGTGGCACTGTGGGCATTGATGGGTGGCGCTGGTGGGCACTGGTAGGCGGCACTGCTGCCTTTTACTAGGTAGCACTGGCAGGGGGCACAGGTGGGCACTGGTGATCTGGCGGCAGATCTCCGTGATCTGGATTGATGTTCCTCTCACGGCCGCGGTGATCGGCTTTTTTTTCCTCCTCACACTGTCACGCTGTCTTCGCTGACAGCTGATCACGTGTTAAGAGGTCGGGATCGACCCTTTACTCCGATCTGTGATCAGGCGAGTCTCATAGACGCGCTGATCACAGAGCGCGCCGTGCGCGCCTTGCAGGGGGCGCGCAGGCCGCTCGTGCACGGGACAACGTCAATGGAGCCGAATGACGGCTACAGCGCGGATCTCAAGTGGTTAATAATGTTCAATTATGATATGACTTGTGTCGTAATTGTATATGCTGTATTATTTTTTCTTTATTTGCTATTTTTTACTTTCCCTACAAAAGTGGAGTTACCCTTTAACATGGGTGTTCCATGAAAAGATGGAAAATGACAACTGGCGGCATTTTTTAGCTCACATCTGAGTATTTATTCACAGTTACTAATAGGCATGACATTACTTTCCAGCCATTTGCAAAATATATTTATAAATATTTTCTTCTCAATGGTAGTAAGGACAGACCAGCAGAAGGTGTCAGAATCCTGGAAAGGGAAAAGGTTACAGCAGTACCAGCAGTAGTAGTAAGTCTTTATTTTTTTTGGTTCTATTTTTGTATGTGTGAATATGGATTGCTGTTTTTTTTTTTTTTTTTTTTCTCGTAGTTCTGATTGCAGCAACTTCCCAGTATTTGTATTAATAGGGCTCCTGGGTCAGTGTGCTCTGCAGAATAATCCACGTACAAGGACATGACACACGACTGTGAACTCTGGCCAGGCACAGATCAGAACACGAGATTGAGAAATGTTCTGGTGCTTCTCTCTCTCTTTCATTGGTATTAAAGCAGCCACACAACTTAATGCAGAGATAACATTATGCAAAAAGGACCTTCATCAGCAAAATCTTTCTCAACCTTTTTACCCTTGAAATAAATATCAGGTCTCGGTCAACCCCTGGCAAAATAAATTTATCAAGGGTCAGTGAGAAAATGCCCCTTACATCAGTAGTCATAATGCCAACCCCATACCTGCCAACTTTTTGAGATGGGATTGAGGGACACCTATCAGCAAAAGTATTCAGGCATAGGACACACCCCCCTTGTCACGCCCCCTTAAAGGAGAATTGTACAAAAAAAACAAGATTGGTTAAACCCACAGGTGATTTTACCACTACTATTCCTTCATATTGGCTTTTGAATTTTACAAATACAGCAATTTAGAAATCAGATGAAAGTTTTAGGGCTAGAAAACACTTTTTGATAGATAAAAAGTGCATTTTATTATCAACTCTAAAGATCAGACCAAAATGAGGGACAAATGAGGAGGAACGAGGGACAGAGGGGCATTGCTCCAAATCAGGGACAGTCCCTCGAAATCAGGGACAGTTGGGAGCTATGCAACCCTACATAACAATAAAGATCACTGGGGTCATGTCATTGGCTCTGCCAAGTGGCGTTGGCCCAGGAACCATGCAGGTACTACTAGATATGATCTCAAAAAGGAAAAAAATGAAAGGGAACCAGTGGCAACCTGTGAAGCTCTGGTGAACTCAATGCCCAAGGAGAGGGTTAAGGCAGTGCTAGAAAATAATGGTTGCCGCACAAAATATTGACAATTTGGTCCCAATTTGGACATTTTCACTTAGACCCCTTTCACACTGGGGCGCTTTGCAGGCGCTATAACGCTAAAAATAGCGCCTGCAAAGCGCCCTGAAAGAGCCGTTGCTGTCTCTCCAATGTGAAAGCCCCGAGGGCTTTCACACTGAAGCGGTGCGCTGACAGGACGCTAAAAAGTCCTGCTAGCAGCATCTTTGGAGCAGTGAAGGAGCGGTGTATACACTGCTCCTAAACCGCTCCTGCCAATTTAAATCAATGGGGCAGTGTGGCTATACTGCCGGCATAGCGCTGCTGCAGGAGTGCTTTGCGGTGGTTTTAACCCTTTCTAATAGCGCCGCAAAATTGATGGTAAAGCGTTGCTAAAAATATCGTCCGCCGACGCCCCCACCGTCCCAGTGTACAAGGGGCCTTAGGGGTGTGCTCACTTTTGTTGCCAGCGGTTTAGACATTGGGGCCGGGTTCACACTGGAACCGGCTGCAGATCGCACAGGAGCACTGTGCGTCCCTGTTCCCCGTTTCAGGGACGAATCAGGGCCGAATCTATGCCTGAATTCGGCCCTGAAACGGAGCCAAAGGCGCACAGCATTTCTGTGCAGTGCACTCCGCAGCCGCAACGGAGATATGTGAACCGGTTCCATAGGGAGCCAGTCACATTCTCCTGCTATGCGAATTGGATGCGGGGAAACCAATCCAAATCCAATTCGCATAGGTGTGAACCCGGCCTAATAGCTGTGTGTTGAGTTATTTTGAGGGGACAGCAAATTTACACTGTTATACAAGCTGTACACTCACTACTTTATATTGTAGCAAAGTGTCATTTCTTCAGTGTTTTCACATGAAAAGATATAATAAAATATTTACAAAAAATGTGAGGGGGTGTACTTTTTTTTAATTCAGAAGACAAGATGATTAAGATTATTGCTTATACAAGCACAGACTTCTTCGATGACAGATTATACACAATGACAAAGATCCTTTTGTCTGACCTCTCTATACTAAAATGCGTTCTGAGAACAAAAGCTTCTTGTCCTCGGTGTGCGTCAGCCACGTTTTACTAAAATTGAGAGAGCTGCAGCTATTGACCAGCTTTTGTTCCTCTTGTGGAGAATAATGCTGGAAAGTGCCCTAATATTCTATAGCTGCTCCGATTAGAGAGACCAACGTGAGAAGAGTCATTCAATATAGCGCAATCTCAGCATTGTCCTTACTCCCCCCGCCATTTTCCTGCTCGCTTTTCTTGTTCCTTTTTAACCAAGGTGACAAGAAAAATTTGAAAGAATCAGGATGGAAAATAATTCTGGAGCAGGGTTGCCAATTTTCGGTAAATTTACTGACAGTTTGTAAAAATCAGCAATTTTTTTTTACAACTGTCAGTTAATATCAGGGGCTGATCATTTGTCATGCTGTATTGACTTTTTGAGTGTAAATCAGGAAAATTACTTGTTATGGGTAATTGTCAGTGTTTCTATATTGTGTTTATGCTGTTTAACCGCTTCCTGTCCACCAAATGACGGCTGGGCGGCGCGGCTCTCGTTCTGGGTGGACGTCATATGACGGTCTGCATGAACGACCGCTCTCGCGCGCCCGTGGGGGCGCGCATTGTGGCAATCGGTGGTGCGGTGTGTCAGTCTGACACATCGCTACACCGATCCCGGTAAAGAGCCTCTGCCGGAGGCTCTTTCCCACATGATCAGCCATGTCCAATCACGGCTGATCACGATGTAAATAGGAAGAGCCGTTGATCAACTTTTCCTCACTCTTGTTTGACAGATGCGAGTAGAGGAGAGCCGATCGGCTGCTCTTCTCACAGGGGGGTCTGTGCTGATTGTTTATCAGCGCAACCCCCTCTCGGATGCCCACCCAGGACCACCAAGATGCTGCCAGGACCACCAGGGATGGCCACCACACTGGACCACCAGGTATACCACCATAGACCACCAGGGAAATGCCAATCAGTGCTCAAGCAGCTGCCAAACTGTGCCCATACCCAATGCCTGCCAGTTCCAGTGCCATCAGTGATGCCTAACAATGCCATCTATCAGTGCTGCATATCAGTTCCCATCAGTGCCACCTATCAGTGCCACCCATAAGTACCCATCAGTGCAGCCTTTCAGTGCCCATCAATGTCGCCTATCAGTGCCCAACCATTGCCACCCATTAGTGTCCATCAGTGCCACCTATCAATGCCCATCAGTGCCGCCTATCAGTGCCACCCATAATTGCCGTCTATCAGTGCCCATCGTCAGTGCCACCTCATTGGTGCTGCCTTATCAGTGCCCATCAGTGAAGGAGAAAACTTACTTATTTACAAAATTTTATAACAGAAGCAAAAGAAAAAGTTTTTTTTTCAAAATTTTGGGTCTTTTTTTTTATTTGTTTAGCAAAAAATAAAAAACGCAGAGGTGATCAAATCCTACCAAAAGAAAGCTCTAATTGTGGGAACAAAATTATAAAAATTTTGTTTGGGTACAGTTTAGCATGACTGCGCAGTTGTCATTCAGACAGCGACAGCGTTGAAAGCTGAAAATTGGCTTGGGCAGGAAGGGGGTGTAAGTGCCCTGTATTGAGGTGGTTAAAGTGATTGTAAAGGTTCTCAATTTATTTATTTCTTTAACCACCTACCTGTACGTGATTCTCGTGCACGGCTCTGGGGCACGCACACATGGCTGATTGGGCACAGCGGGAGCCAATCAGCGGATCCGGCAGCCGCGATGCCTGCTGGCCACGCGCAATTGCCCGCTGGAGAGGCAGAAGGATGGTCTGCCTATGTAAACAAGGCAGATCGTCCTTCTGTCAGACAGGAAGAGAGACACCTGTAATTCCTGCTAATCAGGAACACAGATATCTCTCTTCCTCGAGTGCAAAAGACCCCTTTCACACTGAGACCGTTTTCATGCGCTTTAGTGCTAGAAATAGCCTCTGAAAAGTGCCTGAAAACCACCTTCTATTCATTGCAGTGTGTCTTTTCACATTGGGGCGGTGCACTTGCGGGACATTACAAAAAGTCCTGCAAGCGGCATCTTTCGGGCGGGTTGGGAGCGCTGTAAATAGCACTCCCAAAATGCCCTGCCCATTGCAACGAATGGGCAGCACTTCCAAAGCGCCTTAAAAGCATTTTAAAAGATAAAAAACCCAGTGGTGATTAAATAGCACCAAAAGAAAGCTCTATAAGAGTGAAAAAAAATGATAAAAATGTCATATGGGTACACTGTTGCATGACCATGCAATTGTCATATAAAGTGTGACAGCGCTGAAAGCTGAAAATTGGCCTGGGCAGGAAGAGGGTAAAAGGCAAGTGGTTAAAGGCTATTTAACCACTTGCTTACTGGGCATTTAAACCCCCTCCCTGCCCAGACCAATTTTCAGCTTTCAGCGCTGTCACACTTTGAATGACAATTATGCGGTGATACAACACTGTACCCAAATGAAATTTTTATCATTTTTTTTCACACAAATAGAGCTTTGTTTTGGTTGTATTTAATCACTGCTGGGTTTTTTTACTTGTCCCATCATATACAGCCTCACTGTGCCCCATCAAATGCAGCCTCACTGTGTCCCATCATATGCAACCTCACTGTGTTCCATTATATGCAGCCTCACTGCGCCCCATCATATACACTGTGTCCCATCATATGCAGCCTCACTGTGCCCCATCATATGCAGCCTCACTGTGTCTCATCATATGCAGCCTCACTGTGTACCATCATATACACTGTGTCCCATCATATGCAGCCTCACTGTGCCCCATCATATGCAGCCTCACTGTGTCCCATCATATACACTGTGTCCCATCATATGCAGCCTCACTGTGTCTCATCATATGCAGCCTCACTGTGCCCCATCATATGCAGCCTCAGTGTCTCATCATATGCAGCCTTACTGTGCCCCATCATATGCAGCCTCACTGTGCCCCGTCATATGCAGCCTCACTTTGCCTCATCATATGCAGCCTCACTGTGCCCCATCATATGCAGCCTCACTGTGCCCCATCATATGCAGCCTCACTGTGTCCCATCATATGCAACCTCACTGTGTCCCATCATATGCAACCTCACTGTGTCCCATCATATGCAGCCTCACTGCGCCCCATCATATACACTGTGTCCCATCATATGCGGCCTCACTGTGCCCCATCATATGCAGCCTCACCGTGTCTCATCATATGCAGCCTCACTGTGTCCCATCATATACACTGTGTCCCATCATATGCAGCCTCACTGTGCCCCATCATATGCAGCCTCACTGTGTCTCATCATATGCAGCCTCACTGTGCCCCATCATATGCAGCCTCACTGTGCCCCATCATATGCAGCCTCACTGTGTCTCATCATATGCAGCCTCACTGTGTCCCATTATATACACTGTGCCCCATCATATGCAGCCTTACTGTGTCCCATCATATACACTGTGTCCCATCATATGCAGCCTCACTGTGTCTCATCATATGCAGCCTCACTGTGTCTCATCATATGCAGCCTCAATGTGCCCCATCATATGCAGGCTCACTGTGCCCCATCATATGCAGTCTCACTGTGTCTCATCATATGCAGCCTCACTGGGTCCCATCATATGCAGCCTCACTGCGTCCCATCATATGCAGCCTCACTGCACCCCATCATATGCAGTCTCACTGTGTCCCATAATATGCAACCTCACTGAGTCCCATCAGATGCAGCCTCACTGTGTCCCATCAAATGCAGCCTTACTTACCTTGCAGGCATCTCCGCTCGGGCCGTGCGTTCCACGGAGCTGCCGACATCACTTCCGGCTTCCCTCTGGAACAGGGAAACAGGAAGTAACCTCTTAACTTGAATAACAAAGCTCCCGCCAGTATTGATACTATGGACGGAAGCTGCTTGGCGCTTTGGATTGTGCCGCAAAGCAGATCAAAAGCCTGCAAATGAAGCGCCTCGTCTGCAATCCCGTGATTGAATTGACGTGGTGCTTCCCATAGTACACTGTGTCCGGCGCCTGAACACAGTGCACTTAAAGAACTTTTTTTTTTTAAAGGGGCCTTTTTTTGTGACTGCTGAGTGGGGGGGGGGGGGGGGCGGCACCCGTGCGCCCCCTATGGACGGGCCGCCACTGAAGTCAGTGGAAACTCGGTTTCTCTGATTTCCTAATTCCAGGAGACAGAGTTCCAGTTGGCTGCGCTGCATCCAGGTGACCTTTGGCAGCCATCTTTGGTCAGCGGAGTCTTTTTAAGTCCCTGCTCCCCAGGTTTTGGCACGCATTTGCATGTGGGTAGTGTAGGGACAGGTTCGCCATATGTCAGGGACAGCATTAGCACCAAGGAGAGGTTCCAGATGAGAAGTGAAATCTTAGGGCTCACAATTGCCTTGGACATCTTCCTGTTTGGGTTTGAGAGGACCAGGCCACATTCTGCCCCTCCAAACAGATGCTGTCAGTTTGGCTGATACCTGCTCAGCTACACACTGTTCCCAGTTGGATTCTCTCTAATCGGGTTTGTTGTGAACTGTTTGCCTTGACACCACAAAACAAGTTCTGCCTTTTCTGCAATGCAAATTCTGCCTATACTACAATACAAGTTATACTGGTTGCACTCGGACTGTGTGTGAATTATTATGCACCCACCCATACACCTGTTTGTGGGTTTTTCTTCCTTGGACCATTGCAGATCAAATCCTTACACTTGCCCTTCTGCTTTTAACACGTCAATTTCAGGGACAACATTTTCACTTGCAGCCTAATACAGGTGCATCTCCAAAAATTGGAATATCATCAAATATAAAACTGATTGTAAAGTCTAATTTTTTTTCCTATAAAGAAATAACAAACATATGTTATACTTACCTGCTGTGTTGCAGTGGATTTACACAGAGTAGCCTGAATCCTCTTCTTCTCGGGTCGCTCTTCTGTGCTTCTGGCCCCCCCCCTTCAGTGCCCCCACAGCAAGCAGCTTGCTATGGGGGCACCTGAGCTGAGTCACAGCTCCCTGTGTCCATTCAGACATGGAGCCCTGCCCCCTCTCTCCCCTGATTGGCCAGTTGACTTTGATTGACAGCAGCGTGAGCCAATGGTGCCACTGCTGTGTTTCAGCCAATCAGGAAGGAGAATCTCGGTCAGCTGGGACATCACTGGACAGAGAGGGACCTCAGGCAGTGTTAAGGGGGGCTGAGAGGGGCTGCTGCACACAGAAGGCTTTTTATCTTACTGCATAGAATGTAGTAAGATAAAAAAACCTTCTGCCTTTACAACCCCTTTAATTTATTTCAGTAATTCAATTCAAAAAGTGAAACTCATACCATACTGTACATGGACATACTTTTCAGTAAGCCAACATTTCTGTATTAAAAATCCTTTTTTTATTGGTCTCATGTAATCTAATTTTCTGAGATACTGAATTTTGGGTTTTCACTAGCTGTAAGCCATAATCATCAAAATTAAAAGATCAAAATGATTGAAATATATCAATCTGTGTAATAAATCTATATAATGTATGAGTTTCAATTTTGGAATTGAATTACTGAAATAAATTAACTTTTTGATGATATTATATATTTTCTTTAGATGCACCTGTACAGTGCCTTGAAAAAGAATTTATACCCCTTGACATTTTCCACATTTTGTCATGTTAGAAACCAAAAATGTAAATGTATTTTATTGGGATTTTATGTGATAGACCAACACAAAGTGGCACATAATTTTGAAGTGGAAGGAAAATGATAAATGGTTTTCAACATTTTTTTACAAATAAATATCTAAAAAGTGTGGCGTGCTTTTGTATTCAGCCCCCTTTACTCTGATACCACAAACTAAAATCTAGAGGGACCAATTGCCTTCAGAAGTCACCTAATTAGTAAATAGAGTTCACCTGTGTGTAATTTTATCTCAGTATAAATTCAGCTGTTCTGTGAAGTCCTCAGAGGTTTGTTAGAGAACCTTAGTGAACAAACAGAATCATGAACACACCAGACAGGTCAGGGATAAAGTTATGGAGATGTTTAAAGCTGGGTTAGGTTATAAAAAAATATCCCAAGCTTTGAACATCTCACAGAGCACTGTTCAATCCATCATCCGAAAATGGAAAGAGTATGGCACAACTGCACAACTGGAGTATGGCACAACTGCAAACCTACCAAGACCTGGCCGTCCACCTAAACTGACAGGCCGGGCAAGGAGGACATTCATCAGAGAAGCAGCCAAGAGGTCCATGGTAACTCTGGAGGAGCTGCAGAGATCCACAGCTCGGGTGGGAGAATCTGTACACAGGACAACTATTAGTCGTGCACTCCAAAAATCTGACCTTTATGGAAGAGTGTCAAGAAGAAAGCCATTTTTTAAAGAAAGTCATAAGAAGTCCCGTTTGCAGTTTGCGAGAAGCCATGTGGGGGACACAGCAAACATGTGGAAGAAGGTGCTCTGGTCAGATGAGACCAAAATTTAACTTTTTGGCCTAAAAGCAAAATGCTGTGTGGTGGAAAACTAACACTGCATATCACCCTGAACACACCATCAGGGACAGGGAAGCTGGTCAGAGTTGATGGGAAGATAGATGGAACCAACAGGTCAATCTTAGAAGATAATCTGTAATGACGTGTACACACGAGCAGACTTTCGATGGACTGAACTCCGAAGGACTTTTCGACGGAGTTTCGACGGAGTTTCGATGGAGTTCCGACGCAACGGACTTGCCTACACACGATCACACCAAAGTCCGACTGATTCGAACGTGATGATGTACGACTGGACTAGAATAAGGAAGTTCATAGCCAGTAGCCAATAGCTGCCCTTGCATCATTGTTCGTCCGTCGGACTAGCATATAGTCGAATGGATTTTTCGACCTGACTCGAGTCCGTCGGAAAGATTTGAAACATGTTCTATTTCTAAAGTCGGTCTGATTTTTCGACAGCAAAGGTCCGATGAAGCCCACACACGATCGAATTGTCAGGCAGATTCGTTCCGTCGGACCTTTGCTGTCGAAAAGTCCGGTCATGTGTACACGGCATTAGAGTCTGCAAAAGACTTGAGACTGGGGTACAACGACCCTAAACATATAACCAGAGCTACACTGGAATGGTTTAGATCAAAGCATATTCATGTGTTAGAATGGCCCAGTCAAAGTCCAGACCTAAATCAAATCCTCCCTGTCTCCTCCAAGGCTGCATGGACATGAATCAGGCTGCACTGACGGCAATGGTGAGTCTGCTTTCATGTCAATGTGGGTGCTGCATTCATGGCAATGGAGTGGGTGCTGCATTCATAGCAATACGGTGGGTGCTGCATTCATGGCAATACGGTGGGGGCTGCATTCATGGCAATGGAGTGGGTGCGGCATTCATGGCAATGGAGTGGGTGCGGCATTCATGGCAATGGAGTGGGTGCTGCATTCATGGCAATGGAGTGGGTGCTGCATTCATGGCAATACGGTGGGTGCTGCATTCATGGCACTTGTGAGGCTGCAGATGGGCACTGATTAGGCTGCATTGATGGGCACTGACCCTTATTTTGCTTCACAGTTCTTCATTTAAAATTTAAGATTTTTTTCCTGAAACTTCCTTTTTAAAGTTAAGATGCGTGTTATAAGCTGATAAATACGGAATACACAAATAACATGCCCAAGCTCATCTATTCACCACACACAGCACAAAGGCAAGAGAATTCTTGTTGGGCAGTGTATTAGTGCTCGGACAAACATACTTATGCCCTGTACACATGACCGGTTTTCCCATCGGAATAAACTCTGAAGGTTTTTCTGACGGAATTCTGCTGAAACTGTCTTGCGTAAACACGATCACACCAAAGCCGCCTGTAAAGAACGCGGTGACGTACAACACGTACGACGGGACTAGAAAAAGGAAGTTCAATAGCCAGTAGCCAATAGCTTCCATCTCGTACTTGCTTCAGAGCATGCGTCGTTTTTGGTACGTCGGATCAGTATACAGAGGAGCGGTTTTCCCAATAGGAATTGGTTCCGTCGGAAATATTTAGAACATGTTCTCTTTCTAGGTCCGTCAGAATTTTCAACGTAAAAAGTCAGATGAGGCATACACACGATCGGAATATACAATGAAAAGCTCCCATTGGACTTTTTCTGCCGGACATTCCGCTCGTGTGTATGGGGCATACGGGGTATAAGACCAAATTTTAATGGTTTAAAGAATGTCAGGCAAAATGGTCGGCCCTCAAGCATGTTCACTTCATCAAATCTGGCCCTCTTTGAAAAAAAGTTTGGACACCCCTGGCCTAGGCTATAAGAAGATTGCCAAGACCCTGAAATTGAGCTGCAGCACGGTGGCCCAGACCATACAGCGGTTCAACACTCAGAACAGGCCTTGCCATTGTCGACCAAAGAAGTTGAGTGCACGTGTTCAGCTTCCTAGCCAGAGGTTGTCTTTGGGAAATAGATGTATGAGTGCTGCCAGCATTGCTGCAGAGGTTGACGGGGTGGGGGGTCAGCCTGTCAATGCTCAGACCATACGCCACACACTACATCAAATTGGTCTTCATGGATGTCGTCCCAGAAGGAAGTCTCTTCTAAAGATGATGCACTAGAAGTCTGCAAACAGTTTGCTGAAGACAAGCAGACTAAGGACATGGATTACTGGAACCATGTCCTGTGGTCTGATGAGACCAAGATAAACTTATTTGGTTCAGATGTCAAGCGTGTGTGGCAGCAACCAGGTAAGGAGTACAAAGAAAAGTGTGTCTTGCCTACAGTCAAGCATGGTGGTGGGAGTGTCATGGTCTGGAGCTGCATGAGTGCTGCCAGCACTGGGGAGATACAGTTCATTGAGGGAACCATGAATGCCAATATGTACTGTGACATACTGAAGCAGAGCATGGCCCCCTCCCATTGGAGACTGGGCTGCAGGGCAGTATTCCAACATGATGCAGACCCCAAACACACCTCCAAGACGACCACGGCCTCGCTAAAGAAGCTGAGGGTAAAGGTGATTGACTGGCCAAGCATGTTTTCAGACCTAAACCCTATTGAGCATCTGTGGGGCATCCTCAAACAGAAGGTGGGGGAGGGCAAGGTCTCTAACATCCACCAGTTCTGTGATGTCGTCATGGAGGAGTGGAAGAGGACTCCAGTGACAACCTGTGAAGCTCTGGTGAACTCCATGCCCAAGAGGGTTAAGGCAGTGATGGAAAATAATGGTGGTCACACAAAATATTGACACTTTGGACCCAATTTGGACATTTTCACTTGGCGGTGTACTCACTTTTGTTGCCAGTGGCTTAGACATTAATGGCTGTGTGTTGAGTTATTTTGAAGGGACAGCAAATTTACACTGTTATACAAGCTGTACACTCACTACTTTACATTGTAGCAAAGTGTCATTTTTTCAGTGTTGTCACATGAAAAGATAGAAGAAAATATTTACAAAAATGTGAGGGGTGTACTCACTTTTGTTAGATACTGTATCTACCATTCAAGAAAACTGCATTGCTTTTCCATGTAAAAACTATACAGGCCCTTAAAGCACTATAGAGCACCTCAGCTGTGTTAGTAGCAGCCACTTCTGTGCCACTGACATAGCAAAGCCTAGAACAAATATCAATAAAGCTGATTGGAAAACCGCCACTGTACATAGAAGGAAGGAGAGATTGGCACTGCACAATGTTTGAAGTTTAATCTGCTTATATCTACTCAGTTGCCTTTACACTGAAGAACCTGTTCAAAGATAAACTCCAGGCAGATATAAATTAGACAAATAAATGCAGCCCTGTATTTATCCTTCCTCTTTTTTTGCAACATTATACATCAAGTTTATTTGGATTATTTTCTGATTTTTACTTCATTCATTCCTCCCTCCCTCTCATCAACATGATAATGATTTTTCTTCTTTGTTTTTTAATGCGAGAATGCAATTGACAATAATGCCCCGTACACACGGTCGGATTTTCTGATGGAAAATGTCCGATCGGAGCGTGTTGTCGGAAATTCCGACCGTGTGTGGGCTCCATCGGACATTTTCCATCGGATTTTCCGACACACAAAGTTGGAGAACAGGAGATAAAATTTTCCGACAACAAAATCCGTTGTCGGAAATTCCGATCGTGTGTACACAAATCCGACGGACAAAGTGCCACGCATGCTCAGAATAAATAAAGAGATGAAAGCTATTGGCCACTGCCCCGTTTATAGTCCCGCCGTACGTGTTTTACGTCACCGCGTTTAGAACGATCGGATTTTCCGACAACTTTGTGTGACCGTGTGTGTGCAAGACAAGTTTGAGCCAACATCCGTCGGAAAAAATCCATGGATTTTGTTGTCGGAATGTCCGAACAAAGTCCGACCGTGTGTACGCCCTATAAGAGTGGCCACAACATTTTAATGATTTTTCTTTTAATAAAACTTTTACATTTTTATGATATACCTAAAGAGGCCTAGTAACATCATTAATGGGTCTCTGTGCTTCTCTGTG
Organism: Aquarana catesbeiana; assembly: GCF_042186555.1. NCBI lineage: Eukaryota > Metazoa > Chordata > Amphibia > Anura > Ranidae > Aquarana > Aquarana catesbeiana. The sequence goes on from NC_133335.1 coordinate 221,030,738, forward strand.
CAATGCAGGCAGATCATGGCTGGTGGGAGGGGCCACCGGGGGGGCTGTACATAGCTTCCTGAAAACATCAAAGCTCTCGGCTTCAGTACACCTCTGAAGAGCCCTCTGTTCTGATGCAAGCAGTGGGCTGGCTCTTAGGAGGAGCTATGCAAATATCAAACTGGGTGTATTTATAATTGTTTTACACTAGTCACATAACTTTTACCAAGGACTCACACAACTGAATCCAATTAGAAAAATGTGAATTTATAAATATATAATTATATATACTGTATTTATCGGTGTATAACACAATTTTAGGGCAAATGAGGGCAATCTCAGGAAAAAAACCTTCAATTTTAACCACTTCAGCCCTGGAAGCAGAGCATTTTTTGCAATTCGGCACTGCGTCGCTTTAGCTGACAATTGCGCGGTCGTGCGACACTTAGCATGTATCATGTTTATAGAATGCACCAAAGTATCGTTTTGTACCATATTTGTATTTTTAAAAAATTACCGGGCCATTTTTTGCGATACGGCACTGCATCGCTTTAGCTGACAATTGCGCGGTCGTGCGACGTTGTACCCAAACAAAATTGTCTTCCTTTTTTTCCCACAAATAGAGCTTTCTTTTGGTGGTATTTGATCACCTCTGCGATTTTTACTTTTTGCGCTATAAACAAAAAAAAAGCGCCATATTGAAAAAAAAGCAATGTTTTTTACTTTTTGCTGTAATAAATATCCCCAAAAAATATATAAAAAAATTTTTTTTTCCTCAGTTTAGGCCGCTATGTATTCTTCCACATATTTTTGGTAAAAAAAAAAATCGCAATAAGCGAGCGTATATTGATTAGTTTGCGCAAAAGTTATAGTGTCTACAAAATAGTGGATAGATTTATGGCATTTTTATTATTATTATTATTTTTTTTTACTAGTAATGGCGGCGATCTGCGAATTTTTATCAGGACTGCGACATTATGGCGGACACATTGGACACTTTTGACATTATTTTGGGACCATTGTCATTCATACAGCGAGCAGTGCTATAAATAGCCACTGATTACTGTATAAATGACACTGGCAGGGAAGGGGTTAAACACTAGGGGTCGATCAAGGGGTTAAGTGTGTCCTAGGGAGTGATTCTAACTGTGGGGGGGAGGTACTACCACTGACATGACAGCGATCACTGCTCCCGATGACAAGGAGCAGTAGATCCCTGTCATATTACTAGGCAGAACAGGGAAATACTTTGTTTACAATGGCATCTCCCCGTTCTGCCTTTCCATCTCACGCTTGTGGGCCACCGGCGAACATCAAGTTCAAGTTCACGCGCAGCGCACGTGCCCGCAAGGCGGCATATTCACAGGTACGCCCATTTGCCTGTACGAGCCATTCTGCCGACTTATACGTGTGTGCAGCGGTCGGCAAGTGGTTAAATAAAGAACTTTAAAGTAAAATAAGGGTCAGTCCCCATCAATGCAGCCTCACCAGTGCCCACCAATGTGGCCTGATCAGTGCCCATCTGCAGCCTCACCATTGCTCATTAATACAGTCTTATCAGTGCCCATCTGCAGACTCACCATTGCCAATTAATGCAGTCTGATCAGTACCCATCTGCAGCCACGCTATTGCCCATCAATGCAGCCAGATCAGTGCCCATCTGCGGCTTGCCATTGCCCATCAATGCAGTCTGATCAGTGCCCATCAATGCAGCCTCACCAGTGCCCATTAATGCAGTCTTATCAGTGCCCGTCTACAGCCTTACCATTGCTCATTAATGCAGTCTGATCAGTACACATCTTCAGCCACGCCATTGCCCATCAATGCAGTCTGATCAGTGCCGATCAATGCAGCCTCACCAGTGCCGGATTACACATAGGGATCTCCTCTTTACTCGCCGTTTGCAGTCACACACAGTCCCGCCTTCTGACATCAATGCTAGGAGCCGGTCCAGGAGGCGGGACTGTGTGTGACCGAGTACACAGGAGATCCCTGCTGCCACAACCTCCACAACATCTCCAGAATTCGACCTTCCTGACTAATGACACCACAAAGGAACTTATTCACTCCTTGATTATTTCCCGTCCTGACTACTGCAACTCTCTCCTTAATGGCCTACCCTTATGCAGGCTATCCCCCATTCAGTCTATTATGAATGCTGCTAGACTAATACACCTCACTGTGCGTATGTATGTGACACTGGCGCAAAAAAATTAGTGATTGGATCAAAAAATATATACACATATAGTGGTTGCTGCAGTCAAAAAAACAAATTCATCCAAAGGTGAAAATCAAATGTGTATGTATCTAGTGTTTGACTGCGCTACCTAGAGTTGCCACCTCATCCCTTTAAATCCGAACACATATTAATTACACAGGTTGTGAGGCTAATTGAATGCAGGTAAGGCACTGAGTGAGTTTAATTACCACCTTAATCAGCCACAGAACCTGTGTAATTAATATGTGTTCGGGTTTAAAGGGATGAGGTGGCAACCCTAGCGCTACCTCCAATACTATACACCAAATACAACAGTCTACCTAAATAAATCATGTATGTGATATAAACAAAAAACAAAAATCAAAAACAAATCCACTATTCCATAGTAACACTACCAAAAAACCATCGTATATTGATACTATTACATATAGTCCATTTAAATATAATGTGCATCTAGACGTGGTGAAAATGACTTGCTGAAGTTTTAAACCGAGCATCAGCTTGGAAAAAAAAGGGGATTTAAAGAAGAAGTCCAGCCTGCACTTGTTTGGCTGGGCTTTTCCTAAGGGTCACAGGAGTGCAATTCGTTTTGCCTGTGACCCGTTTTCAGCAGAGAGTGGTCTGAAGTCCGCTCTCTGCTGATGTTACCAAGTTAAGTCCAGACACCGTGTCATCCCAACTTCGGAAGTCTGGATCCGCCAGGTGCCTGGAGTGATGGTAGGCTCAGCCTCTCAGCGAGCCGCTAAGACACTGAGACAGCCGCTCCCCGCCCCTCCACAGCTCAGCGCTCCAGTGAGCGTGGAGGAGCAGAGCAGGAGAGCTGCTGATTGACAGTCAGTAGCTCTCCTCTTGGGGAGCTGAGAGAACTGAGCCATCGATGGTGTTTGATCGCTCTGCTCTCAGTGCAGAGACACTGGAGGATAGATGCAGCATTGAACCGATGCATCCACCTAGGTAAGTATGATGGGGAAAAAACCTCAAACCCATACTTCTCCTTTAAGTAACTTTGAGTGTGGCATGGTTGTTGGTTGTTGGTGCCAGACGGGCTGGTCTGAGTATTTAAAAAACTGACAATCTACTGGAATTTTCACACACAACCATCTCTCGGGTTTACAGAGAATGGTCAAAAAAAGAGAAAATGTCCAGTGAGCTGCAGTTGTGTGGACGAAAATGTCTTGTTGATGTCAGAGGTCAGAGGAGAATGGGCGGGCGGTTACAGATGATAGAAAGGCAACAGTAACTCAAATAACCACTCGTTACATCCAAGGTATGCAGAATACCATCTCTGAATGCTACTCCTGTCAGCTAACAACAGGAAACTGAGGCTACAATTTGCACAGGCTCACCAAAGTTGGATAAAAGAAGACTGGAAAAATGTTGCCTGGTCTGATGAGTCTCAACTTCAGCTGCGATATTCAGATGGTCGGGTCAGAATTTGGTGTAAACATGAAAGCATGGATCCATCCTGCCTTGTATGACCGGTTCAAGCTGGTGGTGGGGGGTATAATGGTGGGGGGAGATATTTTCTTGGCACACTTTGGGCCCCTTAGTACCAATTGAGCATCATTTAAACGCCACGACCTACCTGAGTATTGTTGCTGACCATGTCCATCCCTTTATGACTACAGTGTCCCCATCTTCTGATGGCTCCTTCCAGCAGGATAATGCACCATGTCACAAAGCTCAGATCATCTCACCACTGGTTTCTTGAACACGACAATGAGGTCACTGTACTCCAATGGCCTCCAAAGTCACCAGATCTCATCCAATAGAGCACCTTTGGGGCGTGGTGGAACGGAAGATTGGCATCATGGATGTGCAGTAGACAAATCTGCAGTAACTGCGTGATGCTATCATGTCACTATGGACCAAAATCTCTGAGGAATGTTTCTAACACCTTGTTGAATCTATGCCACGAAGAATGAAGGCAGTTCTGAAGTCAAAAGTGGGTCCAACCCGGTACTCATAGCTCCCAACTGTCCCTGATTTCGAGGGAATGTCCCTGATTTGGAGCAATGTCCCTCTGTCCCTCTTTCCCCCTCTTTTGTCCCTCAGTTTGGTCTGATCTATATAGCTGTATATAAAATGCACTTTTTATCTTTCAAAAAGTGTTTCCCAGCGCTAAATCTTTTTCCAAATTCTAAATGGTTGCATTTGTACATTTTAAAAGCCAATATAAAGGAATAGTAGTAAAAAAAAGCCCTTGTAAATTTAATTAACCTTTTTCTTGGGTTAATTCTCCTTTAAGGGGGTGTAGCAGGGGGCGTGTCCTATGCCTACATACGTTTGCTGGTAGGTGTCCCTCATTCCCATCTGAAAATGTTGGGAGGTATGCGGTACTAGCAAGGTGTACCTAATAAATTGGACGGTGAGTGTATATTTTCTTTTTAAAAAGCATGAGTGATAATACAAACCAAGAACTAACTGCAAAAGAAGAAGAAAAAATCTTACAATTGGCTCTTATAAGGGCTTGTATAGATGGGCAATTTCAGCTTGCATCTGAGATGTGTTCACAATAAATCTAAATTCCTTCTGAACTGCTTTTACAATGCCGTTGACTTATAAGGGGAGAAAAGCAGTTCTGATGCAACCAAATACCTGAGTACACGAGTCCTTACTTAGTAAACAGACTTTTTTTTAATTCACTGAACCTGATCAACCAGAAGTTCTGTAACAAGAGTGGATCTGTTTTATCTGTAGTCAGGTGACGGTGCATTTGGAATAGTAAAGAATCAGGAAATGGAATTCCACCAATAACAAGCTATTGACTCTCCTGGTGGAGAACTAATCAGTGTATAACACGACGTGTCCCAAGCTCAGCCGGCACACACCTGATTGTGCAAACACAGCACATCCCTGATCTGTGAGGCCAATAAATCATCGCGCTATGCCACATTCATAAAGTGATTGCATGAGCCGAGTCACACACACACAACATCTGTTACAGCATGCCCCGGGATGACGGGATTTGTATTGCTCATCCTGACATATCATATAGCATTATTAAAAGCAGAGAACATCCCCCTCATTGACTTGGAAGGTAATGTGTAATGTCTGGTGGAAAAGCACTTTACATTTTTAAAAGCCATAATGCCTTAAAATAATTCACTTCCTTGTATGATATAGGTTTACCCAAAATGCACTGCACTCAGGATTTTAGGATAATTTCCTTGTATCATTCTCTCAGCGTACGAACAATAGACATAGGAGTCATTCATAAGATGTGCTTGGTTGTACTATAATGTGACTAAATATCATCTATAATTTATGTGCCTAGAGATCGATAATAAAGCGAGTCTCAACCCAAGAACAATAATTTAATATATATTGCAGCTTACTATTCCTTACATGTAGTGATGGCTTTTTTCTTTTAGGCTTTCTTCCTTTCTTTTCAACTGATGATCCTGCCAGTAACACACTTCCTGCCCTAGAGTGACAACACTCGCTGTATTGTAACCATGGTGGAGGATCTCTACTGTGTCTTTTTAGGATTCCTCACAGGTTCCCTTTTAGGTCTTGCACGATATCTCAAAGCATCCTTCCTGGGTTATCCATGATTCCTCACAGGATCCCTTGTGGGTTTTCCAGGATTCTTTACAGGATCCCTTGTGGGTCTTCCAGGATTCCTCAAAGGATCCTTTCTGGGTCTTCTGGGATTCCTCACAGGATCCCTTCTGGGTCTTCCATGATTCCTCAAAGGATCCTTTCTGGGTCTTCCACAATTCCTCACAGGGTCCCTTTGGGGTCTTCCAGGATTCTTGACAGGATCCCTGCTGGGTATTCCATGATTCCTCACAGGATCCCTTCTGGGCCTTCCAGGATTTTTCAGAGGATCCCTGCTAGGTTTTCCAGGATTCCTCTCAGGAAACCTGTCCAGGTCTTCCCGGCTTCTTTACAGGATCCCTTTCGAGTCCTTCAGGCTTCTTCACAAGATCTCTTCTGGGTTTTCCAGGATTCCTCACAGGATCCCTTCTGGGCCTTCCAGGATTTTTCAGAGGATACCTGCTGGGTTTTCCAGGATTCCTTACAGGAAACCTATCTGGGTCTTCCCGGCTTCTTTACAGGATCTCTTCCGAGTCCTTCAGGATTCTTCACAGGATCTCTTCTGGGTTTTCCAGGATTCCTCACAGGATCCCTTCTGGGCCTTCCAGGATTCCTCACAGGATCCCATCTGGGTTTTCCCAGCTTCTTTACAGGATCCCCTCTGGGTCTTTCAAGATTCTTTACAGGATCCCTGCTGGGTCTTAAAGGATTCCTTATAAGATCCCTTCTGGGCCTTCCAGGATTCTTTATAGGATTATTGTTGGGTTTTCCAGGATTTATCACAGGATCCCGTCCGGGTGATCCAGGATTCTTTACTTGATACCTTCCAGGTTTCTTTACAGGATCCCAACCAAGATTACCATGCTTCCTTGGACCTCCACCACCTCCAGTACTTCCATAGTTCCCAGTAACAACACTGAGCCTCTCTTGTGACCAGAAGGGTATTTAAGCACCAGCCTTTAAATTGGCTGGTGCTGTGTCTTATTGCCAGCTACTAATGAGCTATAATACTTTCCTGCCAGTTGCCTGTTTGTTGCTGACTGGGATTGACCTGACTACCCTGTCACTTGCTGTCTTCCTTGACCCCTGCCTGGACCCGACTACTCTCTGGTCTGCTGCACCATAGCCTTTCTATTCCAGCCACCCCCCACCCCCCCCCTTTGTGGGGTGAGCCTGAGGGCTGTGACCTGGTACCAGCTGCAGCAAAGAAAACCACGACTATCTCCATTGTCCACCAGCTCTGGTGAAGACCTACTGATTTGGGTGAGCCCATGTCAGCTGCTGGAAGCACCATAACACGTAGAGGAGCAGCACTGCCAGAACTACAGCACTACCCCCTCTCATATCATCCATAGCATTTTGTAAATCTCTGAACAATGATAACCATCGGCAGAGGCAAAGGGTACAGGACCTTATTAGCTCAAAAGATTTCTACCAGGATAAGCATGTGTTTTTCATAACTTATAGAACAGATTTAACAATACTTCTGAATAAACTGCAATGACAAGGCATGGGAAGTAGAGTTGCCACCTCATCCCTTTAAACCCGAACACATATGAATTACACAGGTTCTGAGGCTAATTAAATGCAGATAAGGCACCAAGGGAGATTTAATCAGCCACAGAACCTGTGTAATTTATATGTGTTCGGGTTTAAAGGGATGAGGTGGCAACTCTACTTCCCATGCCTTGTCATTGCAGTTTATTCAGAAGTATTGCCTTAAAAGCAGCTTCAGAAATATCACCCCTTCGCTTTGACTTAAGGGCCAGATTTATCTATTGATCTCATTGTGTGGCTAGGTGCAGCCTGGTGAGGTGGCAGAAAGCACACAGAGTCCAGGTGCAGAAAAACAGAGAATGTAATGTAATTGAAGTTCTGCAATTCAACTGGGAGCACTCACAGGATGTAACAGCGATGTGTCAGTAGAAGAAGGTCACAGTTGTGCTGACAGCATCCGTCTTGAGGAGAGAATTGCTGGCTGGCTGGTCTTTACCCAAGTGAGGAGGCTTCCAGGCTTCCCTACACTTTCCCTACTCATTTGGAGCCTCTCCCTGTCGCTAAGCACTGTCCCTGACACACGGGAGAGCTGTCCCTATACAGAATGCGCGCCAAGCCTGGAAGCCAGAGTCTTAAGTAGACTCTACCTGACCCAAGATGGCCACCAAAGTCACATGGCGCCAGCATCCAATCGGATATCTGCCCCCTGTAATTGAGGAAACCTTGAACTTGGATCCTCTTGACTCTGTGATTTAGCGCCACCTGCAGTGGAGAAAATAGACTGCACCTGACTACAATGGCAATAGTCATGCTGATTGTCATGAACTCTGCAGCCTTACAGCAAACCAAGATGGCCTAACCCATGTTAATTGGTTGACACATGGCACTCCCCTCATGCACTTTAGCATCAGCTATTATAGCTACTAAATTATTGGTTTTGGGCAGATGAAGTGTGCAGCAGACAGATATGCAGTTCTTTGACCTGCAAAGTCACTAAGGAAGGCAAATCTTTCCCACATTATTCCGTCACAGGGATAGGAAGTGCACACAATCTCTCCAAGGGGTACACAGACATCAAAAAAGCAGTTCTTTATCAGAAAATGCAAAGCTCGCTATTGTGGCAATTTTCAGTCAATTTCAACCACCTTAGATCCACTTGGGAAACGCAGATAATAGTGCAAGTAATTAACAGAAGCTATCCACCACCCTTGAGTTTTATCATCCACCAGAATTCAGTTGATTGTGAAATCAAAACAGGGCAATATATCAAATTTAAATTAAATAGAAAACAGACAAAAAGGCAAGGGCAATTTTATCAAAAGCAGTCAGATTTTACCACCGCGTTCAAATAAAGCAGTTTTAATCCCATCAATGTTAACAGACTTGCTATCCTGAAGAAGCCACTGATCTAACTAGTTAAATAATCTCAGCCAAATGGGTTTAAAAATGATGTCCAGTCCACTTGCCCTCTCTGGCTGGGATCAGCTGACCACATGCCAGTATTTTACATGCTGTGCCAAGACGAAACCAGAAGCGCTTGTACAGCTCTGGGCAGAAGCTTGTGAGTACGGGCCCTTGGCCAGACTGTGTGGATTATGTCTATGTGTTTCTGGCATAGGTTCATTTAAACAAAAGCGGTACCATTAATCCAGCGTTTACAATTACTAGTACACTGCTCAAAAAAAAAAATTAAAGCAACACTATAATCAGAGTATAGCATTAAGTCGATTGAACTCCTGGGATATTGATCTGGTCATTTAAGTATCAGAGGGGGTTGTTAATTTCATTAACCCCAAAGCAGCTGAAACTGATTAACAACAGATGGGCACTAGATGGGCAACAATGAGACAACCTCCAAGACAGCAATGGTTTTACAGGTGGAGGCCACTGACATTTTTTTCCCCCTACTTATCTTTTCTGACTGTTTTTCACTAGTTTTGCATTTGGCTTGGGTCAGTGTCAATACTAGTAGCATGAGGTGATACCTGGACCCTACAGAGGTTGCACAGGCAGTCCAACACCTCCAGGATGTGCCGTGGCCAGTAGGTTTGCTGTGTCTCCCAGCACAGTCTCCAGAGCATGGAGGAGATTCCAGGAGACAGGCAGTTACTCTAGGAGAGCTGGACAGGGCCATAGAAGGTCCTTAAGCCATCAGCAGGACCGGTATCTGCTCCTTTTATGCAAGGAGGAACAGGATGAGCACTGCCAGAGCCCTAAAAAATGACCTCCAGCAGGCCACTTGTGTGAATGTCTCTGATCAAACAATCAGAAACAGACTTCATTAGGGTGGCCTGAGGGCCCAACGTCCTCTAGTGGGCACCGTGGAGCTCGATTGGCATTTGCAATTGAATTCCAGAATTGACAGGTCCACCACTGGCGCCCTGTGCTTTTCACAGAGCAGGTTCACGCTGAGCCAGGGGCGGATCCAGGGGGGGAGGGGCAATGGGGCAATTGCCCCCTCCGAGAAATGCGGGTGACTGTGAGAGCAGGGTGTGAGAGAGAGCCGGCTGGCGGGCGGCTCGGTAAGTGAGAGAGCCGCCGGGCAGCTCTGTGAGTGAGCGAGAGAGCCGCTGGGCGGCTCCATGAGTGAAAGAGCCGCCGGGCGGCTCCGTGAGGGAAAGAGGAGCCGGGCAGCTCCGTGACTGAGAGAGCCGCTGGGCGGCTCCATAGGTGAGAGAGAGAGAGCCGCCGCTGACATGTGCCGCTCAATGTATTTGTTGGCGGGCTGCTGCCTGCTGGCCAATCAGGGAGCCGGCGGGCGGGGGAGCAGAGAGATGACATCATCTCTCACCGCCCGGCGCCCGCCCTGCATCCCTGCAGTTCAACTTCCCCCCCTCCATGCAGCCAACTGCGGCAGCAGAGAGATTACATCATCTCTCTGCTGCCTGTCTCTGGGACACAAGAGACCACCTTAGCAGGTGGCAAGTGACAGGCGACGTGGCAAGTGACAATCCGCAACATGTGGCAGGTGACGTGGCAAGTGACAATCTTCATCTGGTGACAGGCGACGTGGCAAGTGACAATCCACAACATGTGGCAGGCGACGTGGCAAGTGACAATCTGCATCTGGTGACAGGTGACATGGCAAGTGACAATCCGCAACATGTGGCAGGCGACGTGGCAAGTGACATGGCAAGTGAAAATCCGCAACGTGGCAGGCGACGTGGCAAGTGACAATCTGCATCTGGTGCCATCTGCTGCCTGTCTCTGGGACACAAGAGACCACCTTAGCAGGTGGCAAGTGACAGGCGACGTGGCAAGTGACAATCCGCAACATGTGGCAGGTGACGTGGCAAGTGACAATCTTCATCTGGTGACAGGCGACGTGGCAAGTGACAATCCACAACATGTGGCAGGCGACGTGGCAAGTGACAATCTGCATCTGGTGACAGGTGACATGGCAAGTGACAATCCGCAACATGTGGCAGGCGACGTGGCAAGTGACATGGCAAGTGAAAATCCGCAACGTGGCAGGCGACGTGGCAAGTGACAATCTGCATCTGGTGACAGGCGACGTGGCAAGTGACAATCTGCAACATGTGGCAGGCGACGTGGCAAGTGACAATCTGCATCTGGTGACAGGTGACGTGGCAAGTGACACACTCGGGGCTCCCACTGATTCTGCATTATGGTGAGTTAAACTATTTAATTTTTTATAACAATGTAATTATAGTAATAATGCGCTTCAATCACCCTGACACCATAACAACCATGGTGCCCTGATGATTGAAGCGCCAACACCAGCCATTTCCCCGATAGATGTACCCCCAAAAATATTTTTTCTGGCAGTGTCCCTCCCGAGACTAGACTCTGGATCCGCCCCTGTGCTGAGCACATGTGACAGATGTGAAAGGGTCTAGAGAAGCCATGGAGAACATTATGCTGCCTGTAACATCGTTCAGCATGACCGGTTTGGTGGTGGGTCAGTGATGGTCTGGGGAGGCATATCCATGGAGGGACACACAGCCCTATACAAGCTAGACAATGGCACCCTGACTGCCATTGGGTATCGGGATGAAATCCTTGGACCCACTGTCAGACCCTACGTTGGTGCAGTGGGTCCTGGGTTTCTCCTGGTGCATGACAATGCCCGGCCTCATGTGGCGAGAGTAAGCAGCTAGTACCTGGAGGATGAAGAAATTTATACTATTGAATGGCCCCCCCACGCTCGCCTGACCTAAATCCAATAAAACACATCTGGGACATTATGTTTCGGTCCATCCTACGCTGCCAGGTTGCACCTCTGTCTGTTCAGGAGCTCAGTGATGCCCTGGTCCAGATCTGGGAGGAAATACCCCAGGATACCATCCGTCGTCTCATTAAGAGCATGCCCCGACGTTGCTAGGCATGCATACAAGCATGTGGAGGCCATACAAACTACTGAGTACCATTTTGTGTTGCTGCAATGAAATTTCAGCAAAATGGACTAGCCTGCTGCATCATTTTTTCATTTTGATTTTTGGGGTGTCTTTGAATTTAGCCCTCTGTAGAGTGATAATTTTTTAATTTCCATCAAATGATGTGCCATCCTTTCGTTCCTAACACATTACCCAGTCCATATCAGTATAGATATCCAGCATGATATTTTTCCCCATTGAGATCTGATGTGTTTTCAAAGTGCTCCTTTAATTTTTTTGAGCAGTGTATATTCTGGAGAAATTTTCCATGTGACACTACTGCAAACAAAATGAGTAATAACTGTCACTTATCCTGAAACATCATTATCTGTTTGAAAGTCTGTTAAAATGATGGGTATGCTCCAAATTTATTTAAGCTTACTCAGAGAATGCAGCATACCTGCTGAGCGGCAGATAATGTTCATGTTGCCATTAATCTTGTGCAACTGGTTTCCTGTTTGCAAAATTCAAGTGCCAGTTTTGTCGTTTTCAGAATGGTCCTGAATCTGTGAAGATATAGACAAAATGCGCCCCCACTGTAACACTAGGTTCACACCAGGGACGTGCAGTAAGGGGAGGCAGTGGAGGCTCTGCCTCACCTGCCATGAACATAAAAAAAATTTAAAAATCGAGCATCGAGGGTCGTAGCTCAGTGACCTGAGGTCACAGCCTAAGTCCTACTCTGCCACTGGTAAAAGACTGGGGCTCCTACAGCCTATGGTCCTGGATAGGGATGAGCTTCGAGTTCGAGTCGAACTCATGTTCGACTCGAACATTGGCTGTTCGCAAGTTCACCGAACAGCGAACAATTTGGGGTGTTCGCGGCAAATTCGAATGCCGCGGAACACCCTTTAAAAGTCTATGGGAGAAATCAAAAGTGCTAATTTTAAAGGCTAATATGCAAGTTATTGTCATAAAAAGTGTTTGGGGACCTGGCTCCTGCCCCAGGGGACATGGATCAATGCAAAAAAAAGTTTTAAAAACGGCCGTTTTTTCAGGAGCAGTGATTTTAATAATGCTTAAAGTCAATCAATAAAAGTGTAATATCCCTTTAAATTTCGTACCTGGGGGGTGTCTATAGTGTGTCTGTAAAGGGGCGCATGTTTCCTGTGTTTAGAACAGTCTGACAGCAAAATGACATTTTGAAGGAAAAAACTCATTTAAAACTACCGGCGGCTATTGCATTGCCGACAATACACATAGAAGTTCATTGATAAAAACGGCATGGGAATTCCCCAAAGGGGAACCCCGAACCAAAATTAAAAAAAAAAAATGACGTGGGAGTCCCCCTAAATTCCATACCAGGCCCTTCAGGTCTGGTATGGATATTAAGGGGAACCCCGGCCAAAATTAAAAAAAAAAAATGACGTGGGGTTCCCCCTAAATTCCATACCAGACCCTTCAGGTCTGGTATGGATTTTAAGGGGAACCCCGCGCCAAAAAAAAAAAAAAAAACGGCGTGGGGTCCCCCCAAAAATCCATACCAGACCCTTATCCGAGCACGCAACCTGGCAGGCCGCAGGAAAAGAGGGGGGGACGAGAGTGCGGCCCCCCCTCCCTCCTGAACCGTACCAGGCCACATGCCCTCAACATTGGGAGGGTGCTTTGGGGTAGCCCCCCAAAACACCTTGTCCCCATGTTGATGAGGACAAGGGCCTCATCCCCACAACCCTGGCCGGTGGTTGTGGGGGTCTGCGGGCGGGGGGCTTATCGGAATCTGGAAGCCCCCTTTAACAAGGTGACCCCCAGATCCCGGCCCCCCCCCTGTGTGAAATGGTAAGGGGGTACATAAGTACCCCTACCATTTCACGAAAAAAGTGTCAAAAATGTTAAAAATGACAAGAGACAGTTTTTGACAATTCCTTTATTTAAATGCTTCTTCTTTCTTCTATCTTTCTTCATCTTCTGGTTCTTCTGGTTCTTCTGGCTCTTCTGGTTCTTCCTCTGGCGTTCTCGTCCAGCATCTCCTCCGCGGCGTCTTCTATCTTCTTCTCCTCGGGCCGCTCCGCACCCATGGCATAGGGGGGAGGCTCCCGCTCTTCTCTTCTTCTTTTCTTCTCTTCAGTTCTTCTTCATTTTCTTCTCCGGGCCGCTCCGCAATCCATGCTGGCATGGAGGGAGGCTCCCGCTGTGTGACGGCGCTCCTCGTCTGACAGTTCTTAAATAACGGGGGGCGGGGCCACCCGGTGACCCCGCCCCCCTCTGACGCACGGTGACTTGACGGGACTTCCCTGTGACGTCACGGGGAATGCCACAGGGAAGTCCCGTCAAGTCACCGTGCGTCAGAGGGGGCGGGGTCACCGGGTGGCCCCGCCCCCCGTTATTTAAGAACTGTCAGACGAGGAGCGCCGTCACACAGCGGGAGCCTCCCTCCATGCCAGCATGGATTGCGGAGCGGCCCGGAGAAGAAAATGAAGAAGAACAGAAGAGAAGAAAAGAAGAAGAGAAGAGCGGGAGCCTCCCCCCTATGCCATGGGTGCGGAGCGGCCCGAGGAGAAGAAGATAGAAGACGCCGCGGAGGAGATGCTGGACGAGAACGCCGGAGGAAGAACCAGAAGAGCCAGAAGAACCAGAAGAACCAGAAGATGAAGGAAGATAGAAGAAAGAAGAAGCATTTAAATAAAGGAATTGTCAAAAACTGTCTCTTGTCATTTTTAACATTTTTGACACTTTTTTCGTGAAATGGTAGGGGTACTTATGTACCCCCTTACCATTTCACACAGGGGGTGGGCCGGGATCTGGGGGTCACCTTGTTAAAGGGGGCTTCCAGATTCCGATAAGCCCCCCGCCCGCAGACCCCCACAACCACCGGCCAGGGTTGTGGGGATGAGGCCCTTGTCCTCATCAACATGGGGACAAGGTGTTTTGGGGGGCTACCCCAAAGCACCCTCCCAATGTTGAGGGCATGTGGCCTGGTACGGTTCAGGAGGGAGGGGGGGCCGCACTCTCGTCCCCCCCTCTTTTCCTGCGGCCTGCCAGGTTGCGTGCTCGTATAAGGGTCTGGTATGGATTTTTGGGGGGACCCCACGCCGTTTTTTTTTTTTTTTTTTTGGCGCGGGGTTCCCCTTAAAATCCATACCAGACCTGAAGGGTCTGGTATGGAATTTAGGGGGAACCCCACGTCATTTTTTTTTTTTAATTTTGGCCGGGGTTCCCCTTAATATCCATACCAGACCTGAAGGGCCTGGTATGAAATTTAGGAGGACTCCCACGTCATATTTTTTTTTTAATTTTGGTTCGGGGTTCCCCTTTGGGGAATTCCCATGCCGTTTTTATCAATGAACTTCTATGTGTATTGTCGGCAATGCAATAGCCGCGGGTAGTTTTAAATGAGTTTTTTCCTTCAAAATGTCATTTTGCTGTCAGACTGTTCTAAACACAGGAAACATGCGCCCCTTTACAGGCATACTATAGACACCCCCCAGGTACGAAATTTAAAGGGATATTACACTTTTATTGTTTGACTTTAAGCATTATTAAAATCACTGCTCCTGAAAAAACGGCCGTTTTTAAAACTTTTTTTTGCATTGATCCATGTCCCCTGGGGCAGGACCCAGGTCCCCAAACACTTTTTATGACAATAACTTGCATATAAGCCTTTAAAATTAGCACTTTTGATTATTCATGTTCGTGTCCCATAGACTTTAACGGTGTTCGCATGTTCGAACAAACTTTTTTCCTGTTCGCATGTTCTGGTGCGAACCGAACAGGGGGGTGTTCGGCTCATCCCTAGTCCTGGAGATACGTGGCTCCTTGCGCAGCCTGTCAGAAGCTAAATACAGAGTGGCCAGTTTAAATACAAGCTGGCACACTCTGTTTGCAGCAGACTGGGAGGTTGAGCTCATACAGTAGTGCCTCTCCTCACTTCTTGTCATAGCTACTAAGTTCAGTGGATAGCTTGGAGCCTTGGACCAATGGTAAAGTATCATTAGCCCCAGCTGTCCAATAAAAATGCTGCAGTGGAGGCACGCCTCTCACTGCAGTGTCATAGAAGGGGCATGTGTCTAAAAGAAAAATGCACCCTGCCAGCGCCCTGCCAGCCCAAGGGGTTGTAAAGGTTCGTGCTTTTTCACCTTAATGCATCCTATGCATTAAGGTGAAAAAACACCTGTCAGTGACCGGCCTCCCAGCCCCCCCGTTTTACTTACCTGAACCCTCGAACTTGACCCACAGGGACACGCTTTCTCTATGCCCGGGGTTCTCGGCTATTGATTGGATAGATTGATAGCAGCGCAGCTGGGGGGGCCGTCATTGCCAGGTGTTTTTTCACCTTAATGCATAGGATGCATTAAGGGGAAAAAACACGAAGGCTTACAACCCCTTTAACCCCTTGCCACCCAGGCCAATTCTGACACTTCTTTCCTACATGTAATAATCATCATTTTTTTGCTAGAAAATTACTCACAACCTCCAAACATTATATTGTTGCAGCAGACACCCTAGGGGATAAAATGGTGGTCATTGCAACTTTTTATGTTACGCGGTATTTGTGCAGCAATGTTTGAAACGCATTTATTTTGGAAAAAAAACTGTTTCGTGAATATAAAAAATAAAACAAAAACACTAAAGATAACCCGATTCTTTTGTATAATGCGAAAGATGATGTTATGCTGAGTAAAAAGATACCTAAAATGTCACGCTTTAAAATTGCGCACACTCGTGGAATGGAGCCAAACTTCAGTACTTAAAAATCTCCATAGGCGACGCTTTACATTTTTTTACAGGTTACATGTTTAGAGATACAGAGGAGGTCTAGTGCTAGAATTATTGCTCTCGCTCTAACGATCGCAGCGTATGTAACCTGTGTGTATCTCGCTCTGATACTAGCCAGTGCCTCACCAGCCACTGACCTCACCGCACGTCCCTGGTTCACACATATTTTATTTATTTATTTCAGGTACTTATATACATATGCGTGGGCATGGCAGCCCATTCATTTAAATGGGTTGCTGTGCCTCCTGAAATGCAGGGAAAAGGTCCCTGCAGCATTTTATAAATTGCAGCACGGAGGGGAATTGCAAGTGCAGCGCAGGTGCGATTTCTAGTACATGCCGCGTGCCATTACAACTAATGGCACTCGCACGCATCCAGAGCGTCTTTCTGTGCGGGTGGTTGCGGAATAATCATTTGTTTAAATAAGGATTTTTTTATGTTACATACATTTAAAGTGTTAGTAAATGTTACTACCTGCGCTCCCATCTCCTGGTCTTCCTCCCAGGCTCGTGCTGGCAGTCACCAGCTCTCTGCTCACGGAGCACGGAGAACTGAGCAATCAATGATCTTTGATCACTCAGTTCTTAGTCTTAAAACCAGTGGGGAGAGATGCAACATCACACTGATGCTGCAACCACCTAGGTTTGCTAAAAAAAAAAAAAAACAAGAAAAAAAACATACTTTTCTTTTAAATATGGTTTATTTCCAAAAAGTACAGTGGAGAAAATAATTATTTGATCCCCTGCAGATTTTGTAAGCTTGCAGACTTACAAAGAAATGAAGGGTCTATAATTTTTATCATAGGTTATTTTAAATGACAGAGACAGAATATCAACTGACAATCCAGAAAAAACACATGATAAAAATGTTATAAATTGAGTTGCAGTTCAGTGAGTAAAATAAGTATTTGATCCCCTACCAACCAACAATAATTCTGGCTCCCACAGACTGGCTACAGTAGGTGCTCATGTGGTACACAGATTAGTCCTGTCAATTTAAGAAGGTGCTCCTAACGACAACTCGTTATGTGTATAAAAGACACCTGTCCACAGAATCTCTTTCTTCTATTCAAACCCACCATTATGAGCAAGACCAAAGAGCTGTCCAAGGATGTCAGGGACAAGATTGTAGACCTACACAAGGCTGGAATGGGCTACAAGACCATCAGCAAGAAGCTTGGTGAGAAGGAGACAACTGTTGGAGTAATTATTCGTAAATGGAAGAAATACAAAGTAACCATCAATCACCCTCGGTGTGGAGCTCCATGCCTCATGGGGTAAGGATGATCATGAGAAATGTGAGGGATCAGCCCAGAACTACACAGGAGGAGCTTATGAATGATCTCAAGGCAGTTGCGCCCACAATCACCCCTTCCTCAAGAAAGCACATGTACAGGCCCATCTGAAGTTTGCCAATAAACATCTAAATGATTCAGAGAGGGATTGGAAGAAAGTGCTGTGGTCAGATAAGACCAAAATTGAGCTCTTTGTCATTAACTCGACTCGCCATGATTGGAGGAAGAAAAATGCTGACTATGACCCTAAGAACACCATCCCTACAGTCAAGCACGGAGGTGGAAACATTACCCTTTGGGGCTGTTTATCTGCTAAAGGTAGAAGCCGACTTTGCTGCATTGAGGGGCCAATGGACTGGACCATGTATTGTAAAATCTTGGATGAGAACCTTCTTCCTCCAGCCAGAACACTGAAGATGGGTTGTGGATGGGTCTTCCAGCATGACAATGACCCAAAACATACTGCCAAGGCAACAAAGGAGTGACTCAAGAAGAAGCACATTAAGGTCATGGAGTGGCTTAGCCAGTCTCCAGAACTTAATTCTGTAGAAAATGTATGGGAGGGAGCTGAAACTTCGAGTTGCCAAGCGACAGCCAAGAAACCTTATGGATTTATAGAAGATCTGTAAAGAAGAGTGGATCAAAAACCCTTCTGAGATGTGTGCAAACCTTGTCACCAACTACAAGAAACGTCTTACCTCTGTGCTTGCTAAAAGGGTTTCTCCACCAAGTACTAAGTCATGTTTTTCTTGGGGATCAATCCATGGTAGTTTAAAATGGGGGTGGGGGTCCTCTTTAAACACTCAATTTATCTGCAGCACATTATAGAAAACACAACATGACAAAACTAGAGGCTGTGTATAAAGATACCCAACTTTCCCAATAGTAACAAACATTTTGGATTTTAAAAAGTGGATGGCTGTCAAGTAAGAGATAAGGATTGGGGCAACATCCACTGTAAGATTATGGTTATCAGAGCTTCAACTGCAGAACAAAGTTGAGATGTGGCCATATGATGTAACTTCAATAAAAAAAAAATCGTTGTGCAAGGTAGCCAAAACTTTTTTTATGATGCCTTGCTGAACTAATAAGCATTTGGTTCTTAATCCGTACACAGCATGATGCTACATACAGATACAAAAAAAGATACTACTTTTTCAAGGAAAAACAAAACTGGGGATCATTTGAAAGATTAAACTTTTGATATTGTGATCCAATGTGATTCATAAAATCTGAATGCATACAGTATACAAGTGTCAGGGCTGGGCTCATCCCTTCCTTCTTTGAGCTGGCCGCTCAGCTGCCAGCTAATTGCCAGCTTCTATCTCTCCACAGTGACTCACCTGTTGATGATATCCTGCTCGTCAGTACTGCTTACTTAAGCCGTCCAGCCCAGATGATCTCTGCCTTGGTCAACATCACAGAGACTTTGTCCTGCGCTCCTGTTAAAGACTTGCTTGGCTGACATTCCTTCTGGTTCCAGATCCTGCTTGCTGTTCCACTACGCTGATCCCAGGCTTCCTGACTTTCTGGCTTGTCTGACTATCTGTTCCGGTTACCGAACTTTGGCTATGTTTTGATACGTTCTATTTACGTTTCTATTTGACTACTATGTTCTATTTACTTTTACTATTAAACAAGTGTGATTTAACTGTACTTCTGTCGGTCTGATTCATGGTTTCTGACAACAGGTGCCTCTCATAAAATTAGAATATCATCAAAAAGATTATTTATTTCAATAATTCAATTAAAAAATAAAACTCATATATTTTATATACACACACAGAATGATATAATTCAAACATAATACATCATCTCTCTGCTGCCTGACTCAGACTGGAACACAGGAAGTGACAATCCCCATTTCCCTCCTTAGCAGGAAAGTGACGATTCGCAACTTGTGGCAGGTGACGTGGCAAGTGGACAATCCGCAACTTGTGGCAGGTGACATGGCAAGTGGACAATTTGCAACGTGTGGCAGGTGACGTGGCAAGTGACAATATATATATATATATATATATATAGTGTATATGTAGTGTGTAATGTACAATTTAGTGTATATAGTGCAGGCGTGTGTAATGTACAATATAGTGTATATGTAGTGTGTAACGTATAATATAGTGTATATAGTGCAGAGTGTGTAATGTACAATATAGTGTATAAAGTGCAGGCGCGTATAATGTACAATATAGTGTATATAGTGCAGAGTGTGTAATGTACAATATAGTGTACAAAGTGCAGGTGTGTGTAATGTAAAATATAGTGTATATTTAGTGTGTAATGTACAATATAGTGTATATAGTGCAGGCGTGTGTAATGTACAATATAGTGTATATAGTGTAGGCATGTTGCCAAACCCGTACTGTCCAGGTCAATCCCGTATGGGTGGCAACCCTACCTTCTGTACTGGGCCTGGGCCCCATCAGTTCAAAAGGGGGCCCCAGCATCTTTTAAGCAGGAGAGCCAGCTGTACTGCCTTATTGCTGACACATGTGGATCCAGTGCAGCTGAGGCTGCAGAAAAAGGGACTGATGAATCTCTGTCCTGAGTACCTTTCTCTGTCTCAAATGTGAGACATCAGGGGTCAGTTCAGACCCCTGATATTTCACCAAAGCCCCACCCCAACCCCAACAGGGCAGTTAAAAAAATGTATAAAAAACGAAATAAAAAAAAGTAAAACTCTGCATGCTTTGCACGTGGAAGCAGGGAACTTGCGGGGCACTTGCGGGGAACACTTGCAGAGCAGCGCTATTCAATTCATTAGTTATTTATTAATGAGTTTATCATTTCTGCCATGGCTGAGAAGCATAGCATCACAGCCATGGCATTTATTGAAAATATAATTTGATATTTTTGGAGGTGGAGGGGGCCCTGTCAGGTAGGCTGTATGGGGCCACGTGATTTCTAACAGCAGCCCTGCTCCTGTGACCCGTTTTCAGCAGACAGCGGGCCCCATGGTTGCGAGGGCGGCACCTTCTGAGTGGATGTCATATGGCATCCAAGGACGAAAGGCCCGCTGCCCACCCCCCGCCCATCAATCTGTTATAGGCTGTTAATTACCGGTAAATGTTACATGTGTGTTATAGTGTTCCTGTGAAATCTCTTTACACATTTCCAAATAACCTGTAAGACGTAAACTATCACGTAACGCGATAAAACACCTGCTAAAGGTCAGAATAATTAATAATAAAGATTTTCAGATCTTACTTATTTACTATTATACTATATATCCAGGTCCATACTTTAAATCATTAATTATGGAGTACTTTTGAAAAGAAAATAACGCCCCCATGGTGCCTTAAGGACAATAGCTTTCATTTATATTGACCTATAAGATAATACCTTAATACTGGCTGATTGATTTTGTCTCTATTGGCCTGAATGGGCGTCTCTGGCACTGGAAAATGTATTTAATGAGGGTCATGGTTCATAATCTCAGCAAGAACCTGTTGTCTGTGGTCACCTATCCAAAGCAGCAAATGCAAAGAAATTCTACTCCTTAATTTTGCATGTCATTCAGCTGGAAATAACAATAAAAAAAAGTCCCTATGAATAGCCTTGTGCGTGTCCTATTGTCAACGCGTCTCTACTAAGTACTAAGTACCCCAGCCTGACATTTTCCTCTGGGACACAGAACACTATCATTAGCCGTATAGCTGTGAAAACAAGCTCCTCTATGTTTGCAATTATCAGGAAACATTACCATGTTTTGTCACCTTTGCAATGGAAATATTGACGATCATTCAAAGCGCAGAGCGCTGCACACTTGTTGTGACACCCGGGAGCCACGGCTGCAGCGTGTTTTTGCTCATAGATATACATTCCAAAAAACACCGTAAACAGCTATACACATGTAATCAGGGTCACTTGTGTTTCCACACACACGGGTGTATTTTGTAAAGTTTTATATTTTGAAAAATACGCCTGTACACTCGTGTGTATTAATGCGAGTGCCGGCATTAACATGTGTATCGCTGTCTATGGCAATTTTGTAATGTACGTCCAGACGCAGCTGTGGCTCCTGGACGCTTGGACAACTGCTGTAATTTTCTACGCACACATATACACTCACCGGTCACTTTATTAGGTACACCTTGCTAGTACCGGGTTGGACCCCCTTTTGCCTTCAGAACTGCCTTCATTCTTGGTGGCATAGACCCAACAAGGTGTTGGGAACATTCCTCAGAGGTTTTGCTCCATAGTCACATGATAACATCATGCAGTTGCTGCAGATTTTACGGCTGCACATTCATGATGATCCATGATGATCCACCACATCCCAAAGGTGCTCTATTGGATGAGATGTGGTGAGTGTGGAGGCCATTGGAGTACAGGGACCTCATTGTCCAGTGGTGAGATGATTGGAGCTTTGTGACATGGTGCATTATCCTGCTGGAAGGAGCCATCAGAAGATGGGGACACTGTATTCATAAAGGGATGGACATGGTCAGCAACAATACTCAGGTAGGCCGTGGTGTATAAACAATGCTCAATTGGTACTAAGGGGTCCAAATGTGTCAAGGAAATATCCCCCACACGGGCCACACCATTACACCACCACCAGCCTGAACCGGTGATACAAGGCAGGATGGATCCATGCTTTCATGTTGTTTACACCAAATTCTGAACCCACCACCTGAATGTCGCAGCTGAAATCCAGACTCATCAGACCAGGTAACGTTTTTCCAATCTTGGTGATCTGTGTGAATTGTAGCCTCCGTTTCCTGTTCTTAGCTGACAGGAGTGGCACCCGGTGTGGTCTTCTGCTGCTGTAGCCCATCTGCTTCAAGGTTCGATGTGTTGTGCAATCAGAGATAGTATTCTTCATACCTTTGATGTAACGAGTGGTTATTTGAGTTACTGTTGCCTTTCTATTATCTGTAATCAGTCTGCCCATTCTCCTCTGACCTCTGACATCAACAAGGCATTTTCCTCCGCACAATTTTCACTCACTGGATATTTTCTCTTTTTCGGACCATTCTCTGTAAACCCGAGAGATGGTTGTGTGTGAAAATCCCAGTAGATCAGCAGTTTTTTTAAATACTCAGACCAGCCCGTCTGGCACCAACAACCATGCCACGTTCATAGTCACTTAAATCCCCTTTCTTCCTCATTCTGATGCTCAGTTTGAACTTCATCAAGTCGTCTTCACCACGTCTAGATGCCTAAATTCATTGAGTTGCTGCCATGTGATTGGCTGATTAGCAATTTGTGTTACCAAGCAATTGATCAGGTGTACCCAATAAAGTGGCTGGTGAGTGCATAGCTTAACTACGGCTGTTGCAAAAGCCTCGAGGGCTAGCTCGCACTCGCTGTCAGGGGACAGTAAAAACAGGTGTTTGAGCTGCAATATTCCCCCCGTTGCTTGCTTGCGTTTTTTGGGCTTATCGTTTCCACCAGTGCACCTGAGAAACGACCCGACATTGGGGCCGGCTGGTCACAGAGGCAATAACAAAAAACACATAGTCTTTGAGCGCCTCTATAGCCTTGGAGGACTGGAGTGACAGCAATAATTCTAGACCTCCTCTGTAACTCCAAACATATAACCTGTAAAATTTTACAGGTTATATGCCTATGGAGTTTTTTAAGAACCGAAGTTTGACGCAATTCCACGAGTGCGCACAATTTTAAAGAGTGACATGATAGGTATCCATTTACTCAGCGTAACATCATCTGTCACATTATATAAAAAAATTGGGCTAACTTTACTGTTTTGTTTTTTTTTGTTATTCAGGTGTTTGTTTGTTTTTAAAAAAAAACATTTGAAAAATTGCTGCGAAAATACTGTGTGACATAAAAAGTTGCAATGACTGCCATTTTATTCCCTAGGGTCTCTGCTAAAAAAATATATATATAATGTTTGGGGGTTCTTTGACAGGTCTAAATCGAATAACTAATTTCAAATAAATGCATATAAACCAAATCGATATGAGTCTCACCCTATTGTTGACAATGGAACTGTTCAAATTGGTACAATGCTGACTTTGCGGCGCTGCAACATTCTGAAAAAGAAGCTCCCCCACTATTTTTGGTGATTTCAGGTGCGACATGCATAGACATCTGTGCATGAAGTTGCACAGATGTCAGCCAAGTCGCACCTGAAGTCGCACCGACTTGTGGCTTTTCACTTTCAAGTGAAGTCACACAATTTCAAAAATGGATTAGTGTGAACAGGGGCTTAGGCTGGGTTCACACTGGTACGACAGGATAGTCGTACCACTTTGGATACGACTTTGCTCTGCGCCCCCCCCCCCCCCCACCCCAAAGCACCGTGCCCCCGTGTTGATGAGGACAAGGGCCTCTTCCCAACAACCCTGGCTGTTGGTTGTCAGGGTCTGCAGGTGGGGAGCATATCAGAATCTGGACGCCCCCAGATCCCGGCCCCCCCACCCTATGTGAATGAGTATGTATCATGTATCATGAATGAGTATGTATACATTTTATCCCTACCCATTCACCTGAAAAAAGTGTCAAAAATAAAACACAGCACACAGGGTGTTAAAGTAATTTATTAAGGCAGCTCCGGCATCTCTTCCGACTTCTTCTCCCTTCTCCAGCTCTTCTGCCTCCTCCGCTGTTGTCTTCTGCCTCTGTCAGTTCTTCTCCACTGATGTCTTCTAGCCTTCTCCTGTTCTTCTCCCTCTGTCCACTGTCTTCTACCGAGTCTTCTCCGCTGTCTTCACCGCTGTCTTCTCCCTCTTTTCCTGTGTCTTCTCACTCTTTTGCTGGATCTTCTCCGCTGTCTTCTGCCTCTGTTCTTCTTCCGATGTTGACTTGACGCTCTCTCTCGCTCTAATACTTGGTGCGCGGTGTACCACTATATTGGCATGGGGCGGGGTCATTGGAGGTCCGCCCCTTATGATATCACCACCCATCATGCCCTGGGTGGTGACGTCATATGCGGCGGGGGCCTCTGGATGACATCACCAGGTGACCCTGCCCCATGCCAATATAAGTAGTGGCATACCGCGCACCCAGTATTAGAGTGGGAGAGAGCGTCGAGTCAACATCGGAAGAAGAACAGAGGCAGAAAATAGCGGAGAAGACCCAGCAAAAGAGCGAGAAAATAGCGGCGAAGACCCAGCAGAGGTAGAAGACAACGGACAGAGGGAGAAGAACTGGAGTGGGCTAGAAGACATCAGCGGACAGTGGAGAAGACCTGGAGAGGGGAGAAGAACCGGCACAGGCAGAAGACGTCAGTGGAGGAGGCAGAGGAGCCAGAGGGGACAGAGGGGAGAAGAAGTCAGAAGAGACGCCGGAGCTGCATTAATAAATTACTTTCTCACCCTGTGTGCTGTGTTTTATTCTTGACACTTTTTTTCAGGTGAATGGGTAGGGGTACAATGTACATTGTACCCCATACTCATTCACATAGGGTGGGGATTGGGATCTGGGGGCCCCCTTGTTAAAGGGGGCTTCCAGATTCCGATAAGCTCCCCGCCCGCAGACCCCGACAACCAACGGCCAGGGTTGTCCCCATCAACATGCCCCAAAGCACCCACCCCCCCATGTTGAGGGCATGCGACCTGGTACCGTTCAGGAGGGGGAGTGCTCGCTCATCCCCACCGCCTTTCCTGACCTGTCGGACTGTTTGCTCGGATAAGGGTCTGGTATAGATTCTGGGGGGACCCCAACGCCGTTTTTTCGGCGTGGGGGTTTCCCTGAAAATCCATACCAAACCGAAGGGCCTGGTATGCTCCCCAAGGGGGAACCCATGCCGTTTTTTTCCTACATTGTGCATGAAGTTCCCCCTAAAGATTCATACCAGACACAGTGCCTGGTATTGTTGGGAATCAAAGTCGGGTCCCTGTTCATTGAAGTCAGACGCATGTCGCAGGGCAAAGTCGTATCCAAAGTGGTACGATTGTCGCGTCATACCAGTGTGAACCTGGCCTAAGGCTGGGTTCACACTGGTACGACATACGCTCCTGCTTTGGGAGCACATATCGTTTGACGTGTGCAAATCAATGATTCCCTATGAGAACCGTCTTAACTGGTCCGACACAAGGCGGTCCGACTTTGAGACTGGGTTCACACTTGTACGACAAACGCTCCGACATTGGGAGCTCATGTCGCATGACGTGTGCAAATCAATGATTCCCTATGAGAGCCGTCCTAACTGGTCCGACACAAGTCGGTCCAACTTTGAAAATGCTCCCTGCACTACTTTGGTCCGACTTTGGTCTTACTTCAGCCCATTGAATATCATTGAAGTCAGATCAAAGTAGGATCCTTGTCCTAACCATCTGACTTGTGACATCCGACATGGTGACTACAGCAGCAGTAAAAGAAATTTATGTCACTCCTATCCCCTGCACAGCCCAGTGCTCCAGTGAGTTCACGGGGTCAGAGAAGACAGCGGTGACTGACAGTCACCAGCTCTCTGCTCACGGAGCTCTGAGAACCTCAGAGAGAATATATCTATTTAGTGCTGTAATGTATTTATCTCATATATTTATATATAATTACATAAAGCCACTATCCAAATGTGATAGCAAGTGGAAAAATCCCCACAAAAAATGATGTGTAACTATAATATACTGTAAATAGTCCAAATATCATAGCTTCCAACTTTTTGAGATGGGAACAAGGGACACCTATTAGCAAAAGTATGTAGGCATAGGACCCCCCCCCCCCCCCCCCCCATGCCCGCTTAAAGGAGAATTTTAAAAAAATAGACCCACAAGTGCTTTTTTTTACCACTACTATTCCTTTATACTGGCTTTTGACATTTACCAATGCAGAAATCTAGAAATGGGAAGAAAGGTTTAGCGCTGGAAAACACTTTTTGAAAGATAAAAAGTGCATTTTATATACAACTTTATAGATCAGACCAAAATGAGGGACAAATGCTCCAAATGAGGGACTTTGTTCCAAATGAGGGACATTGTTCCAAATCAGGGACTTTGTTCCAAATCAGGGACAGTCCTTCGAAATCAGGGACAGTTGGGAGTTATGCAAATATTGCCAAAACAAAAACATTGTTCTTATTCTATGTATCTCTACAAAACATACACCTTTGAATCCACTTCCAAAGGTCTTCTCTACTTTCCACCTCAAGCTTAAAAAAGCATTCTCCAGATACTTGACCATTCTGTTATGAAAAAATGAAAGCACTTTGTTAAACTGACCGTGGTAGAACTGGTAAAACTCCTCCAGCTGGACATGCATTGCTTTAGGTCTTATGCCCACGGGTGTCCTGCATTTTAGGAAAAGCAGGTATGGTAAGTAAAAACAAATTATACTTCTCAGATCGATTTTTCTTGTGTTTAAGGATTCGTTCAGATGGTGGCGTATCAATGAGTACCCCATGTAGGGCCGTGATTACCATACCTCCCAACATTTTGAGATGGGAATGAGGGACACCTACCAGAAGACATATGTAGGCATGGGACACGCCCCCTGCCACACCCCTGTAAAGGAAAATTAACCCAAGAAAAAGGTGAATCAAATTCACAAGTGCTTTTTTTTACCACTACTATTCCTTTATATTGGCTTTTAAAATGTACAGATGCAGCAATTTAGAATTTGGAAAAAAGATTTAGCACAGGGAAACACTTTTTGAAAGATAAAAAGTGCATTTTATATACAGCTACATGGATCAGACCAAAATGAGGGACAAATGAGGGGGAAAGAGGGACAGAGGGACATTGCTCCAAATCAGGGACAGTCCCTCGAAATCAGGGACAGTTGGGAGCTATGGTTTACCTGCACAGGGATACTACACTCGTCTTCCATGCATTCCCGTGCAGGTAGTACCATCAATGTCTATTGGGAGGCAGTGGCTGCACGGACACAACCGAAGCTCCCGATTTAGCCTGGATTACACACAGTCTGTGTTGGGGACCAAGCACCCACTTGGCTGTCAAATTGAGAGCAGCAGTTGAGTCTGTGCGGGTAGACACGGCCCTCGCACAGGTACGCATTGGTGCGCTCCGTGTGAATGAGGCCTAAATGTACTTGCGTTTACATAGCTACATAAAACCAGGTTATATGATCCTGGGGCACACATTTCCTATTTATGTAAACCTAGCTAGACTGAATGCATGTACTCGCTGAGTCGCTGCTGAACGTTTAGGCCCCTTTCACACGGGCACCATCAGTTTAGCCACGTTAAAAACGTATCAGTTCTTATCCGTTGCTTCATCCGTCTTCATCCGTCATCCGTTCCGTTAATCTCCGTTTTCATCCGTCTTCTGTTCCGTTAATATCCGTTTTCATCCGTTAAGGTATACGTTTACATCCGTTTTTTCATCCGTTTTTGTATCCGTTTTCATCCATTTACAGCAGTTTCTTTGCATTTAAGGAAATTACCCAGAAAGCCTTGCTCCACCCATCCTACATTGCCATGCGTGAACAATTTGCTGACTACTTTCTATCTCCATCAGGAGAAGTTTCATGGCAGTATATATATATATATAATGCAGTGCAAATTTAAATTTATTAATTCATTAATTTGGGTATTTCATTGTGTTTTGATAGCATAAAAAGACACAAAAGCACATGATATGTTCAAAACAGTTTTAGTTTTATTATTCTGCATAACCCTTTTAAAATAAAGTTTTTTCACTTTGTTTTTTTATTTGTCAAAGTATGAACTTTGAATAATTTCTTCAAAACGGATCTTAACTGATCGGACGTTGACGGACATTGTCAGTTAACGTCAGTTAATATCCGTTTTGACGGATCTGGACGTAGCTTTGTACGTTAAAAAAAACGGATAAAAACGGAAGCGGAGGTTAACTGATGGTAACGGATGGTCATCCGTTTGCCCATAGGAATGCATTGTCGTCCGTCGACGGATGGAAGAAAAACGGATAGACGGTCCGTCCGTGTGAAAGGGGCCTTAGGTGTGCATTACATGCTTCCAGATTTGTTTAGAAATGACCTCCAAGCACATCTGCATAGCTCCCAACTGTCCCTGATTTCTAGGGACTGTCCCTGATTTGTCCCTCTGCCCCTCTTTCCTCCTCGTTTGTCCCTCATTTTGGTCTGACCTATGTAGTTGTATATAAAATGCACTTTTTATCTTTCAAAAAGTGTTTCCCAGCGCTAAACCTTTCATCCAAATTATAAATTGCTGCATTTGTAAATGTAAAAGCCAATATAAAGGAATAGTAGTGGTAAAAAAAAAGTCCCTTGTGGATTTAATTAACCTTTTTTTTGGTTAATTCTCCTTTAGGGGGGTGTGGCAGGGGGCGTGTCCTATGCCTACATACATTTGCTAGTAGGTGTCCCTCATTCTCATCTCAGAATGTTGGGAGGTATGCATCTGGATGTATGTATTTTGATGTCCGTGTGCATGCGGCCTTGATTGCACATCCCCTCCATTCAGGTACTGAACCAACATCACATGGTGTAAAACCCTTATTCTTGTAAAACAAAATTAACATGTATCATGTTTATAGAATGCACCAAAGTACCGTTTTTACTATATTTGTATTAAAAAAAAAAATTACCAGGCCATTTTTTGCGATACGGCACTGCGTCGCTTTAACTGACAATTGCGCGGTCGTGTGACGTTGCACCCAAACAAAATTCATGTCCTTTTTTACCCACAAATAGGTGATTTCTTTTGGTGGTATTTGATCACCTCTGCGTTTTTTATTTTTTGCACTATAAACAATAAAAGAGCAAAAATTTTTAAAAATAAATAATATTTTTTACTTTTTTGCTATAATAAATATCCACCCCCCCCCCCCCAAAAAAATGTAAGAAACTAATTTCTTCATCAGTTTAGGCCAATATGTATTCTTCTACATATTTTTGGTAAAAAAAAAATCGCAATAAGCATATATTGATTGGTTTGCGCAAACGTTATAGCGTCTACAAACTATAGGATAGATTTATGGCATTTTTATTATAAATTATTTTTTTTTACTAGTAATGGCAGTGATCAGAGATTTTTAGCGGGACTGAGACATTGCGGCGGACTAGTGCGCGCGCCATAGCTCTTAAATGAACCGATGTACCGGTACGGTGATTCGCGGGAACGAGCTGACCTGCCGCAGTATAATGACAGCGGCTGGTCGGAAGTGGTTAAACTGACTTCATCTGCAAATCAAGTTCATCCCTTTGATCTGTAGATGAATAAACAGAAGGATACAAAAAGTAACAATGTTTCTTTTTATCTTTCTGTTTCAGTGGCTGAGCAATGTTGTTGATAAACGGCTTCTTTTATTTATTTATTTATTTATTTATTTTGACAGCTCCAGTTGCTGGTGTTCTGTCAAAATAGCCAATTCATCGAGATCTCCAATCACGTCACTTCCGGTTACATTAAACCATGTGTAATTGGAGATTTTGACGATTTGCTGTTTTAACACAACACCGGCAAGTGTGTACACTTCGGTACACAAAGAATTTACTGTTTTGACAGAACAGCGGCTAAGGAGGAAAAAGTTGTCGCCACCTCTGAGGCGTCCATTTTGTTGGTTAGACTAACAATGTCCGCTCATAATATTGTGTACCGGAATGTATAAGGTTGCGGGTGTTGTGTCAAAACAGCAAGTCGTCGAAATCTCCAATTACTGATGGTTTACAGTAACCGGAAGTGACGTGATTGGAGATCTTGATGAATTGGCTATTTTGACAGAACACCGGGACTTTGTTTACATTTCATCTGTCAATGGGGGAATCCCGCTGACAGCTGAAAGAACCGAGCCTGAAAGTATCGGTTTCAGGTATCAGAGCATTTCTACGAGTACCGGCGCAAATGCTTAGTATGGGCACTGATACCGGTTTTGGTGCAGCCCTACTTAAAACAGTCCAGCCAGCATCTACCTTCACTGTTGTAGTTGTTCTATACAGGGCTTTTTTTATCTCAGAGAATAGGAGCAGGAACTCCCCCCCTTCTGAGTAACCAGTTGTCCCCACCCCCTACCCACCTCTGAGCACTGTCCCTTGTTTCCACCCCCTACCCACCTCTGAGCACCGTCCCTTGTCCCCACCCCCTACCCACCTCTGAGCACCGTCCCTTGTTTCCACCCCCTACCCACCTCTGAGCACCGTCCCTTGTCCCCACCCCCTACCCACCTCTGAGCACCGTCCCTTGTTTCCACCCCCTACCCACCTCTGAGCAGCGTCCCTTGTCCCCACCCCCTACCCACCTCTGAGCACCGTCCCTTGTTTCCACCCCCTACCCACCTCTGAGCACCATCCCTTGTCCCCACCCCCTACCCACCTCTGAGCACCGTCCCTTGTCCCCACCCCCTACCCACCTCTGAGCACCGTCCCTTGTCCCCACCCCCTACCCACCTCTGAGCACCATCCCTTGTTTCCACCCCCTACCCACCTCTGAGCACTGTCCCTTGTTTCCACCCCCTACCCACCTCTGAGCACCGTCCCTTGTTTCCACCCCCTACCCACCTCTGAGCACCGTCCCTTGTCCCCACCCCCTACCCACCTCTGAGCACCGTCCCTTGTCCCCACCCCCTACCCACCTCTGAGCACCGTCCCTTGTCCCCACCCCCTACCCACCTCTGAACACTGTCCCTTGTTTCCACCCCCTACCCACCTCTGAACACCGTCCCTTGTTTCCACCCCCTACCCACTTCTGAGCACCGTCCCTTGTCCCCACCCCCTACCCACCTCTGAGCACCGTCCCTTGTTTCCACCCCCTACCCACCTCTGAACACCGTCCCTTGTTTCCACCCCCTACCCACCTCTGAGCACCGTCCCTTGTTTCCACCCCCTACCCACCTCTGAGCACTGTTCCTTTTAGAGAATACAGAACCAAGTCTCATTTTGTGGTGCTAAATAATTTGTATGGAATTTGTAAATCATAACAAGAAAAGCAGTAAAATAGATCCCCTGCAGCCAGCAACAATAGACCCCCCCCCAGCAACAATAGACCCCCCCAGCAACAATAGACCCCCCCAGCAACAATAGGCCCCCGGTTACAATAGATCCCCCGTACCGCAATAGACTCCCCCAACAACAATGGACTCCACCCCAGAATTAATAGATACCCTGCAGCAACAATAAATCCCACACCAGCAAGAATAGACCCCACACAACAACAGACCCCACCCCCAGCAATAATATATCCCCCCCACAAAAATAGACACCCCCACACAGCAACAATGGACCGCACACAACAAAATTCCACCCCCAGCAATAAAAGATCCCCCACACAACAACAATGGATCACCCACAACAAAATACCACGCCCAGCAACAAAAGATCAACCACAGCAACATTAGACCCCCCACACAGCAACAATGGACCGCCCACAACAAAATACCAGCCCCAGCAACAAAAGATCCCCCACATAAAAATAGACCCCCCCCCACACACACAGCAACAATGGGCCGCACACAACAAAATTCCACCCCCAGAAACAAAAGATCCACCCCAGCAAATAAAGATCCTCCACACAACAATAGACCCCCAACACAGCATCAATGGAACGCACGCAAAAAAATTCCACCCCCAGAAGCAAAAGATCCCCCACACAACAATAGACCCCCCAAACAGCAACAATGGACCACCCCCAAAAAAATAGCACACCCAGCAACAAAAGATCAATCACAGCAACAATAGACCCCTCACACAGCAGCAATGGACCACACACAACAAAATACCACACCCAGCAATAATCGATCAACCCCAGCAACCGTGGACCCCCCCATCCCCAAGCAGCAACAACAGATCTCACAACAGCCAGCATCAATAGACCCTCCATCAGCCAGCAACAATAGACCTCTCCCACAACAGTAGATCCCTACCAGCAACCTAAGACCCCCCAGCAACAATAGATCCCCCACCAGCAACAATAGACCCTCACACAAACACAAATCTCCACCAGTGACAATAAATCCCCCAGCAGCCAGCTTCCATAGACCCTCCAGCACACCCCACACCCCTTGCTATTACACGGTCCTGGAGGTGCTGGAACTGCGTTCCACCGCTGAACAAAAAAAAAAAAACACTCAGGTTTTATATGACTGTCACAAACGCAGAGAAGGTGAGATTATTTATTAGTGGAGATCTACCACTCTTGGTAAATAGTTCCTTATTTCTCAGAGCGGGGAACCTGTTCTTCTTGATTTATATAACCACGGGCAGTGCTGGCATTTGCCATTTCCCTGGCAGGAAAGAGCCACTATAAAGGAATAGAAAGGCTCTTCCATGTTCTCACATAAGAAACTAAACACTTCATTGGCTTCGTTAGCCACAGAAACTATTTGCACTTTCTATCACTCCCGAAACAGAGACAGCTGTAAACCAACTGAAAGTGCAGCAGAGCAGAACCATACACAAATACCGAGGTTTTAAAAGAATTCTGTAATAAAAATAGATATTTAGACTCTTAGGGCAGGTGGCAGTTTCTACTACACCTCTGAAAAGCAATCTGGAGTGAATGGCTTTTCAGAGGACAGTAGATTAGGCATTGAGAGACCGCCTCCTAAATGCCTGCTTGTTTTTTCTAGAAATTCTGTATTGCAATGAAAAGCTAAGCCTCTGGCTTGCGGTTGTGGCCCTGTCCCATTGACTTCCACGGGTGAGTTTGACAGGCGGTGCTGCAGCCACCTGACAGCCAGCACCTGCCGCTGTCAGAAAACGGTAACAGTGCCTGCTTCTGATTGGATGCAGTCACTGTTCAGCTGACGGTTTTCCACCCGCTTCTGACAGGGGCAACTACGGCTCAAAATTTCATAAGATTATACGGGAATGGCCTGAAATCCTGACCGTGTATGACTGTCTTTAGTTATTGACCTGGAGCAAGCATGCAGATGGGGGTTCTGAGTTTGCTTGCTGCACACCTATTTTATGTCAGGGAGTCCCCTGCCATACCACTTCTCTGCCACAAGATGTCCTCAGTCTTCCAGAATGAATGATACCCTGAAAGACTGAGGACACACGGTGAGTGCAGGGGGTCATGCCTCCGCCCACTCAGCTTTACTGGAGCTTACAGGGACAATGAAGAGCTCTGGCAATGTGTTAGATGACCATATCTATTTGTCTTGGTTTGGCTTTGCTAGCATGTTGGTAATAATTCTCTTCTTATACTAACAATCTTCCTAAAGTGGTTGTACACCAGGGGCAGGCAACCTGGGGCCCTCCAGCTGTTGCGGAACTACATTTCCCACGAGGCATTGCAAGGCTGGAAGTTACAATTACTCCCAGAGGCATGATGGGACTTGTAGTTCTGCAACAGCTGGAGGGCCCCAGGTTGCCTGTCCCTGTATGTACAGCCTTCCATATATCTAGTGAAGTTACTGGCCTCAGTTGATACACAGAAATGAAACAAATCCTCCTACATAAGTTGTACCTGTTTATCTGCAGTCTTCCCTTCTCTACATCCGTTCAAAGTACAGAATTTATAAAGCTTGTCTGGACTTTCAGAAAACAGAGGATTGGAGAGCTGAAGTTACACTCGGCAGAGCTCAGTGAGGAGAGCTCTGAGAGCTGATTGGAGGGAAGGGACACATCCCCCTTCACACAGCACACAGGAACAGAACTGAGGCTGTCAATCACAGGCTGTGTGCTGGAGATCCCTCCCCTGTCACCTCTTTTCTCTTGGTGTCAGGAAAACTTGTCAGAAGTGACTCATGTTGATATCAGAGGAACGAAGCAGCAGACAAAAATAACGCTCTGGATTGAGACAAGTAGACACTATAGAGGGAGATGCTCAGGTAGAACAACACAGTGCCGTATCACAAAAAAATGGCCTGGTCATGAAGGGGGGGGTAAACCTTCCGGAGCTGAAGTGGTTAAAAACGTTTTTTTTTTTTTTTTTTTTTACTTATCCCTGGAGGCTGCAGGAGCAGGGAAAAAATCAGCTGAGGGAAGACCTGG
Source organism: Aquarana catesbeiana (assembly GCF_042186555.1). Taxonomy (NCBI): domain Eukaryota; kingdom Metazoa; phylum Chordata; class Amphibia; order Anura; family Ranidae; genus Aquarana; species Aquarana catesbeiana. Next base: position 221,065,182 of record NC_133335.1, read on the forward strand.
CAGCACATCAATTGGGTGCCGGATACAAGAACCCGGATGAGACGGTCAGCTCCACAAGACGTAGTAAGGGAAGATGGCAGCGTTGGACCTGATGTGTGGCGATGGATTACCGCAGGGCGATGCCGCATTCTGGTATAAGGGCTCAGTTAGGGAAGGGGAAATCCTCCAATGGGAACACTAGTTCTGGTGATAAGGAGGGGAGAGGACACTTTGCTAGGTACTCTTCCAGGGCAGAGGAGCTGGGCCAGCACACTCTTCCTGGTGTTGTCACATAAGTTTATTTCAAATTACAAGTCAATAAAATATAATATATGGAAGAAAATCCCCTCCATGTGATAGAGAGGATTTCTCTGAGCTTTTACCTGCAGTGTTAGGCCGGTGACAGGCTCCCTGTGTGAAGAGACAGATACAGGGTCTCTGGAACCTGACTGGTTGCTATGAGGAAGCTGACTGGTTGCTATGAGGAAGCTGAGTAGTTGCTATGGGGAAGCTGACTGGTTGCTATGAGGAACCTAACTGGTTGCTATGAGGAAGCTGAGTAGTTGCTATGGGGAAGCTGACTGGTTGCTATGAGGAAGCTGACTGGTTGCTATTAGGAAGCCAACTGGTTGCTATGAGGAACCTGACTGGTTACTTTGAGGAAGCTGAGTAGTTGCTATGGGGAAGCTGACTCGTTGCTATGAGGAACCTGACTGGTTACTATGAGGAAGCTGAGTAGTTGCTATGAGGAAGCTGACTGGTTGCTATGAGGAAGCTGACTGGTTGCTATGAGGAACCTGACTGGTTACTTTGAGGAAGCTGAGTAGTTGCTATGGGGAAGCTGACTGGTTGCTATGAGGAATCTGACTGGTTTCTATTGGAAAGCTGGTTGCTATGAAGCAAACAAGTTGCTATTGGGAAGCTGACTGGTTGCTATTGGCAACCCCCTTTTGTTAGGACAGTGGACAAGCTGACTGGTTGCTATGATGAAGCTAACTGGTTGCTATGAAGCTAAATGGTTGTTATTGGGAAGCTATCTGGTTGCTATGGGAAACCCCGTTCTCTCAGGACACACAGCGGGCAAGCTGACTGGTTGCTAAGAGGAACCTGAGCGGTTCCTATGAGGAAGCTGATTGGTTGCTATGAGGAAGTTGAGTAGTTGCTATGGGGAAGCTGACGGGTTGCTATGAGGAACCTGACTGGTTACTATGAGGAAGCTGAGTAGTTGCTATGAGGAAGCTGACTGGTTGCTGTGAGGAAGCTGAGTAGTTGCTATGGGGAAGCTGACTGGTTGCTATGAGGAAGCTGACTGGTTGCTATTGGAAAGCTGGTCGCTATGAAGCAAACAAGTTGTTATTGGGAAGCTATCTGGTTGCTATGGGAAACCCCCTTCTCTGAGGACACACAGCGGGCAAGCTGACTGGTTGCTAAGAGGAACCTGAGTGGTTACTATGAGGAAGCTGAGTAGTTGCTATGGGGAAGCTGACTGGTTGCTATTGGCAACCCCCTTTTCTCAGGACACAGTGGACAAGCTGACTGGTTGCTATGATGAAGCTAACTGGTTGCTATGAAACTAAATGGTTATTGGGAAGCTATCTGGTTGCTATGGGAAACCCCCTTCTCTCAGGACACATAGCAGGCAAGTTGACTGGTTGCTAAGAGGAACCTGAGTGGTTGCTATGAGGAACCTAAGTGGTTGTTATGGGGAAGCTTACTGGTTGCTATGAAGCTAACTGGTTGTGATGGGGTAGCTGACTGGTTGCTCTTTCTCTCAAGACAAACAGTGGGCAATCTGACTATGAGGAAGCTGAGTGGTTGCTATGGAGAAGCTGACTGTTACTACGGGCAACCACCTTCTCTCAGGACAGTAGGCAAGCTGACTGGTTGCTATGAGGAAAGCTGACTGGTTGTTATGGGGAAGCTGACTGGTTGCTATGGGCAACCTCATCCTTGTGAGGACAGTTGACGTAGAATGGTAGTAGTAGGGTGGGGGAGGAGGGGGTCTCGGTGGGGTGTCTATGCTCCCCCAGTCACGTCCATACATATAGAAGGAGGGTCCTGTCAGGAACTCCGGGCAAGCGGACAGGCGGGGAGCATCACCTGACAGAGCATTCCCACCAGCCAATCAGCGCTCCTCCCGCCCCCTTCCCCGGCCCCTCGTCCTATCGGAGCCCGGGAGCGGAGCGCGGCCCAGTCACAGCTCAACACGAGCCGCTGTCCCGCCGATATAAAGCGCATGCGCAGAGAGCGGGCCTCCTTCAACCCAGCGCCACGTCCCGTACACCCCGGAGAGTCTTCAGTCATGCTGCGTTCCGCTCTCGCCGTGCTGGCTGCCGTCGTCCTCCTGGTCCAGGCCGACATCCAGGAGGAGAACCACGTACTGGTGCTGAAGAAGGACACGTTCGAGGAGGCGCTGAAGAACGACTATCTGCTGGTGGAGTTCTGTGAGTGTGGACGGTGGAGGGGGGGGCCGGGGTGACTTCTATCTATCGCTCGTTATGATAAAGCCGAGGAGTGCGGTAATCTCTGCAACCCCCCCCCCCCCTTTCCCATCAATCCGGGCACACCTGGGCGGGGTCACTTGTGCTGAGTGACAGGAAGGACCGGCCAATGAGCGAGCACGCAGGGATACGTCAGCCAATCAGGGAGCGCTGAATCTACCACTGGGCGGGGCTTTTAAGTTTGGTTGACGTGTACTTAGTTGTGTAGACATGTCACCCCCCCCCAATCCCTGCCGGGCGTGACGTCTGGGCCGAAGAGCTGACACTCCAATCTACTCCACACCGATCCTCATCCTACAGGCTGAGACTTCCCTTCTGTTAGGCCTTAGCCTGGCATAGGCTGCTTTATACAGAAGAGGCCACCACACACTGTGCAATCTGATTGCTCATGGAGATTGCAGTCTGTTGTGTAGAGACACTGGTCCAGTCTTTTAAATTTGCATCCAATCAGACTGGTCCTTACCCCCTTATTTATTATTAGTGCTTTACAATTTGAGGATAAACAGTACATATACAATACACTTTAATACAGGAGGAATCAGAGGGCCCTGCTCCTTAGAGCTTACACTCCAAGAGGGAAGGTCAAATCTAAAGGAGATTGTACAATCAGCCTCTAAGCTGCTCATATGCTATACAATCTGATTGTACAATCTTTTTTAGCTCTGCCATCAATGGAAGGGCCGGCCTGATCCAATACTATAGGGATGGATTGTATGCAATACAGCAGGGATTTGCAATTAGCGGACCTTCAGCTGTTGCAGAACTACAAGTCCCATGAGGCATAGCAAGACTCTGACAGCCACAAGCATGACGCCCAGAGGCAGAGGAATGATGGGACTTGTAGTTTTGCAACAGCTGGAGGTCCGCTAATTGCTTATGCCTGCAATAGTGGGTCCAGGAACATATAAACTGCATGCCTACACTCGTTCTCTTTTAGACACGGGGTGGGGGGGGAGGGGTACCATTGACCCCTGTGCGCCCCCCCCATGCATCAGGAAACTCAGCACTTTTTTTTTTTTTTTTTTTTTTGTGCATGGTTCCGTAGCACTTTGTATTTCTGAAAAAGGACTTTCCCTGTTTTTTCCTGCAGGTACAGCAAACAAGCTGCTGAACGCAGTACAGGGTGTGATTCTACACTTTAGGCTTGTCCTCGCAAAACCTATATAAGGCTCACCTATACACATTGCAATCTGTACAATCAGATCTAGACTTGACAAAAATATGTAAAATGAGAACCTACATTTTTATCTTGCACTACATGAACCCCTTTTTTGGTAGGTCTAAAGGAGATGCATGTGTGGCTGTTGAGATCTGTAATCTTAAATAGGAGTTATTAAAGGGTATGTTCACTTTTTTTACATGAAATCTGTTAGGTGAACTTGCCTTGGACCCCCTCAAATACTGTAGCTGCTGACTTTTTTCACTATGGGAGGTGGGGGGGGCCCTTTCACACTAAATATGCGCACTCCACCTGCATAGATTAGGGATATGCAATTAGCGGAACTCCAGCTGTTGCAGAACTACAAGTCCCATGAGGCATAGCAAGACTGACAGCCATAAGCATGAAACCCAGAGGCATGATGGGACTTGTAGTTTTGAAACAGCTGGGGGTCCACTAACTGCATATCCCTGGCCTAGACAATCCAAAATAAAGGTAATCCTTTGGACATGGTTAACATTGTTGCAGTTAAAAAAAGAGCATGCTGAATTTTTTTGCATCACAAATGCAGGGAACTCGCTACAAATGCACCGCACCCCTTTAGTGCCTTTTCACACCAGAAACTGCACATAGCTGTGTTTTTGACCACATGTTGGAATGAATTTGAAGAGCTTTTGACGCACGCTTGAAGGCATTTTGCGATGCACTTAGCATTGCCTTTGCATTGCATTTTTCTATGCATTTTTTTGGGCTTGGCTTTCTTGTCTTAAAGCAGTTGTATAGCCATTTTTTCGTTACCTACAGGTAAGCCTAGAATAAGGCTTACCTGTAGCTAAAATGTACGGTTCAGGAGATATTCACTTTGCATGCTGACCTCAGCGGCACATGCGCTGTCCCTGCCAGGAGAACTCATGGGGTTTATTGCTAGCAGCTATAGCTGCTGGCAATAATCGCATGTGAACATCTGGTATGCTAGTTCCCAAGTTTATCAATAGATCAACTTGGGTACAGTCAGCCTGCCCATGCCTGGTTCAAATCGTAGCCAGTATCTGCTGAAGCAGCTGAGTTTTGAACCGTCTATAGCCAGCTTAACCACTTCCAGACCGCCTGCCGTCGTTTTACATCGCTACTTTGAAGAGTGTTGTTATGGCAGCAGCTAGCTACCATAACCCCGGTATCCTCTTCAGCGGGTGGTCTGCTTCAAGATAAAAGTGGTCTCTGCGGTGGATTTGCCGCAAGATCACTTTTATCGGTGGCGGGATAGGGGGGGCCCCCTCCTGCCTCTCTGGCGCCCTCCGCCGGTGATCGGGTTCTGTCCCTGGCTTGGTGACGAGTGAGGGGAAGATGGGGCCCCCCCACCCGTCTCCATATCATTGCAGGGTGGAAGCGATGTCAAAACGTCACTTTCGCCCATAGCTTTAAGGAGTTTTTTAATTGCATTTTAGTGTAAATGAGATCTGAGGTCTTTTTGACCTTCAGATCTCATATTTAAGAGGTCCTGTCATGCTTTTTTTTTTTTTTCTATTACAAGGGATGTTTACATTCCTTGTAATAGGAATAAAAGTGAAACCATTTTTTTTAAAAACGGTGTAAAAATGTAAAATAAAATGTAAAATAAAAGGTAAAAAAATAAGAATATTTTTTTTTTTAAACCACCCCGCTGAGCTCATGTGCAGAAGCAAACGCATACGTGAGTAGCACCTGCATATAAAAATGGTGTTCAGACCACACATGTGAGGTATCACTGCGATCGGTAGAGCAAGGGCAATATTTCTAGCTCTAGACCTCCTCTGTAACTGAAAACTTGCAATCTGTAGAAGTTTTAAATGTCACCTATGGAGATTTTTAAGGGTAAAAGTTTGTCGCCATTCCATGAGTGGGCGCAACATTGAAGCGTGACATGTTGGGTATCAATTTACTTGGCGTAACATTATCTTTCACAATATAAAAATGGATCTAAAGCAGGTTCTACAATCAGATTGTAACAATGCATGGCTGTCTTTAGGTGTATCAGCATCAAAGTATTGCAAGGGCTGGCCACTTTTTATCCAGGCAGGTCCCTGCAATTAACTTTATGCTGACCATAGACTATACTATCTGCTTGAACCATCAACCATGTAGTTCAAGGGTCTGTCTGCCTTAATGGGTTGTTTAGGTGTCTTCATATTGGGTCACTTTGGACAGTCTAATGGAGGATGTACAATCGGGTTGTAGTGTCTGTGGCTTATACAGGGATTTGTTTTGTCTAAATGCATCACCATGTGATCTTCTGGTTTTACAGGTTTATGTTGGAATTTTTTTTTTTTTTTCAGGTTTACATGCAAGCATGCAGTGGAAGGGCATAGCTTAGCCAACTCATCCTCTAGTCCAGGGGGTCTCCAACCTACGGCCCTCCAGTTCAGAAACTACAATCTTATGCCTAGTCATGTTTGTGAATGTCAGTTTTACAAGGCCTCATGGGATGTATATGTATAGTTCTGCAACAGCCGGAGGGCCGTAGTTTGGAGATCCCTGCTAGTCAATAGGAATGCTTAAACATCGGCGTGATGAAAAAACAGTGGAGGGGAAACTTGTAGCAACTAATATGGGGGAGGGGGGACCTCAAACCAGCAGCCTGGCTGTCACGAGCAGCAATGTGTTTAGACATCTTCATAAAAGTTACAATGTATCTCACACCTTCCCCTAAAGATGCATAGGAAAAAAACATGGGGGCGGAGCCTAACAGCTTGAGGGGGGCCCACCTCTCCTACATGGCACAAATATTGTATAGACCCCCCTAGTGCCTGTGCAGCCCTCCATCAGCAGTCTGTAGTGGGCACTTTGATTACGCCACTGGTGTTCCGTCAGAATTGGTAACGGAAGTGATGTTCCGTTGCCGCCATCTTGCTACACCCCACACTCCATCACATTAACGATACACCAAGAAGGGGGCTAGCGCACATCTTGTTACACCCACGGAGTTTTGCATTTTAGTTATTTTTAACAGGAAACTGTGATTATAAGTTGAAATACAGTAGTTAGAAATCCGGACTGTTTAGATGTTGAATTTTAAAAGCAGCGGCAAACCTGCTGATCTCACAGGTTTATTAATGTGACAGAACAGTGCTGCTTTTATTATTAAACATGTAAACAGTCTGATGGATTTCTAACTACTGTATTTCACCATATATGCTCCGTTTCCTGTTAAACAAGTTTGGAATGCAAAACTCTGGTGGGTGTAACAAGATGTCTGCTTTCCCCCTTCTCGGGGTATCATTGCTGTGGAGGAGTGCGGGGTGTAGCAAGATGGCGACAGAACGTCACTTCCGTTACCAATTCTGATGGAACACCGGCGTGGGTGCCCAACCTGTGGCCCTCCAGTTGCAGGACTACAAGTCCCATCATGCCTCTGCCTTTGGGAGTCATGCTTGTAACTGTCGGCCTTGCAGTGCCTCATGGGAAGTGTAGTTCCGTAAAAGCGGGAGGGGCCACAGGTTGAGCACCCATTAGGGTAATAGCATTGACCTCTGCTAGCCTCCTACATGTTCCCAGATATGTATTGTCTTTTGCAGCACATCCCCAGCCACAATGTAGCATGTCCACTCTGACCCTCATTTCCTCTATTAGCTCTGCCAGTCATTTTTAAGTATTACATATAATTAACCATTATTTGTGGCCCTTTGATGTCAGCGGCTGAATTGGTGGCCCCCTGGTGTAGACGAGCCCCCTTAGAACTGTCTGATTCTGATAAAATGGGTATCAGACGTATAATTTGTGTAGTGTAACACGTGATAAATCCAATAGTACATTCATAGCATACCAAGATGGTGGTCATGGTCACACTAGTTGGGAAGACAAGACCTCTGAAAAACGTCTGGGGGGTATAAACCTCTAAATCTGTTTCTGGGAGCTCACCTGTCTGCCCTGCCTGCTGCGGCCATGACTTTACCATCTTGGTATGTTACTAATGTATATATTTGGATTGGACACATTGTATACGGTCTCGGGTTACGTTCTCAACCTTAAAATGAAGGAACCCTTGACATGACTTTCATGTCTCGGGAACTGCTAATATCTACAGCTCATGGGTTATTGTCGAGAGCAGCACATTGTGGATGAGAGAATTAGAAATGTGGTGTACATGGCGTATTTGACACCCAGGGCTGCTTTAATAATCTTCAGTAATGGGAAAACGATGGCCAGAAGAAATGGAAACTAGCGTGCCCACCCTTGCTGCTGGTGGCCAGTGGGAAAAATGCTCCCCTGCACTACTGGTAGTCCATAGGAGTTCCCTCTTTAGAGATTGCTTAAAGTGGAGCTCCACCCCAAAAGGAAAGCTCTGCTTGGTTGCACCCTCCCCCTGCCACATGACACTTTTTTTGGGGGGTGGGGCAGGTAATTGGTTTTGACAGGTCCATGCAGAACTTCGGCCCCATCTTCCCTTGTAGTCTTGTAGGACACTTTCAGAAGACTACAGGACCATTCACAAGGCACATGTGCTGTAGGAACCTGGCTGTGAAGCCACAAGGCCTGTTTCCCTTTAAATCAGATGCCGGTATTCTTCTGAAAACTCAATTGCCAAAATTTCCAACCATGTTGCTTCCGGTGACTCTCCAGCATCAGGAGTAGTGAGTCCTGGACAGTCGCACTCAAAATTATGTTTAACCTTTAATAAATGATCATAAAATACATGCCACAGCAGAAAAATGCAGGAAAGCTGACACGTTTCACACTAGTCTGTGCTTAATCACACTACACTGACTACAAGCTATGATTAAGCACGGACTACAGTGTGAAATGCATCAGCTTTCCTGCATTTTTCTGCTGTGGCATGTTTGTTTTTTTTTTTTTTATGATCATCATTCAATAAAGGTTAAACATCTTGAGTGCGGCTGTCCAGGACTTTTTCTCACTACTTCATTATAAGCATTGCCGACACCTGTTGCTTCCAGCATGGAGAAGATGTCTGTTCCAGATTGATCTTTCCAGAGCGGTGATGTCTTTCTTTCTCTCCAGCATCAGGAATTGGAGATTTGGATGAGTTGGCTGTTTTCACAGAACAGACAGTGTACTCTATGGTACACGATCTAATGAGTGGACATGTTTGTCCTGCCCGCTAGTAACCAATAACATGGCCGCCTCCAAGGCAGGGACAACTTTTCCTCCTTACCCAGCGTTCTGTGAAAAAGCCAACGTACCATGTACCCTAGAGTATACACTGTTGGTGGTCTGTGACAACGGCTAGCTCGTCAAAATCTCCAGTTGCTGCTGGAGAGTCACTGAAAGTGATGTGGTTGGAGTTTTTGGCAGAACAGCGCCTGCACCCAAAGCCTATTAAAAAATCTACTGTGAGGACATCACTGGATTCAGGGGCTAAGTGTTCTTATACTAAGTCAGCAGATACAGTATTTGTAGCTGCTGACTTTGTGGAGTTCCACATTAAAGTGGTTGTAAACCCTTACATAGATCCAGTGAACGGGCTATCGGGTGATAGAGATGAAACAAATCATCCTCCATGAGTTGTACCTGTTTATCTGCTGTCTTTACATCCATTCAAAGTGCTGAATTTATAAAGCTTGGCTGAGTTCAGAAAAAAGGGACAGGCAGCTGAAAAGACACTCTGCAGAGCTCAATGAGGGGAGAGCTGATTGGATGGAAGAGACTCCCCCCCCCCCCCCCCCCCCCCCCCACAGCACAAAGGAACAGAGCTAAGGCTGTCAATCAGCTGGAGATCCCTCCCCTGTCACCTCTTTTCTTGGTGTCAGGAAAACTTATCAAGTTGTTCATGCTGAGGAACAAAGCAGCCAACCAATATGACCTTGGGTGCTCTTAATTGAGGAACAAAGCAGCCAACCAATATGACCTTGGGTGCTCTTGAGGAACAAAGCAGCCAACCAATATGACCTTGGGTGCTCTTAATTGAGACAAGTACTCACTATAGAGGGATATGCTTTGTTCATATTTCATGTCTGAGGTTTACAATCTATAGCAGGGATATGCAATTAGCGGACCTCCAGCTGTTGCAAAACTAAAAGTCCCATCATGCCTCTGGGTGTCATGCTTGTGGCTGTCAGTCTTGCTATGTCTCATGGGACTTGTAGTTCTGCAACAGCTGGAGGTCTGCTAATTGCATATCCCTGATCTAAAGGCTCAGTGGTCACTTGTCTGAGGCAGGAAGTGCTCATCGATGGAGACTCCTTGGTTGACATATTGCTCCATACTTGTATGGCTGGGATCCATTATTTTCTAGTCTTGACTTTTCTGCAACTTTAATCAAATCCTCTTTTGCATTCTACCGTGGGAATGTGACTTTCTGTAAAATTCTTCTTTGAAGCTTCAATATGCAAACCTAGCCCACGGAGTACAGAAACTGCTAGAAGGGAGACAGTTCTGAGTAAATATTATTAAATATGAAGTAAGGGCTTATTGTATCTGAAGCCAAAACTTTTTTTAGTTGGATGGTGATGAACAGTTAAAACCCTGTTTGGATGTTGGTTGCTGTCTGACTACATGGGGGTGGGGTTGATCTCATAACTATTGTCCCAGGAAGTCATAAAGGAACAGCTAAAATCTTGAGTTGTCACCAGAACAGGGATAGAAGGGGAATCTTCCTGTTTTGGTGTCATGGAGTATTTTGCTGCTTCCTATCTACAGGACAAGAAAATCTGATGGGACGGTTGTCTTGACACCCTCACTTGGTGTGTAATGTACACTATTGAAAATTATTGGGACACCTGCCTTTACACCCAAATTAACATTAATGGCTTCCCAGTCTTAGTCCATAGGGTTCAATATTGAGTTGGCCCACCCTTTGCAGCTATAACAGCCTCAACTCTTCTGGGAAGACTGTCCAAAAGGTTTAGGAGTGTCTGTGGGAATATTTGATTTTTCCCCATTCATCTTTCAGGACAGCACCATAGAGAGACACCGGCTCCTCCCCTCTTAGGAAACACCGCCTTCCAATTCAATATTTAAATCTCATCCTCCCAACGGCCCCTCAGTTCAGGTGTTTCCTCCGGTGGGGAGACACTGCTTGGGAACCGTGGCGGATCAGTCAGGGAGACTGAAGCCAAAGATTTTGTGTGAGGAAGAGGGGGAGTCGGGTCTCTCTAGCTCTTTCCCTCTACTATTGTTTGTTCAGTTAGGTAAAGGCTGGGGAAGCCATACTTACCTGTTTTTAAAACTGAATTGGCGCGCCTCAGCCTCTCTTGGGGAAAGAGACAGCTGAGGAGGTCCGTGTTTCTTCTGCCCAGGGGGGCGCTGTGGGAAGTGCCTGAGTCTCTCCTGCTTGTTCAAGCAGCCAGCGTTTGAAGCTCTATGGCCGGGTCGGATGACGGGTGACGTCAGTTCCGGCGAGGGCGGGCACTTCCGACGATTCCGCGTCTTCCGGTTCCGGACGCGGGGAAAGAAAACGGACCGAGCATTCGGCTGGTGCGACCCTCTTGCTTTGCTGTAGAGTCAGCTGTCGGGGGAAACGATCGACCACCATCCTCAGCGGACATGTCTGAGACAGAGGTCTCTAGAACTGCTCCAGGAGACAGTAGCACCAGCCATGCTAAGGTAAGTGGAACCCTGGGGTGGTGTTCCCTTACCTAAATCCCGATAGCTTCACGGGTGTTCTCCCCTCACTGGTGGTCGGGGGGAAGGGGAGTGTGTCTGGGACCCTGGTGGTGGTTGGTCCTGGGGGGGGCACTCCTGGTGGTCCTCTGTAAAAGCACTGGTGGGATTGGGCATTTATGGCGACTCTCTCTTTCTTTTTCAGAAAGCCACAGAGAAAAGCAAGTCGCCTCATGGTTCAAAGAAAAAATGCCCCTCTTGTAGAGTTAGTATGGGGGAATCCTGGACCAAGGCACTTTGCAAGGAGTGCATTGATGGATTAGTCAGGGAACAGGCAGCAGAACAGGGTACAGATCTTGCTGCATCCGTCAAAGAGCTTTCTAGCACCTTTCAGTCCTTTAAAGCACTCTTTTCTAGCTTCCAGTTGCCGCAAGCCCAAAGCAGTCCTTTACCAGTGCAGCAGAGTGTTACACCTAGCCCAGTGGATACTCCCTCTGTTAGTGGAGAGAGACCAGGGGGCTCCAGAGTGGAAATTGAGGAGGAGCCAGATAGCACCGCTTCAGATTCTCAAAGGGAATCGGATGTGGAGGAGGTGGATGGGGAATCCACAAAAACCTCTCGCTATAAGCTTTCCCTGGACGAAGTGGAGGAGCTCTTGGGAGCTATTCACACCACTTTGGGAATTCAGGAAGAAAAGAAGGTGTTATCGCTCCATGACCAAATGTACAAAGGTCTTGGGGAACAAAAAAGGAAGGATTTCCCAGTCCATGATGTATTGGTTGAGGCCATAAAGAATGAATGGAAAGATCCTGAGAGAAAACCTTTCTTTTCAAGGGCTTTGAAGCGAAGGTTTCCTTTTTCAGAAGGGGAGTCTCTAGTCTGGAATAAGACCCCTAGGCTGGATGCTGCTTTTTCTCAGGTTTCCAGGCAAACAGATCTGGCCTTCGAGGACATGGGGGTTCTTGCAGACCCCATGGACAGAAGGATGGACTCTCTCTTAAAGAAGTCCTGGGATTCGTCACAGGGAAACCTTAAGCCTGCCATGGCGGTCACAGTAGTGGCCCGCAATATGGAATATTGGCTTACGCAGATAAAGGCGCATATTGAGGCAGGAACGCCAAAAGAGACTATTTTGGCTTCCTTTCCCATGCTACTTAAGGGTGTAGCGTATATTGCGGACGCTTCCGCCGAATCAGTGCGCATGTCCGCAAGGTCTTCAGCCCTCACTAATTCGGCTCGAAGGGCCCTATGGCTTAAGACGTGGCAAGGAGACAGCGCGTCTAAAGTTAAACTCTGTGGAATTCCCCTCACAGGAGATCTCTTGTTTGGCCCAGGTTTAGAGACCGTTTTAGACCGGACGGCCGATAAGAAAAAGGCCTTTCCCATTAAAAAAGTTTGGGGAGCAGGCTAAAAGAAAGTTTCGCCCTCAGAGAAAGTTTGAAACCCCAAAAGGAGAGCGGCAGAAAAAAGCTTGGGGGCAGAAGGGCAAGGGGCGGGGAGGGGCGATTTTTCGCCCTCCTGAACAGCCCAAGAAGACCCAATGACGGGGTAACCACGGTGGGAGGAAGATTGGGGGCCTTCCTCCCACAATGGGAGATGATGATCACCTCCAACCAGTTTGTGTTAGGGATCATAAGAAGAGGTTACCAGCTAGAGTTCTCAGAACCTCCTCAGCACAGACTTCTGGTCACCGAGCTGCCAAAGTGTGCAGAGAAAGCGTCAGCTCTTCTATCCTCCCTACAGGAGTTAGAGGAACAAGAGGTGATAGTGAGGGTTCCTGTAGAGGAGATAGGCAGAGGCTTTTACTCCCACATTTTTGTGGTCCGCAAGCCTTCGGGAAAATTCAGGCTTATCATGAATCTGAAGCCTCTGAATGTATCAATTACCTACAGGAAATTCCGGATGGATTCTGTCTATTCGGTGAAAGCGCTTCTTCCCCCAAATTGCTTCATGGCGTCAATAGACTTAAAGGACGCTTATCTGCACATTCCAGTCGCAGAAAGTTACCAGAGGTTTCTCAGACTGGCGGTGAAAACTGGGGAAGGAACGTTTCATCTACAGTTCAAAGCATTCCCCTTTGGACTATCCTCTTTCCCCCCCGCATCTTCACCAAAGTGATGGTGGAGGTCCTGGCTTTCTTGCGGCTCAGAGGCATCTCTGTAGTCGCGTACCTGGACGACCTACTCCTGTTTGCTCCTTCCCCGGAGCAGTTGTACCAGGATCTTCAGGTAGCAAGAGACAGCTTAGAAAACCTGGGATGGCTCTTGAACCTGGAAAAATCCAGTTTGGTTCCGGCCCAAAAGGTCACCTTCCTGGGCTATGTACTGGATTCGACAAAACAAAAAGTGTTCCTTCCAGCAGAAAAAATCCAGAAGGTAGACAGAGCAATATTACTGCTCCAGGGCAGCAGTCAGATCTCGGTAAGGAAAGCAATGTCAGCACTGGGCTTACTGACTTCCACGCTTCTGGCAGTTCAGTGGGCAGGGCTGCACTTTCGCCCCCTACAGCTGTTTATTCTGAGTGTCTGGGACCACAGTCCAGCATCTCTGGACTCCCTTATATCTGTGCCAAGTCAGGTCAAAAGGTCCCTCTGGTGGTGGAGGAAAGGGTCCAATCTCTCACAGGGCCTGGAGTGGGTTCTTCCAGTGTCCAGAACGGTTACGACCGATGCGAGCGGCACAGGGTGGGGAGCACACCTAGATTCCCAGATGATGCAAGGCACCTGGGAAAAAGAAGACGCAAAGAAGTCCTCGAACTGGAGGGAACTGAGAGCAATAGAGTTGGCTCTCAGAGCTTTTCAGAGAGAACTCCTGGGGCAGCATGTGAGGGTCCGTTCGGACAACTCATCAGCAGTGGCCTACATCAACAGGCAAGGGGGAACCAGGAGCAGATCCTTGTGGGGTCTGGCAGAATCCATCCTCAGGTGGGCCGAAGGGAGCATTCTCTCTCTCTCTGCAATACATCTGAAGGGGGAGCAGAACCACGTAGCAGATTTTCTGAGCAGAAAAATGCTGAAGGAAGGCGACTGGGTCTTGAACCAGGACATCTTCGAGATGATTACTCGGAAGTGGGGGGTCCCCTCCGTGGATCTCTTCGCCTCAAAGGCGAATACGAAAGCTCGTCTGTTCTTTTCCCTAAACAGATGGGACGGAGCAGCCGGGGTGGATGCACTAGCTCAGAGCTGGCGTTTCTCAAAGTGTTATGCCTTCCCCCCTCCCGTAATGATCCCAGCATTTCTGAGAAAATTTCGGTCAGAAGACACAACCCTCATTCTGATCGCACCACACTGGCCAAGGAGGCCGTGGTTCTCCCTCTTGAAGAGTCTGACAGTGGAGCCTCCCTGGATTCTGCCTATCCGGGAGGATCTTCTCTCTCAGGGTCCAATCTGTTGCCCTCAGGTGGAGCGATGGAACCTCGCAGCGTGGCTACTGAGGAAGAATTGCTAAAGGGCAAAGGTTTCTCGGATCGGCTAGTGACCACTCTCCTAAATTGCAGGAAAAGAGAGACGCAAGCCATTTACCTAAAGGTGTGGAAACGCTTTAACAGTTGGTGCACAGAAAGCTCCTTCGATGTACGAAGTTCTGTAGCAGTATTAGAGTTTCTGCAGGCAGGAGCGGACAAAGGATTAGCCCTTAGCACCTTGAAAGGACAAGTATCGGCACTAAGCGTTTTCCTGGAAAAGCCACTAGCTATAGATCCTTGGGTAGCTAGGTTTTTTAGAGCTTTAGGCAGACAGAGGCCTGTTAAAAGTTCCCCATTCCCAGTGTGGGATCTTTCCTTAGTTTTACAGTCTCTTACAGGGGATCCTTTTGAGCCATTGGAATCCTGTACCTTGAAGTTGATCACCCTCAAAACTGTTTTTGGTGGCGATCACCACAGCAAGGAGAGTAAGTGAACTCGAAGCCCTTTCTATTAGGGCGCCTTTTTTTCAGGTTTTTCCGGACCGTTTGATTTTTAAAACGGATCCGGCCTTTTTACCAAAAGTGGCCTCTAGTTTTCATAGGGACCAGGAAATTATTTTACCTACCTTCTGTTCGAATCCTGTGAGGGAACAGGAGCATATTTTTCACAAACTGGACGTTAGAAGGTGCGTCCTTCAGTACTTAGATAGTACAAAACAGTTTAGGAAATCCGATTCTTTTTTTGTATTGTTTTCAGGGGCTAGGAAAGGGTTCAAAGCCTCTAGACGATCAATAGCCAGATGGTTAAGGTTGGCCATTAGCCAGGCCTATGTAATCGGGGGTTTGGAGCCCCCGGAGGGTATTAAAGCACATTCCACCAGGGCAGTGGCAACTTCTCAAGCAGAGTGGGCTGGTGCTTCTCCGGAGCAGATCTGTAGAGCAGCAACGTGGTCCAGTTTTTCCACGTTTGTGAAGCATTACAGATTGGACCTGCTGTCAGCCAAAGACCAAGCCTTTGGGCGTAAGGTGCTGCAGGCAGTAGTCCCTCCCTAAGGTAAGGTGCTCGCTTATCCTCTCTATGGTGCTGTCCTGAAAGATGAATGGGGAAAAACGGAGTTACTTACCGGTAACATCCTTTTCCAGGAATCTTTCAGGACAGCACTAGTACCCACCCAGGTTTTTGATTGTCTATGAGAACTCATCGCATGAGAACGTCAGGTAAGATAAAGATTTGTATGACGTATTCTTGTGTCTCCCCAGCTGGCCGGAGGAACTCGTGAAGAACTGAGGGGCCGTTGGGAGGATGAGATTTAAATATTGAATTGGAAGGCGGTGTTTCCTAAGAGGGGAGGAGCCGGTGTCTCTCTATGGTGCTGTCCTGAAAGATTCCTGGAAAAGGATGTTACCGGTAAGTAACTCCGTTTTTCTTCCAGAAACTCATTTGCGAGGTCAGGCACTGACGTTGGCCGAGAAGTCCTGGCTCAGTCTCCGCTCTAATTCATTTCAAAGGTGTTCTATTGGGTTGAGGTCAGGACTCTGGAGGCCGATCAAGTTCCTTCACCCCAAACTCACTCATCCATGTCTTTATGGACCTTGCTTAATAATACTTTTGGCAATATAGTGCTACTGAGCGATTTTGGGGTGGAGGAACTTGACTGGCCTGCACAGTCCTGACCTCAGACCAATAGAACACCTTTGGGATGAATTAAAGTGTAGACTGTGAACCAGGCCTTCTCATCCAACATCAGTGCCTAACCTCACAAATGAGCTTCTGGAAGAATGGTCAAACATTCCCATAGACACACTCCTAAACCTGTAGCTTCAACTCTTCTGACAAGAATGTCTGTTATAGCTGCAAAGGGTGGGCCAGCTCAATATTGAACCCTATGGACTAAGACTGGGATGTCATTAAAGTGTGTTTAGAGAGGAGTCCCAATATCATTGACAATGTTGTATATAACAATGGAACATTTGCCCATAACCTTTCCTGGCTTCATTCAACCCATAAAGGCTGTTAAAATTGTTCAGTATTCCAGATTTTTTGCTCAAAAAACCCATTGAGTCACACCTGTTCAGCACATACATGTTGTACAGAACTCTGGTTTTGTAGGGCAATGCATTTACAATACACGACTTTGATTTTTTGTTTACTTTTTTTTTAAATTTCACTGGACTTTATGCTCCAATGAACAGTGTGACCTAAATTCTGCAGCAAAGTACACCTCCCGCATTTCTATGTAGCACATGTGGTGTGACCAGGGCACATGGAGAACAGTGTTCTAGTGCCAACAGTGAAAGAGCCCTTGGATGCAACAAGAGCTGGGAAAGTGGACCTGTCCCCATTGGCCAGATCTTAGAAACTGCTTTTTTAAAGTGGTGGTCCAGCCGAAATGATACTTTAATAAAAATACCCCTATAATACACAAGCTTAATGTATTCTAGTAAAGTTAGTATGTAAACTAAGGTCTGTTTTGTTAGTTTATAGCAGTAGTTTGTTTTATAAACTTACAGCAGGCCGTGGCCATCTTAAGTGTGGGCATCTGAAGCCAGACTATTTCTTCCTGAATCTCATCCTTGCAGATCTCGCACATGCTCAGTGCAGCACAAGCAGTGTAATAGGTTTCAGGTCAGGTTTCCATAGCAACGGCTTTGTCAGAGGAAGTTGCCGCCCCTTCCCAGAAGGCATCGCAAACAGGAAATGATGCGATGGGCCACGGCCAGGGAGGAGGAAGTAAAAAATGAATACAGCAGATATACAGTAGGTGCTGAGAAAAAAATATCAAATTCGTTTACAGTGCAGTTTAGTGAGAGATGCTGAAGAGTTGTAAAAGTGGGTGAAACTCCACTTTAAGATAAAAAGCTAAATGGCCCCACATTTTTCTCCAATTTGTTTTAAATTCTGCCCTGGTGACTTGACAAGCAGTGCAACCTCTTAAGACTTGGGTCTACTAGAAGCTCAGCCATGAGTAGTGTTAATTTTGTTACTTTTAACACCATTTTTAGTCAACTAAAACTGTTCAAATGACTAAAATACAACTAAAACAGCATTTTGGTCAAGAATTTGACTAAAGCTAAATTGAAATTTGATGTCAAATTTAACACACAGGTAGCTTTGAGACCAGGTTTCAGGTTTGGGAAATGTTTTCAATGTTCCAACAGGAAAATGAAGAACTAAAGTCAAGACTGAAGTGTGAGCAGCCTGATCTGTTCTCCCTGTTAGAGACAGATCTGCCAGTTAGTGGTGACGTTGGGTCGTGTTTGGTTGGAGTGTGGTGCAATCATTGAACAGTCGGATTATGATCTGATTGCAACATCAGGAGCCGTGTTCATGCAATGGTGCCTCAGCTGCGTGTATCATACGTGTCTTTATCCAGTTGAACTTTAACCTGTGATGGAAATCAGTTTGGCTGTAATGTGTGCATTTCAATTGTTTCCCCTGCTGGGTTTTTGTACAGCAAGCTCATAGGTGTGACTCCGTAGCAAGAGGCTTGCTATGGGGACACAGACTAGGAGCCGGGAGCACTGGTGAGGAGTATCGGGGCTGTTCTGTGCAAAAGCATTGCACAGAGCAGGCAAGTAAAAGTGTGTGTGTGTGTGTGTCCCAGCGATCGTGGAGGGGAGCAGGCAGCCAATCAGAGCGCCGAGGTACATCACAGCTTTCATTTCAATTGCTGTATGTTCCCTGCACTCGCCATCGTACAACCCCTCCTTGTCCAGGGACTTTGATAGACAGATCGCCCTTCCAATCCCGGGCTTGTGGTGTCTATCAGTTTCCCCGGCCTGGAGGCGGGGCAGTATGTGATGGCAAGCGGTAGGAGCATAATGCAATTGAAATGAAAGCTGTGATGTTCCTCGGTGCTCTGATCGGCCGGAAATTCCTCCTTTCTTCCCCTGAATATGTGGGCTGCAGTCAATATTTTTATAACTTAATTCAACATAAAACATTTAAGTGTCATTACATGAGAAATTGGGGGTGGGGCAACTGGTAGCGAGTAACCTTTGAGGCCTGGCTAGTAGCTCAGGACTTGAAGATTTGAGCCCTGACATATTGATACAAATTGCCTTTCAATGACTGCTTAGTTGACACCTTTTGTAGCATTGGTGGGCGAAGCTGATGCGGCAAGTCTGGTACACAAAGATTTGGATGAAAAGGGATCTGTTAAAGCGGTTGTAAACTGCGGATATTCTAAAGAAAAACCCAGCGGGGCAATGGCATAATGTGCTAGTATTCATCTCATACTAGCACATAATGAAATGTTGACCTTGGAGTGAAGGCCTCCAGTGCTGTAAAGTCACCACTGAGGGTTGACATGTTCCCCTTGTCTTCTGGGTTTGTGAGCTCCAACTGTGATTGGCTGGAACCACAATGGCGTCACTCCCGCACATGTGGGACCTTGGATCTGGCATAAAGCTCTGTTCTGGCATGGTATGCTGGACCTTCAGAGCTCATGCAGGGTGAAGATCTCCTAAACGGCACATGTTTTAGGAGATGCGTGTTTACAGGTAAGCCTTATAGGCTTACCTGCAGGTAAAAATGACCAGGCGGGGTTTACAACAGCTTTAACCACTTGCCAATGGGATCATTTCCCTGCCTCTGTATTGTACACAGAGGCAGAGGAAATGATGTCATCTCTCCTCGGCTCGGTATTTTCCGTTCCGGGCCAAGGAGAGAAGACTGTAATGTAAGTGCACCAACACACTACACACAGTAGAACATGCCAGGCACACTAAACACCCCGATCCCCCCCGATCGCCCCCCAATCACCCCCCCCTGTCACAAACTGACACCAAGCAGGGTTTTTTTTTTTTTTTTTTTTCTGATTACTGTATTGGTGTCAGTTTGACAGTTAGTGTCAGGGCAGTGAGTGTTAGGCCCCCTGTAGGTCTAGGATACCCCCCTAACCCCCCCTAATAAAGTTTTAACCCCTTGATCACCCCCTGTCACCAGTGTCGCTAAGCGATCATTTTTCTGATCGCTGTATTAGTGTCGCTGGTGATGCTAGTTAGGGACGTAAATATTTAGGTTCGCCGTCAGAGTTTTATAGCGACAGGGACCCCCATATAATATCTAATGTTTTAACCCCTTGATTGCCCCCTAGTTAACCCTTTCACCACTGATCACCGTATAACCGTTACGGGTGACGCTGGTTAGTTTGTTTATTTTTTATAGTGTCAGGGCACCCGCCGTTTATTACCGAATAAAGGTTTAGCCCCCTGATCGCCCGGCGGTGATATGCGTCGCCCCAGGCAGCGTCAGATTAGCGCCAGTACCGCTAACACCCACGCACGCAGCATACGCCTCCCTTAGTGGTATAGTATCTGTACAGATCAATATCTGATCCGATCAGATCTATACTAGCGTCCCCAGCAGTTTAGGGTTCCCGAAAACAGTGTTAGCGGGATCAGCCCAGATACCCGCTAGCACCTGCGTTTTGCCCCTCCGCCCAGCTCGGCCCAGCCCACCCAAGTGCAGTATCGATCGATCACTGTCACTTACAAAACACTAAACGCATAACTGCAGCGTTCGCAGAGTCAGGCCTGATCCCTGCGATCGCTAACAGTTTTTTTGGTAGCATTTTGGTGAAATGGCAAGCACCAGCCCCAGGCAGCGTCAGGTTAGTGCCAGTACCGCTAACACCCACGCACGCACCGTACACCTCCCTTAGTGGTATAGTATCTGAACGGATCAATATCTGATCCGATCAGATCTATACTAGCGTCCCCAGCAGTTTAGGGTTCCCAAAAACGCAGTGTTAGCGGGATCAACCCAGATACCTGCTAGCAACTGCATTTTACCCCTCCGCCCGGCCCAGCCCAGCACACCCAAGTGCAGTATCGATCGATCACTGTCACTTACAAAACACTAAATGCATAACTGCAGCGTTCGCAGAGTCAGGCCTGATCCCTGCGATCGCTAACAGTTTTTTTGGTAGCATTTTGGTGAACTGGCAAGCGCCAGCGGCCTAGTACACCCCGGTCGTAGTCAAACCAGCACTGCAGTAACACTTGGTGACGTGGCGAGTCCCATAAGTGCAGTTCAAGCTGGTCAGGTGGCAAGCACAAATAGTGTCCCGCTGCCACCAAGAAGACAAACACAGGCCCGTCGTGCCCATAGTGCCCTTCCTGCTGCATTCGCCAATCCTAATTGGGAACCCACCACTTCTGCAGCGCCCGTACTTCCCCCATTCACATCCCCAACCAAATGCAGCCGGCTGCATGAGAGGCATTTTTATGTCCTCCCGAGTACCCCTACCCAACGAACCCCCCCAAAAAAGATGTTGTGTCTGCAGCAAGCGCGGATATAGGCGTGACACTCACTATTATTGTCCCTCCTGTCCTGACAATCCTGGTCTTTGCATTGGTGAATGTTTTGAACGCTACCATTCACTAGTTGAGTATTAGCGTAGGGTACAGCATTGCACAGACTAGGCGCACTTTCACAGGGTCTCCCAAGATGCCATCGCATTTTGAGAGACCCGAACCTGGAACCGGTTACAGTTATAAAAGTTACAGTTACAAAAAAAAGTGTAAAAAAAAAAACACAAACAAATATAAAATAAAAAATAATAGTTGTCGTTTTGTTCTCTCTCTTCTCTTTCTCTATTCTCTCTATTCTGCTCTTTTTTACTGTATTCTATTCTGCAATGTTTTATTGTTATTATGTTTTATCATGTTTGCTTTTCAGGTCTGCAATTTTTTATACTTTACCGTTTACTGTGCTTTATTGTTAACCATATTTTTGTCTTCAGGTACAGCATTCACGACTTTGAGTGGTTATACCAGAATGATGCTTGCAGGTTTAGGTATCATCTTGGTATCATTCTTTTCAGCCAGCGGTCGGCTTTCATGTAGAAGCAATCCTAGCAGCTAATTAGCCTCTAGACTGCTTTTACAAGCAGTGGGAGAGAATGCCCCCCCCACCCCCCCCCCCCCCCCCCCACCGTCTTCCGTGTTTTTCTCTGGCTCTCCTGTCTCAACAGGGAACCTGAGAATGCAGCCGGTGATTCAGCCAGCTGACAATAGAGCTGATCAGAGACCAGAGTGGCTCCAAACATCTCTATGGCCTAAGAAACCGGAAGCTACGAGCATTTTATGACTTCGATTTCGCCGGATGTAAATAGCGCCATTGGGAAAGCATTTTATCATACCGATCTTGGTGTGGTCAGATGCTTTGAGGGCAGAGGAGAAATCTAGGGTCTAATAGACCCCAATTTTTTCAAAAAAGAGTACCTGTCACTACCTATTGCTATCATAGGGGATATTTACATTCCCTGAGATAACAATAAGAATTATTAAAAAAAAAAAAAATGAAAGGAACAGTTTTAAAATAAGATAAAAAAGCAAAAAAATAATAAAGAAAAAAAAAAAGCACCCCTGTCCCCCCTGCTCTCGCGCTAAGGCGAATGCAAGCGTCGGTCTGGCGTCAAATGTAAACAGCAATTGCACCATGCATGTGAGGTATCACCGCGACGGTCAGATCGAGGGCAGTAATTTTAGCAGTAGACCTCCTCTGTAAATCTAAAGTGGTAACCTGTAAAGGCTTTCAAAGGCTTTTAAAAATGTATTTATTTTGTTGTCACTGCACGTTTGTGCGCAATTGTAAAGCATGTCATGTTTGGTATCCATGTACTCGGCCTAAGATCATCTTTTTTTATTTCATCAAACATTTGGGCAATATAGTGTGTTTTAGTGCATTAAAATGTAAAAAAGTGTGTTTTTTCCCCAAAAAATGCGTTTGAAAAATCGCTGCGCAAATACTGTGTGAAAAAAAAAAATGAAACACCCACCATTTTAATCTGTAGGGCATTTGCTTTAAAAAAATATATAATGTGTGGGGGTTCAAAGTAATTTTCTTGCAAAAAAAAATAATTTTTTCATGTAATCAAAAAGTGTCAGAAAGGGCTTTGTCTTCAAGTGGTTAGAAGAGTGGGTGATGTGTGACATAAGCTTCTAAATGTTGTGCATAAAATGCCAGGACAGTTCAACCCCCCCCCAAATGACCCCATTTTGGAAAGTAGACACCCCAAGCTATTTGCTGAGAGGCATGTCGAGTCCATGGAATATTTTATATTGTGACACAAGTTGCGGGAAAGACAAATTATTATTTTTTTTTTTTTTGCACAAAGTTGTCACTAAATGATATATTGCTCAAACATGCCATGGGAATAGGTGAAATTACACCCCAAAATACATTCTGTTGCTTCTCCTGAGTACGGGGATACCACATGTGAGACTTTTTGGGAGCCTAGCCACGTACGGGACCCCGAAAACCAATCACCGCCTTCAGGCTTTCTAAGGGCGTAAATTTTTGATTTCACTCTTCACTGCCTATCACAGTCTCGGAGGCCATGGAATGCCCAGGTGGCACAAACCCCCCCCAAATGACCCCATTTTGGAAAGTAGACACCCCAAGCTATTTGATGAGAGGTATAGTGAGTATTTTGCAGACCTCACTTTTTGTCACAAAGTTTTGAAAATTAAAAAAAGAAAAAAAAAATTTTTTTTTTTGTCTGTCTTCATTTTCAAAAACAAATGAGAGCTGCAAAATACTCACCATGCCTCTCAGCAAATAGCTTGGGGTGTCTACTTTCCAAAATGGGGTCATTTGGGGGGGTTTGTGCCACCTAGGCATTCCATGGCCTCCGAAACTGTGATAGGCAGTGAAGAGTGAAATCAAAAATTTACGCCCTTAGAAATCCTGAAAGCAGTGATTGGTTTTCGGGGTCCCGTACGCGGCTAGGCTCCCAAAAAGTCCCACACATGTGGTATCCCCATACTCAGGAGAAGCAGCTAAATGTATTTTGGGGTGCAATTCCACATATGCCCATGACCTGTGTGAGCAATATATCATTTAGTGACAACTTTGTGCAAAAAAAAAAAAATAAAAAATAAATTGTCACTTTCCCGCAACTTGTGTCAAAATATAAAATATTCCATGGACTCAACATGCCTCTCAGCAAATAGCTTGGGGTGTCTACTTTCCAAAATGGGGTCATTTGGGGGGGGGTTTGTGCCATCTGGGCATTTTATGGCCTTCAAAACTGTGATAGGTAGTGAGGAGTAAAATCAAAAATGTACGCCCTTAGAAATCCTGAAGGCAGTGATTGGTTTTCGGGGCCCCGTATGCGGCTAGGCTCCCAAAAAGTCCCACACATGTGGTATCACCATACTCAGGAGAAGCAGCTAAATGTATTTTGGGGTGCAATTCCACATATGCCCATGGCCTGTGTGAGCAATATATCATTTAGTGACAACTTTTTGTATTTTTTTTTTTTTTTTTTTTTTTTCATTCAATCACTTGGGACAAAAAAAATGAATATTCAATGGGTTCAACATGCCTCTCAGCAATTTCCTTGGGGTGTTTACTTTCCAAAATGGGGTCATTTGTGGGGGTTTTGTACTGCCCTGTCATTTTAGCACCTCAAGAAATGACATAGGCAGTCATAAATTAAAGGCTGTGTAAATTCCAGAAAATGTACCCTAGTTTGTAGGCGCTATAACTTTTGCGCAAACCAATAAATATACACTTATAGACTTTTTTTTTTTACCAAAGACATGTGGCCAAATACATTTTGGCCTAAATGTATGACTAAAATTGAGTTTATTGGATTTTTTTTTAGAACAAAAAGTAGAAAATATCATTTTTTTTTCAAAATTTTCGGTCTTTTTCCATGTATAGCGCAAAAAATAAAAACGGCAGAGGTGATCAAATACCATCAAAAGAAAGCTCTATTTGTGGGAAGAAAAGGACGCAAATTTCGTTTGGTTACAGCATTGCATGACCGCGCAATTAGCAGTTAAAGCGACGCATTGCCAAATTGTAAAAAGTGCTCTGGTCAGGAAGGGGGTAAATCCTTCCGGGGCTGAAGTGGTTAAGACCCTCCATACATCAAGATTTATGGGCCTATACCACAAACTTAAAACTTCACTTGCTCATATCCCTTATTCTCTAAGCTTGGCAAATGAATGATGGTCCTTGTCTGGCTACCTTGTAATTGCACTGTTCAGCACAGGTATATACCAGGTTTATACTTTCTATAAGGACACAGGTTGGTGGGGCCGAGGACCTTGCTGTATGAAATGGTCTGTGTTTTCTATTCTGTACTGTCCCTCTTTTGGTTATGCTCTCATTTGGCTATTCATATTTCTGTTTAGCCCCGGGGCCATGTTGTGACACTGACAAATGATGGCTCATAAAATCAAATGAGAAGCCATATAATACAGAAATTGTGTGCAGGAGTTCATTTTATTTTCTGTATGTCACATTTACTATCGTCTAGGAACACGGGGATATATGGATGTAAATTCTATTTGCAGCTAGTGTAGCTAATGACCTGTGGAGGGTTTAAAAGGAAAATTGAGTGTATCTAAAACATGCAGGGTGCAGAACATTTATCAGGTTTTTTTTTTTTTTAATTGCAGTCTGTTCCCAATATTGAGATTGAAGTGCTATCTATCCATGACCACGGTCATCAAAACTCCTAGTAATAGGAAACTATTTGTTGGAATAGGGGAGAAATCTTTACGACAACTCCTGTTGGGTGACAAGTGAGCTCTGGAGACTTTATCCCCTTTATGACGAGGCTGTTTTTTGCTGTTTAGCTCTGTGCTACTTTAACTGGCAATTGCAGTCATGTAACACGGTACCCAAATGAGAATTTTCTTTTTAGTTTTGTTTAATCACCTTTACTTGTCTGTGTGTCTGTGTGTCTGTGTGTCTGTGTGTCTGTGTGTCTGTGTGTCTGTGTGTCTGTGTGTCTGTGTGTCTGTGTGTCTGTGTGTCTGTGTGTCTGTGTGTCTGTGTGTCTGTGTGTCTGTGTGTCTGTGTGTCTGTGTGTCTGTGTGTCTGTGTGTCTGTGTGTCTGTGTGTCTGTGTGTCTGTGTGTCTGTGTGTCTGTGTGTCTGTGTGTCTGTGTGTCTGTGTGTCTGTGTGTCTGTGTGTCTGTGTGTCTGTGTGTCTGTGTGTCTGTGTGTCTGTGTGTCTGTGTGTCTGTGTGTCTGTGTGTCTGTGTGTCTGTGTTTCCTCAAGTCTGGTCCAATGTATTCTGATATGTCTTTGGTTTAAAAAAAAATCCCAATAGTGTATAGGTTTGTAAACTTGTAGCATCTACAAACTATTCTCAACCTCAGTACTCCCATTAGGTCATGTTTTGGGAATGTCCCTCTGATAAAATGGCTCCTATCCTAATACCTTGTCAGATTTTTAAAAGTAGTCCCTGCTCTACTTTGGACTGACTTTAATGCAGCTTGAGGTACATAGACCTCAAGATTACAGGCATTGCTTCAAGTCGTGTGACTTTCAGGTTGCAGAAGTGTGAAGGGGGCCTAATGCAGTGATGATGCTGTACACTGACCTTGTACTGCTGGCTGGGAAGGGGTTAATGTCTAAGCAATTAAAGGGAGCAATTAACTGTGCCCAATAAATGGAATGTGCTGCTTTTACTTATCTGGCTGTGTCTTCTCCCTGCTTTTCAGGGAGCAGAAACAGACAGATCTCTGTTCACTGTACAAAGTTCTGTGTTTGTAAACACACAACTCTGGACTCAGCTGATCAGCTTAATCTGCTGCCAATCGCTGCAGTTTGGTGCAGAGCGCACATATGCGTGCCCCAAACCCAGAAGGTTGGTGACTTGTAACCATGCCTGTACCTGCCGCTTGCAGTTTTCTGTGAGCAGTCAATAAGTGGTTATAGGGAATTTCCGTTACTTTACTGATCTGTCTGCAGTACAGAGTGAATTCCCCCCATGGAACCCAAATGGCTAAACACCATTCTCTAGTAACAAACTTGAATATGAAGCTTTGTGGTCATCTCCAAATTTGTATAGTTTTGGGTGGAATGGCTGGCTTGTTCACCTCCTAAGGGACTCTAGCTTTAAAATTATAGGCAACTGTAGCCAGACTAGTTATTTCATATACATAGATGGCTTTATTTAACATAAATCTGGAGCCTTGCAGGAAGATGCAGAGATCCTGTTTTGGGAAATCAGATAAGGTGCTAATGGTACAGAACAAATCCAGTCAATCTGATCATTAACCACTTAAGGACTGGACTTGTATTTAGCTAGAAAATTTCTTAAAAGCATATATTTTCAGACACCCTAGAGAATAAAATGGCAGTCGTCACACCATATTTGCGCAGCTGTCTTACAAACACAAATTTAAAAAAAAAATACTTTTTTTTTTTGGCCAATTTTTTTTATAGTGTGAAACATGTTACGCCAAGTAAATTGATACCCAATGTGTCACACTTCAAAATTGCACCCACTCGTGGAATGGCGACAAACTTTGACGCTTAAATCTCCATAGGCAACGTTTAAAAATTTCTACAGGTTACCAATTCTGAGTCTTTTGCTAGAATTGTTGCACTCAATGTGTGGTTTGTACAGTTTACATATGCGGGCACAACTTGCGTACGCTTCGGCTTGTGAGCATGCAGGGGCCGGGCGCTTTAATTTTTTTATACTGTCCCTTTAAAAAAAATTTGGATCACTTTTATTCCCATTACAAGCAATGTAAACATCCCTTTTTTTTATAGGGAAAAGCATGACAGGACCTTTTTTAATGTGAGATCTGGGCTCTAAAAGACCTCAGATCCCATTTACACTTAAATGCAATAAAAGTCCCTTTTTTAAGGCCATTGGGTGGAAGGGACATTTGACATCACTTCCATCATCCAATGGCATTGAGTCGATTGGGCACTGTCTTTCCCTCGCTCGACTTGGTGCCAAGCAGGGCAGAGGATCGGATTGCCGCTACCATCAGCTCCGGTAAGCAACAAAGATGACCGGGAGGGGCACCTGTCCTGCTGCAATGAAAGTGATCTTGCAGCGAATCTGCCGCCCAGACCACTTATCTTAAAGCTGTTTAAGAAAATACCAGGGCTGTCTGCTACCATAACCCTGGTATTTGACATCAAAGTAGTGACTTATAACGACAGCGTGTGGCCCGGAAGTGGTTAAACGTTTATACACTTCCTATACCTCTTATGGTTTTGTCACCATTGGGTTGCTTTAATTGCTTCCTGTCATGACTATTCATGTATGAAGGATGTGATTAGAAAGCATAGCAGTGTAACCTTCCACACTTTCTGATTGTACTTTTGGTCATCGGGATGTGGGAGGTGTGACATATGACATCAGTACCATCTGATAGATCTAACCTTCTCTATCCTGAAGATCTGCTAGATGTTAGTGAGGGGCAAATGTTAGTAAAATGGTGTAGGGGGCTTTAGAAAAGAGAATTTGCCCTGAATGGACATGTCCCGAGTGAAGGACCATGACAGACTTTGTTCAGCTTGGGCTATACTGAGCAGCCTGCTGCACTATTCATTGTGGTTTGCAGTAAGCCCCTTCCCATGAGAATACTCAGTTGAGCACAGCTGCCTTGCCTTTTTTTAGGGTCCGCTATTAAAATAAAGCCGTCTCCGGCAAGGCCTGCTTTCTGTAATGCTTTTTAATGAGCGTTAAATACAAGGCTGTCTGCCTAGACATTGCTCTCTGGGTCCCTTCCATTCCTGCATCCAAGTTTAGCTAAATGCCACCATAGATCAAGTTTATCTTTTTAAGACTGGTTTTATCTGCCCAACATGCAACCAACCTATGCTCTTGAAGCTGGCATTTGAACTTTTTTTTTAACCAGTTTGGCATGTTGTATGACTTGTGAATGTTTGCTTTCTAGATGCCCCGTGGTGTGGACATTGCAAAGCCCTTGCTCCTGAATATGACAAAGCCGCAAAGATTCTGCACGATGAAGGTTCAAATATCCGGCTGGCAAAGGTAGATGCAACAGAAGACTCGGAGCTGGCTCAGCAATTTGGCGTTCGTGGATACCCTACAATAAAGTTGTTTAAGAATGGAGACAAATCTTCCCCAAAAGAATACTCGGGTAACACAACTTGATGATATCCTGTGCCTTAAAGTAATTGTGCATAATATAATCTGCTGAGCACTTTTCAGAAACCTGCACCTTTCTGTAATGAATTCACATTTTTCCTTGTCAAAAGAAGTTTGAGTATACAATGTTATAAAGATACATAAAGTAAGTTTACAAGGATCTATAAAGTAAGCTCATTGTTTTACAGTAGGGTTTATATAGGTAAATATCATGAAATTTCAAATATTAAACATTGGGTTCATGTAAACCTAAATTAAAGATATATATAATTTCCTTAGTTACTTTTGTAGGTATCTAAATGATTTATACCTACTATACATATTGTTTACAAGTAGAGTGTCAAATAAATTCTGATAATGAGCTTTAATCGTAAGAATTCACATTTTTCAATGTCTTTGGCAAAGTGCATTGAGTGGCAGCAATAGGTTTTATCTTTGAGGGTCTGAGCAAGCTGTGGATTTTTATTTCCCCCCCAAAGTCTTAAAATATATTTTGGTGATCAAATACTTTATGTGCCACATGGTCTTTTTTTTTTTTAAATCTAGATTTCTGAATTTCCCCAGTGAAATGTAAGACATCAGTAGGCACTTTGACTGTTTGCTTTAGATTCAAGCGTTCATAGACAGCCATTTTGTTTCAGTAACCATTCCTCCAATCCCAGAGCCAATACTGGCCATTTATGATCTGCAACTGGCATGTTTCGGGGCAGGGAGAAGGGGGCCACAAGTTGATGCATGTTCGGAGGATCCAGGTGCTCTGAAGAACAGATTTAAAGCTAGGCTCCGAGATGGCCCAACAAATAAAATTACATATGCAGGATAGAAGCTTGTTCTATTTGAGGGGGGCAGATCTTTCAGTTCATGACTACGAAGTATATTGTACCTGCATGCACCCAGGGGTGCGAACCATTTTCTATTGAGGTTAATTAAGGCCTCAAACGATTGCATAATTGCAGCTTGCACGATAACAGCAGCATTACTTAGATTTGGGAAGAGTTGAGTGGTAATCGTAATGCAGATTGGGGAGCACCAATCCACCATGGGTTGGAAGTTGTAGAGCAAGGGTGTCTGAACTGCAGGCTACATGTAGCCCAAGACTGCTGTGAGCGGCCCAACATAATCGTAAAAAAAATTTATGGGGGGGGGATTTTTTGTGAAATGCATTCAGTTGGCACTCATGCAGCCGAAGAGAAATTTTCACAGGACTTTTATGTGTTGCCTTCTCAAAGAAACCTCTCCCACTCTTGAATCGCTCCTTATTAATGTCAGTTTTCAGCAGCACTTATATTGGTCAACTATTTTCAAGGATGAAGCACACTAAGTGCAAATGAAAACAAATATTTAGCAGCTTGCAAATTGAGAATCGCTACTACATCCATCTTACCCTATGTTGACTTGTCCTTTTTACTTTAGTAAAATTACCAAAATTAACGTATTACTTTATCGCTGATCATTAACTTTCTACTCATCAGCTAGCCTTGTAGTTTCTGTGCTGCCCAAGACAATTCCTCTTCCTATGTGAACAAAAAAGGTTGGACTCCCCTGTTCTAGAGTTTCAAGACTTATTCTAGGGGGTTGGGTCCCCAAAGAGGATGTTCCTGCATTTCAGAAAATATTTTCTTATAGGGCATTCAGTAAAGTGTGGCAGAAATATAATTTTTAGGTAGATTCACCCTGTCCATAACTAGGGGTAATTTTAACCACCTACCTTGATTATCTTTTAAGAGAAGTATGGGGTTAGAGTGGGTTTTTTTTTCTTTATACTTGGGTGGATGCAGCATCAGTCTAATGCTGCATCTGTCCCTCAGCGCCTCTACACTGAGAACCGAATGATTGAATACCATCAATCGCTCGGTTCTGACAACTGAGCTGCTGACTATCACTCAGCAGCTCTCTGCTCTGCCCCTCACTCACTGAAGTGCTGGGCTGGGGAGTGGCCGTCTCAGGCTCTCAGCTGCTCGCTGAGAGCCTGAACCGGGTGTCAGTCCAGGCATCTGGTGGATCCCAACTTCCATTGTCATGACGCAGTGCCTGCAAAACTAACTGCACTCCTATGATCCATAGAAGTAAAGCCAAACTAGCTTTGACTATACTTCTCTCTGTAAGAGGGTCAATTATTGTATGATTATTAACCCCTTCACACCAGCGGTATGCATATATACAGCCTCTCAGCAGGTGGGCCTTAATGTGGAACAGCCGCATATATGCGTACCAGAATGTAAACAGTACTGTGCCAAGAGCATGCACTCCCAGCACCTAAAGGTAAGCTTTCAATCTGAGATCAGGAGCTTTTCTGATCATGTGACAATCATGGTGCACACATGATCAGAAATTCCAGCATCAGAAACCTCAATGGGCCGGGAGGCTTTGGCGTTAAGGGGCTAAATCTAAATTCCTAAATGGCAAAATTTGGAGACTTGAAGGCAGCGGTGGTGTATACATAGAATCAAATAAGGAAAATGCTGGATTTACTCCAGTTGACTTTAAAACCACTAAACTTGGCAATGGCTGATCTTTGATCAACAAGCCAGAGGGATTTTGCAAGAGGGCAACAGAACATCTGCTTAAAGCAATGCTTTTCCTATTCAAAGCATGGATCCAGCCATGGGTGCAAATTTTTTAATGGACCAGCTCAAACTACATCAAAAGCCAAAACTTGTATTTTGACCACATTAAATTAGTTTTTTTTTTTTTTTTTTTTTTTTTGCCTTCTGTTCTATTTGAGACTTTAACTTCTGTCTGAACACCGCATGAAGCGAGGGAATCTCTCCAGTTATTTTTACCTTTGGTTGCTAGTGGGACCATTTTCCCAATTGGAGGCTTCCCTTCCTGGCACTAGCAGAAAATGGCTGTAAATCTCTCAGGTGGGGACAGAAGGCAATGACCATATGAGAAATTTTAACTCCTTACCACTGTTTACAAACTTTAAAAAATGTTGGCTTATATCAATATTACTGAATGTAAAGGTATTCTGATCTACTTGCAGCTGGCAGGGATGCAGCAGACATTGTCAACTGGCTGAAGAAGCGCACCGGCCCAGCCGCAGCCACCCTGGATGATGAGGCAGCTGTAACTGCTTTCATTGAAGGCAATGAAGTTGCCGTTGTTGGTTTCTTTAAGGTAAGAGGAAAGGGAATGTGAATGACCTTGTACTTCAGTGACCAGTAACTATTTCCCAGCTTGTGTTTTTGAGAAAATGGTGCTTAAAGATTGCATACTGCTCTAGCACAGGGGTAGGCAGCTTCAGAACTCTATCTGTTGTGGAATGAAGTCCATGAACTAACTTCCAAAGCTTAACTCCCAGGGGCAGAAGCTTGATGGGACTTGTTTCACCTCAGTGCTGAGGTTGCCTCTGTTCTAGCACAACCTTGTATTTCCTAGAAGTGTGGGGGCTTGTAGAAAGGACATCAGTTTGTGAAAGTTTGCTGTACCCACTGAACATGCCCTTAAACTCTTCAAAGCTGCAGTAATCTTGCTGAAAGCTTTGCAATGCTTTGTAGCAGAGCAGACTGTTGGGTGAACTCAATGTTAAGCTTGTGCATGGTTAGGGAAGCCTATTCACTTTGAGTGAGCTGGCATTCCATCTTAACACCAGACCTTTTTCAACACTTTGCACTAGTGTATGGATGGTTCACATTTTTATCTTACATAAGTGATTTGGCATTAAAACATTCAGTTTTAGTTTAGAGATGCCAAACCTTAAAATGCACGCTGACACTTTAAACAAGCTGCTAGCAGGCTTCGGTAAGCTGTGGTACTTGGAGAAGCCTAGTGGTCGAATTTAAATTGACCACTATTACTGCCATATTGTATCAGTTGCAATGCTTTAACTCACCATATACTTTGCCTAAATGTACAAGGTCTTGGCATACAGCAGCCTGTAGTGAACAAGGGAATTCCTTTTCACACACTTCCTGTTTGCTAGTGAATGTGCTTTAAGGGAATTTGTCAAGGTGGCCATTGGTTCACTTGTACTGTATTTTCAGCCAGTGGTTTTGACTACTGCAGAGACTAAAGGTGTTGGCAGGAGAGGAGTGTTTTGCAAGGGGCACTTTTTTCTGAAAACTTTCACTTTAAAAGGTGAACCAATACCGCACACCCTCATCCATGGACTGCTGCATGGGCACTGACTGCTCATCACCCTCAGAAGTGGGTATAGTTAGAACCTGGAGGGGTTGAAGGTGTGTAGTCACTTTTAGAT
Organism: Aquarana catesbeiana; assembly: GCF_042186555.1. NCBI lineage: Eukaryota > Metazoa > Chordata > Amphibia > Anura > Ranidae > Aquarana > Aquarana catesbeiana. The sequence continues at coordinate 221,097,851 of NC_133335.1, forward strand.
GCATGTATCCTTAACATGACAAGCGGCATGCACTATAAAGGGAATATTCCCTACAATTGATTCCAGACATCTAAAGATGCTTTCTGCAAGCACTTTGTTCTTGCTTTACATCTTGGAATGTGACTGCCTTCACCTGCCTTTTTTTGGAGAACTAACAAATGTGCAGGGTCAGTATATGAACACTGGTTACACCTCTAAAAATGTTTTGTCTTCCAACAGGATTCCGAATCTGAGCTGGCAAAGGCTTTCCTGCAGGCCGCGGATGCAGTAGATGACCTTCAGTTTGCTATCACTTCCAGCGATGCTGCCTTCTCCAAATATGAAGCTGGGAAGGATGGCATTGTTCTTTTCAAGAAGGTAAGGACAGTTTATGGTGATAGAAATCCAATAAATGTAAAGTGTTCATCAGTTTTTAGGCCTAGGTGTATTCTGTTTTTGGTAAAAATTGCAGTAAGCGCATATTTGGTTTGCGCAAGTTATAGCGACTACAAAATAGGGACTTCGCTTTTTTTTTTTTTTGTAATGGTGGTTAGCAGGACTGCAACATTGCAGTGGACAGATCGGAAACTTTACACTTTTTTTTTTTTTTTTGGGGACCAGTGATCAGCTAAAAATGATTACTGTAAATTACACTGGCAGGGAAGGGAGTGATGAAAGGGGTTGTCATAGGGAGGCGTTTCTAACTGGAAGTAGAGAAATTGCTGCTCCTGATCACTAAAGACTATGGGGGTAATTTCTAGCTCAACGACCACTTCCAAGCGCACTTTCAATGCACTTGCAGTGCAGTGATATCAACTGTGGCCTGGGTGCCAGATGTTGCCCTCTGCTTGCCTTTATCTGGCCCTTGAGCAACTAATTTCATCCACTGATGCCAACAATTAAGCATAATCACTGCCACTCTGACACTGATGAAGGGGTAGAATTCTTCCCAGAGACATCAAAGATGGGGCACAATTCCTTCCAATGACACAAACGATGGTGCATTGTTCCCACTCATGACCTTTTCTACTCCCAATGCCCAGTCTGGCTCCCCTTAAGTCTGAAGGACGGTAAACTGGCCCTTTGGCTTAAGTTTGGAGACCCCTGCCTTATACCAAAGGAATGTCCTTAAACTGACCAAGTCATTGGAGTCCTATTGCAAAGGGAGTTGGCTTGGGGGTTGTCCATTCCTTATAAAAGTTTACATCCTACAGTTATCACATGGGACATCTAGTCTCACACCAGAGTTTGTTATGCATGTGTCTGAATCTGGTTGGTCATGCTGCATGTGCAGGGTGGACTCCATGGTGAAACGGCATGAGTATTGTCATATTCTCTCATTACTTTTTATGTTCTGCTTTGAAGCATTTGTGTGATCTTTGCACATATCTAACCCTTAACAGCAGACCAGATTGTAGTGATCAACATGTCTGAGCCCTATGTTCTGCCTTGTATTGACCAAACAGTTAACTGCTTGTGTGCCTGTAAATACAAAGAGCTGCTGTGATCTTTACATGATGCACAAGTCTTGGTTTGTGTGCAGAGGTATATGTAAGGACCAGTGGTAGTTCTGCACAGTACTGAAAGTCCAAATAAAATGACGGCAAGAGTTGGTGACGTGTGCCTTCAGATTTCTTTTACCATACTGATCAGCCTTCCTATTGCTACTTCTGTGTTTAAAGTAAGCCATTGAGCCATTTAAATCTTTAAAGCTTTTTTTTTTTTTTTTTTTTTTTTTTTTTGACCAGGCTGCATTAAGCTGACTGGACAAGCTAGTTGCTTATTACTGGCCTTTAACTTGTGTCAACGGTAGCCCTATTAAATGGCATGGATGCAGCTTGTCAGCATTGGGGGTGCAGTTCCCACTTTTCTGCAACAGATCAAACTATTGTCCAGTACTTTCTGATTCATTATCGGCTTTAAAGTGGTAGTAAACTGCTGCAGAATTAAAAAAAACTGACAATGGCAAGGTGTATAATGCATTGCATGCTAACACATTAAATGCTTGGCTTAGAATCTAAGACCTTTCAGTGGTGTACAGCCTTTCTAGGTTTGCTGGTTCCGGTGTCGCGTCACATTCGGCTACCCATCACATTTTGCTACCCGCAGGAGTGCGCATGCGTGACGCTGCCATATGCGTTCCAACACTGTTGTAAGACCACTTTGCCACAGGGCCCCTTGCGGGCTCTCTTGGCTCGCCACACTTCGGGCACGGCCTCTCTTCGCTCGACATAATTATGATCTAACTCTATTTCCACTTGGCTGGTGGGGCTTGAGCCTGGACTCAGGGGTGTGGCCACAAAATTCTGCACAAACGCAGATTGCCAGAGTGTTGGGATGCATATGGCGGCACAGTCCAGAGGGTAGCCAAATGTGATGGGTCGCCATATGTGATGCTACACCGCTGCTCTGAGTGTCCAGAACATGATATCCGTGTACGTTTAGGAGATATTCATTATACGTACAGGTAAGACTTGTAGGCTTACCTGTAAATAACAGATCAGTGCTTTAAGCAAATAGAATTGCATGTGTTCTACTGGTGGCTTTTACTGACTTCTAGGAACCTTCTGGGAAATCCAGTCTGCTTTCAGAAGCGGGTCCTGATCTAAAGAACATGGCTCACTGTTTACCTATGGGATGATTATTTCTGCTACTGTTGACAGAAAACTCAACTAATTTAAAAATACAGGTTTTAAAAGCATATGATCTCAACGGTGCTTGTGCTCTCCAGGGCAAATGAACATGTAATTACCTTTCTTCCAGGTAAACAGACAAAGCTTAATCCCATATTGCATCTTGTAATTGCTGAGCTTTGCCTTGCTAGTTTTAGACCATAAACTGCAGAATTGCTAAAGCTGTGTTGGATCACTTTCATTACAGCTTAAAGGTACTGGAGTTCATCTCGTAGGTGTCTACAAATTCCCCTGTTAAGCCCCTGTAGCACCTAATGCATCCAGAGCTGATGTATTGTACCCCCATATCTTTGACCTTTAATGTGTAAGCTTTACCTTAGGCCTCATGTACACTGCTGCTAAACGGGCGTTAAGAGCCCATTCACACCTGAGCGTTTTTGTAGCTTGAAGCCTGAAGCTACAAAACACTTGAGGGGTAAAAAAAAAACATTCTCTATGGAGATGGTTCACATCTCCACTCCAAGTCGCCTGAAGCCCTACGCCTGAAGCTCAAACAAGTTCTGGTCCTTTTTTGTCCTGCGAATCGGGCAGATTTGGGCGTTTTTGGAGCAGGAAGCAGATGACAAAATCTAACATAGCAACAAATGATGAAACAGATTATCATTTTTCCTATTGGCTAATAAAAAAAATGCCAAAGCTCAAACTGCATGAAAACGTGTGACAAAACACCGGAAGAAACACTCAAATGCGCTACGCTCAGGTGTGAATGAGTTAGGAGCCGTTAAGCATTTTTTTCAACTGCTCCTGAACTCTTCTGTTATCTTATCAGTACATAAGTACTCTTTTGGAATGCAAAAAAGGGTTCAGAAGCTGAGGCATTTCAAGCGCTAAACGCAGTTGCTTGCGTTTAGTCGCATTACGTTTACAGACAGTTTTTTTTTGGCTATTTTAAAGTTTGTTTTTAATTCTTCTAAACTTGTCAAAACACGTTTTTAAACGTGGGTTACTATCTGTCAAGTTAAATCGTTCAGGAGAGGTTTTAAAAACCTCCCGTGTAAATGAAGCCTAAAAGCCAGGAGCAAACTAGTCACTAGTATTGTCTGTAGCTGATCTTTTCCCTGTTAGAGCCGGTTCACACGGGCGACTTGTCAGGCGACCTAGCCGCCTGACAAGTCGCCTCCCGTTCTGTACAATGGAACCGTTCTAATAGGAGCGACGCAAGTCGCTCCGACTTAGAAAAAGGTTCCTGTACTACTTCTGGGGCGACTTGCATAGACTTCTATACAGAAGTCGTTTTGCAAGTTGCTGCGGAAGTCGTTTGCAGGTCGCCTCGCTGATTTAAAAAGGAATTCCAGGCTTCCCCAAAATTCAGCAGTTACAAATGTAGCTGCTGACTTGTCTGTCTATGGATCCAGCGATGTCCTCACTCGAGCCGATTCTTCAATCAGCTGCAGGTAGCAGAATAGGAAGTAAAGCCTAGTACTACACACGATCAAAAAAAATCTGACAAATGCCACTTTTGAAGCGATTGTATGATAATCTGTTCGTACACCACTTTTGAGACAATCACAACAGGTTATCCGAAGGGACAAACGCAAACCTTTTTCTCATACGATAACCATGTACAATATTCGTTTAATCGGTAGTTATCGTTCTGAAAAAATGGAAGAGTAAGACTGCATGCTCAAACAAAAGAATACATTACATCACCTCCGAAGTTGTATTGTCCAAAAATTTTCTTAAGTTGAGTAACCTTCATGTTTGATACGAGACTAGCATGCAACAAAAGGACTAATTCATCCAATCTCATGTGTACCAGGCTTAAGGTAAACAGGAAGTGGTGCTTAGTGGCTTCACAGCCAGTTTCCTACTGTGCGAGTCGCACTACCTTGTGGATGGTCCCATAGTCTTCCGAGATCTGTGTGTCCAGAAGACCGGGGGGGAGGGGGGTGAACTTCTGGCTTGGATTGCCACAAGTGGGAGCGGTACCTGTCAACCCAAAAAAGTGCCACATGTGGCAGGATGAGGTGCAAACAAGCAGATCTTCCTCCTTTTTGGGTTGTGCTCTGAGGACAAAAGTTTGTAGGCTACTGCTTGGACAATTGACATTCTAGATACTCCTATTAGATGCAGATCTGAAGTCAGGTTCTCTAACCCTTAAACAGATTTGAATGTAATCTTTAACGTGGGTTTTTTTTTTTTAAGTTTGATGAAGGAAAGAATGTGTTTGAAGGGGAAGCAACAAAGGAAGAAGTGCTTAACTTTGTTAAATCCAATCAGCTGCCTTTGGTCGTTGAATTCACTGAGCAGGTAAGTCTTGGTTGTTCATATTGCAAAATCTTTGCACATTGGATCTGACTCTTCAAGCACCCTGCTAATGGCAGATCTGAAAGTCCATGTGCTTGCTGGATTTATGCTTTGCAGTTGCCATTCAGACACCCTGATAAAGATCTGCAGTCCTTTGACATCAAGTGCCCCTGATATTGCTCCTAGTGAACCCCGCTCCCATGAAAGTAGACTGAAATACTTTAGATGCTATGCTGCATTCTTCAGTGTGATGGGCCTTACATTTTTACACGTGAGGCCAGCCATACAAAGTTAAACTCGTCCAGTTCAGCAGGAACAGTGCAAGATGCAAACAGTTAATGGGCAGTGTCGATGTACCAAGTTGATCAGCTTGGGTATAACCAGCCTGCCGGTTTAACTTCTGATTATCACCAGTAGCTCCTAGTAATAATCAGACTTCTCCCAGTGTGGAAAACAGAGGTGATAAGGGCGCTCTGGTGGAGGTGGGTAGCTGGTCAGAGGGATGATAGTGATGAGATGGCACTTCTGGCAGCACTTTGGTTAGAGAAGCAACTCTGAAGATATAAAAAAGGAAAAGAAATGAAAGAACTTTGATATAATGGTGATGTCGACCAAGCTTGTTCCAGCCTAAGCAGCAGCCAAGAAGCTTCAATGAGGTATAAAACAGAGGTGATAAGGGCGCTCTGGTGGAGGTGGGTAGCTGGTCAGAGGGACTTTTCCTTTTTTTATATCTCCCAGTGTGGAAGGCTGCAACACTCGCGCCCTGCCCCGGGAAGACATTGATGATTCCCCATATCAGCTGGGTCTGTTGATGGAATCGTGAATTTCTTTCCAAAGAAATTCAGTGTATGGCTGGCCTAAATTTTTTTTTTTTTTTTTTTTAACTAGAATTTGCTTTTACCCCCAAAAATGTACAAGTCCTTCTGAAAGCAGATGCACTATAAAATGCAATTGCGAATGTACCGGTTAAAATTGCATGCATTCAGGAAATACACTAATTTTTGTGCAAACAATAACCACATTTTGGTAAAAATAGCAGGTTGCTTTGAGTAGCAGATCAAGGCTTAAAGTAAAATTTCCAAGTTTGTACCTAACGGGTAAGCCCCATAGGCATACCCATTAGGTACTGTAACTATCTCTTAAACTTGCACAGTTGAGGAGTTTTACTATATACTGCGCTAATGTCGTTGGCGCATGTGCTTTGAAGGAATGGCTGCCTGTGCCGTTTAGACTGTGCCGTGACTGTTGGCTACCACGTGCATGCACAGGAGTGACGTCACGCAGCTCCAGCCAATCACACAACTGGAGTCTGGACCCAGAAGGAAGACGGGCCAAGATGAATGCGGGGACAACAAGGGCTTTGTTTGCAGGCACATTTCACATAATGTGCTAGTATGTGATGCATACTAGCACATAATGCATTTACTTTGCAGGTAAGAAAAGAGGAGAAACCTTTACTTAAAGTGGGAGTAAACGCCCATGTGTGATTTTCTACATATAGCTAAGCCTATGAGGCTTGCCTATATAGCTACAGTATTCCCAAACTTGTGCTGCTTAGGAGATATTTACTTTAGATGCAGCAGATGACATTCCTAGCTGTGCCATAAACTGACTGAGCTGACAAGGACATCACTCCCCATCGAGAAAGACAAGGTGAAGATGAAGGTGCCTAAAATGGTGACGGCTCACTGCTTGAGTGCTTCGTTTTCAAGTGTCAAATTGTGCTAGTATGTGATGCATACTAGAACATTATGACTTAAACTGCCTGGGACCCAATTTTATTCTGTTTTCTACTGGTTTAACATTGCATGCATTAATGCACAAGTTTGGGTTCGGGACAAATTTTTATAGATTGGGTCCAACCATTGTATAGCTCACCGAAAACATTGCATGCACTGGTGAAATTGCAAAATCTTTAAACTGATGGCTGTAAAAACTATACTAAGTTCACAGCTTGCATTTATAACTATCTTGGTAGACTAGTAAGTTAGGGTGGTGTTTGTACTTCATTGATGGGCCTTGTCTAACCTCTTTGCTTTTTCCAGACAGCACCGAAGATCTTTGGTGGGGAGATGAAGACACACATTCTTTTATTCCTGCCAAAAAGTGCCTCTGACTTCAAAGAAAAGCTGGATAACTTCAAGAAAGCAGCCTCTGGCTTCAAGGGAAAGGTGAGTGGTCAGTTTGTGTGGATGGAGGAAATTGGTCTTCATGAGTGCTAAGAACATTCTTTTGGATGGCGTGCTGGCACTCGGTTTGTAATGGACAAACTAATTTACTGAAGATTTCAGAAGTTTTACTTTTAAAATTCTAATTCCTTCTGTCCTGATGCTTCACAGGAAGTGGAGAACATGTTATATGGATGCAAATGCTGATTTCTTTACAAATAGAGCTCTGCCCACTGTTTAACATGGCAACTAAGGAGTGAGATTGAGGTAATTGGTTTGCATAGTAAGCTTATGAAAATTCAGACTCTCAGTTTATATTCAGAACAATTTTGTTCAAGTGTTTGCTTGCCTTTGTTTTTGAAGAACTTCCCATTCCCAATTGGCATTGGGGGGTGTAGGACGACTGGCATGGGGGTGGGAGTATGATTAGAGAGAATATGCAAAGTACTAAACTTAAACTAGGTCAGCCAGAGCTCCAGGTTACAAGGTGTGGGTATGACAGTGTGGCATAGGAGGCACACATGAATCATGGGTAGGAAGACGGCATCTTGCAGGTTTGCTTGCTAAATATTGGTTTTCTTAGTCTAACTTCTTTAAAACACAAGTGGGTATGTTGTGACACTCTACAAATCTTACCTATCATAAATCTTTTTTTTTTTTTTTTTTTTTTTCTTCCTAGATTCTGTTCATCTTCATTGACAGTGACCATGCAGACAACCAGCGTATCTTGGAGTTCTTTGGTCTGAAGAAGGAAGAATGCCCGTCTGTCAGACTGATTACCTTGGAGGAGGAAATGACCAAATACAAACCACCAAGTGATGATCTGTCCACTGAGAAGATCACCGAGTTCTGTGAAAGTTTCCTGGAGGGCAAAGTGAAGGTAAGAAGTTGACTTGTAATGGCTCCCAGTGAGACCCAGAAGTGAGGAAAGGCTGCAGATGCACATGACTCTGGATCAAATGAGGGCTCAAGTAAAAGGGGGATGCTGACACCTAAATTTAATGCAAGGAATGCCTTAAGGTAAAATGTTTAGCTTTACAACCACTTAAAGTCCAAACTTTAGATGAGCAGGAAATGGTATACACCTGTCAGGTGTGTGTGTGTGTCTTTGCAGCATTGTAGGGGCGGTGTATACGCTGCTCCTAAAGCACCCCTCCCTATTGAAATCAATGGGGCAGCGCTGCCAAACCACCTCTGCAGCTGCACTTTATGGGTGGTTTTAACCCTTTTTTTGGGCTGCTAGCTGGGGTTAAAACCACACCGCTAGGGGCTGAATAGCACCCACACCCGCCCCAGTGTGAAAGTAGCCTAACTAAAATTTGGGGTTTTCAGTGACAATGGTGACACGCAAGTCATCTGACACTCCCCAGTGGGGACACATGGCTATAAAATTTTGATGTGGGTTCTAATTCACAAACGTTGGGATGCAAAATAAAGAATTTAATAAAGGGGTAAGCTTTAATAATGCAAACTGTTTGCAATCCTGGCGCAGGAGTTCTATTGATTTTTCATTCAGGCATTGCTCTTGTCAGGGAATGTTTGATATAGAATGAATTTTGCTTACTTGTGACATGTCGCATTTCACAAACCAACCCCACAGTAGGTTCCTTGTTCTCCTCCTGTAGGCAGAAAAGCCTGGTGCATTTACAGGCCTACTATATATAGAGCTCATAGATGGATGGTGTAACACAATGCTGTTCAAATGCATACCTTGAAACACTGCTTTTCCTGGAATGCAAATTCATTTTAATGTATGGGAGGACCTCGAGGGCATGTCCAAAGAAATGCAAAGTGGGTCCAAGGCTGACATGCATTTGTGTCAGTTAGTATAACCAGGCAGAACATGTTTATTATTATATATATATTTTTTTTTAGCCTCACCTGATGAGCCAGGATGTGCCTGAAGACTGGGACAAGAACCCAGTTAAAGTACTTGTAGGAAAGAACTTTGAGGAAGTGGCCTTTGATGAGAGCAAAGATGTGTTTATAGAGTTCTGTAAGTAAATTTTGGTCTTACTGCTTGTATGACTCGGTCTACAGTGTCCGCTTGTGAATTCTTGGTGTATTGTGTGTTTTTTTTTTTTTTTTTTTTTTAGATGCTCCATGGTGTTTTCACTGCAAGCAGCTGGCACCAATCTGGGACCAACTGGCTGAGAAGTACAAGGACCACGAAAGCATTGTCATTGCCAAGATGGACTCTACAGCAAATGAAATTGACACTGTAAAGATTCACAGCTTCCCTACCTTGAAATTCTTCCCAGCTGGAGCAGAGAAGAAGGTACACTTTTTTTTTTTTTTTAAGGTTTTAATTAACCAGATGCTTATCCTCATGTCTGCACTAGTTTCTTTTCACTTTCAAATTAAATGACCTAGTTCCTACCTATGAAGTGTTGCTTATCTCCCTAGCTCTCAGGTATATTTCCACATCAGTTCTTTTGAGAGAAATTGTAACCAAAAGACTTTCAGACATCTCCAGGTTTCTTAAGCTACAATGCTTCTGGAACATGTCCACTTTGACAACTAGGTCAGCCTGTAACATCTACAACCCTTTCAAAGCAATCTGGGCTTTTTGTTCTGCTTTTTGTATTCAATACCTCTTTGAATTGTACAATTGTCTTCAACCTCTAAACTTTGTAGTCTAAAAACCCTAAATCTGTTTTTTCAGGTTGGCATCTTTACTGTATTAAGATTTTTGAGCACTTTCATCTAATCCCAGCTTTCTTGCTGTGATATTTGCCCAGAACACTTCTGTTGCAGGCTGCCTATGGTGACAGCAGCATTGGCAACTTGCCACACTACTTTGATGTTTAGGTTGCCAGTCTGGTCTGATTGTGCTTCCTGCTGGTGGGCAGGCTAACATCCTAAAGTACCATGCAGTGGCTTGCTGTCAGTCTGCAGTAGGAAATGACATTACTGGCAGGATCTCTAGGTGGAAAGTTTGCATTGGATTCACAAATGTTCTTTATGTAGAGCTAAATTCTGCTGTGGGCTGTTGCCATGTGCACCACATTTTCATTGTGGCACTCTGCCAAAGGCCTTCTCAGCCATGTGACTGCTGTGATCTCCAGTGGTCATCTTTGCCTGGTCTTTGTATTTGGTGACTTTGGCTATCTTGATTTCTGGGCCTGGGATTTGACTCCAGCAAATACTCACGATAGTTTAATATCCCAGTACAGAGATGTGCATGCATAGCTTGGTGTAAGTTTAGAAGAAATATATTACAGGTTGGCAGTTGCTTCGCAATATAAGCCTACCAGAAACCAATTTTTCCTTTTTTACAAGGTTATATTTGCACTTTAAGCACTATGCTAAAAGTTGGTTTACTTGCATTTCAGCAACTTGGTCTTGACATCTTGTAGAGGCTAATATTTTTTATATTCTTTTTAGGTGGTTGATTATAATGGAGAGCGAACACTAGATGGCTTCACAAAGTTCTTGGAAAGCGGAGGACAGGAAGGAGCAGCTGAGGAGGTGAGGCAACCTTAAACACTTACCTAACAGTATTTTTTGTACACGAAGACCACTTTTAGACGTTTCTGCTCTAAATAGCACCTGTAAAACGGGCTTTCACACTGGGACTGCAGAAGAGGCATAGTGCTTTCACACTGGGGCGGTGCACTTGCAGGACAGGAAGCAAGCGGCATCTTTGGGGCAATTTAAGAGCTGTGAATACAGTGCTCCCAAAGTGCCCCTGCCATTGAAATCAATGGCCAGTGCTGCCAAAGCACTTTAATGCTTTTAACCATTTTTTGGCCGCTAGCGGGGGTTAAAAGTGCCCCACTAGTGTCTGAAAAGCACCGCTTAAAACTAGCAGTGCTTTACTGCTAGTGCAGCTGCTGCTTCAGTGTGAAAGTGGCATAAAATATACATAACACTTTACAGTAATTTCTAGCAGAAATGCATATCGACTATAAACAAACTGTCCCTTACTAACATGGGGGCTGCTGGATGTGCTGTGTAAACTGTAGCTGAGGCTACATGCATTATAATGCACTGTGTTCTGGGTGTGAGCCAAGATTTGTCTCATACCTGGAACACAGTATAGCTCAATTTTCACTCCAGTCAAGTACCCCCAACAGGTCATGTTTTCTAGCTTTCCCTCAGATGAATCTGCTGTGGTAATTACCAAGGCAGTGAAACTGATCAAATCACCTGAAAACATGACCTGTTGTGGCTACTTGAGGACTGGAGTTGAGAAACATTGGTCTATCAGATCTTTGCTCAGCCATTCAGAGAAAGCAATGTGCTAGCCATGAATACAAAGCTTCCTCTGGCTGAATCAGTTTGACATCAGTCCACCTTTGACTCAGCCAATCAGGAAGCTGTTTCATATGTTGAATAGCTGCATTGGTGGGTCCTAGATTAGCCAATGCAGCTTTTCAAACACAGATCCTATTTAAATGGCTACATCCTCAGCTACAGTAGATGAGGAATGACAGACATGACATAATGCATGTCACTTCTGGGGTCACTTCCCCCAGGAAGGATTATAAAACAGGAGTTCCTCCATTGGGCAAGCTTTCTCCTGGAACAGATTGGCTCAAACTAGAGAAGTAGGACAGTTGCTGAAGCTGACCATACAAATTGTTCCCACCAAAATGGTTATGGTGGACATTCTTGGTACTGATAAACATAGTTCATATTTTTTTATATGCAATTTTTTATAACATACAAAATTCATTTTAAAAGCAAGATTGAAATCAAACAAATTTCAGGGTTTCCCCAAGTGGTATCTGTTGAAGTCTCAAAGATTGACCTTTCCTCTACTAGTTTCACAGTACATACACCACTTCCTCAGGAGGAATAATTTATAAGACAAATAGTTGAATAAAGCACAAATCAAATACGTTACGATTGAGAAACTTGTACAATTTTATGGTTCAGCAAAAGAATATAAACTAGTTTCTCACTCGATGGGTCAAAGTGTGGAACCAGGCGGCTTGAAAGGCTCCCCCTGCTCAAAAACCACATGGCCCCTATAAAATTAGTGTGTTTTTAATCCATTAAACTTACAAATGGGCAAGTGCTGAATTGAGCAAGAGGAGGTTTGCAATTGAAAACAAAGCGCTTCTACCTTCTAATAAACATCCACAGCTGAATGGCTGGTGCCCAGGCAGATTGCAGTCTGCTGAAGAAGAGAAGATCATTGGCATTGCCATCAAGTGCAGGAAGACATTGGAGTATACAGCACAAACAGTCATTGTTTCCACCATAACAGCCTGTGATTTGCCAGTCACGATGGTGTCACTCCCGCACATGCGCTCAGGAGCCGTCATGCGGCATGATCCACGCATGCCTGTCTTTCTGCAAATATCTCCTAAACTGTGTAGGTTTAGGAGATTTTTTGGTACTACAGGTATGCCTTAATCTAGGCTTACCTGTAGGTCAAAGTGGTCTGGAAGGGTTTACAACCACTTTAAGCTGATGTCTTGCTGCATTAAGGCCGGGGGGGGGGGTGTACAATTTTTGCATACAAATTGCAATAGAGTGCTTGGATTTAGTTATGCCATACAGTTCTAATATTCATGCAGGGCCATGGCAAGAAGGAATTTATGCAGTATGGTTCTATTACTGTTCATGTAGGGTCAGGGCAAGATACAGGATCCTAGGTGGGATTTTTTTTTTTACCAGCTTATATTATGAGTGAGCCATGTAACAAATTCTCAAATGCACTTTGCTTCATAGGATTTGGAGGACTTGGAAGATGCAGATGAGCCTGAATTGGAAGATGAAGATGATGACCAACACAAAAAAGATGAATTATAAAACATATTAAACTGCAACAGCCAGAAGACACTAAGAGTGGAGGGGGAGGAATGATGTCTGGGAATGTATTACATTGTAAAAGCTCTGAAAAGCAGCCAGGGAAAATGCCATCAGTCTGTATTTTTTTTTTTTTTTTTTTTTTTTGGTAAAGGGAGCTTGAGTTTTTTTTTGGTTTTTTTTTTTAATGGTTGTCCATTTTTTTTTCACTGTGATGCGTTATTTTTTTAACACTTTCAGTAATCTGCCCTAATGTAAAGTTTGACACTTGTTGCTGCTTCCTGTATTGTGTTCTGTCTTTTATGTTTTTATTGTGAATGACTTACTCTAGATGGAAAGAATCATTGCATGGCTGGTGTCCTTAAGGGCTGTCACCTCCTCCTGGTCTTGGCCACTCTTAGATTAGATGCAATTAAAAGCTGTAATTGCAGTAATGTGTCTTGAACAGCAACTTTCCAGCATCATTCTTCACCATGTTGCCCTCCAGTGGCTTTCAGTATTTCATGCAGTGTACAGTCTCCCTGGACTGATGGCTCCCAATGGACAGCAGTCCCTCCAGTGACACACAGCCCTGTATTGCAGTTTGTTCTGTCCTGCCTGTCAGGACCCGGCCTCTGAGATTGCAACATATGACACTTTTTTGTTTTTTTTGTTTTGTCACGTCACGAGACATGGGCAATTTTGAACATTTAATTCTGAAAGCATTCCATCATATTTAATTTGGGACGTGTTGGCCAAATAAATAATTTTAATAAAGTGTGTGGTTTCTTTTTCTCTTCCTAAAGTTTGAATGGCAGTAAGTCCTCCCCAGTACCTGGTTTTGTATTATAAGCTGTCTTTGCTAGTGAACATGAGATCCATTTAGGGCATAGATTTCTTCAAAAAACCATAAGGCTCCCATCTGCTAAATTTAATTTAACCCCATTAGACTTCAGGTGAAGGTAGCTATACACATCTGAAAAGTTTTTGGATTTAATGTGTACTTTCACAAGGTAACACTGAGTACACAGGTAATAGTGCCAACGTCCCAATAAAGGATATAGAAGAGAAACTGAATTAAACGATTGGACTTTAAAGGCACACTACTAAACCAGCTAAAAGGAATTATATTTGTTTATATTGCATATTGATGCATATAAAAATCAATGAAGCTAGCAATTGTAAACAGGGGTGGGGTAAATACGAGGTTTACAATTGCTAGCTTCATTAGTTTTGTGTCAATATGCAATATGTTTTTTACCTATGTACTAAACAAATATAATTACTTTTAGCTGGTTTTCTGTTTGTTTTTTCTATAGCTGTACACATCTGCTGTGGCTTGATCTTGGGGTTAAGACCTCTTAAATTCTAGCCCAAGTTAATTCTGGCATTCCTCCCCTACATGTAAACATCTTTGCTAGAAAATTACCCTGAACCCCCAAACATTACATAAATATTTTTGGCAACCCTAGACCAGGGATATGCTGTTGCAACACTACAAATCCCATCATGCCTCTGGGTGTCATGCTTGTGACTGTCAGTGTCTTGCCATGCCTCATGGGACTTGTAGTTCTGCAACAGCTGGAGGTCTGCTAATTGCATATCCCTGCTCTAGACCGTAAATTGGTGGCTGTTGCAATTTTTCGTCTTGTGGTATTTGCACAGCCATTTTGCAAACTTTTCTTTTGCAAAAACTTCATGAATTCTAAATGCTATTTACCCTACTTTTTTTAATGTGAAGTGTTATGCCCAGTAAATGTATACCTAACATGTCATGCTTTAAAATTGTGGACACTTGTCGACTGGAGCCAAAAGTTGGTACTTTGCCTCAATAGGCGATGCTTTAAAAATGTTTAGAGGTCTAGTGCTAGAATTTCTCTCGCTTGAACGGTTGCGGCAATACCTCACATGTGTGGTTTGAAAGCCCTTTATGTATGCAGGCACTACCTGTGCTTGCATGCAGAAGCAAATGCATACATAAGGGAATAGGGCACTTAATTTTATTCTTTACTTTCCTTTTGAATTGTTATTGATCACTTTTATTCCTATTGCAAGGAATGTAAACCTCAATAGGGCATTACAGGTCTTTACCGGTGTTTAATTTCATCACCTACATTTTATTTTTTTTGTCTATTAAAATAGGACAAATACAACTAAAATGACATTTTGGTCAGACTAACTAAAAAAAGTAATTTGTATCAATGGTTAAATCTCTAGTGCATGTTCAAACCTTAATACCATAAATGTTAGATTTTTACTCCAGGCGTATGTTTGGTAGATTTTTTTTTTTTTTTTTTCAAATGAGTGCCCAACACAAATTTTATAACAAATTAAAACTAAAGGCTCCACAAATTCATAAGTGTTCACTATAGTGATCAATTTTGACTCCAGAAAACAAATGTACATAGGCACCTAAATATGGGATCTTGAGCTCCAAACATTTGTGCACTGCATACAATGTATAACAAAGCCTCTTACCAGAAAAAGATGGATCCCAAATTATAGGGATCAAAAGCGCTCGATTCATATGTGATCAGTTGCAGTGCTACATCCCATGAGCTCTATCGGGGGACCTGATAATGTTGGTTGCTTTGCCTGGATATGAAATGCTTCCAATATAAATCCAAACTCCAATGGTTGCCCAGCACTAGGGGGCATCAAGACACAGTGGAGAACAGCAGGCTCTGCCTCCTGGCTGTTCTACTTATTTTTTTTAAATGTCCCCTTGTGCTGGCCTGCATTTAGCAGGGCAATCATTGGCATTTGGATTTATATTGGAAGCATTTCATATCCAGGAAAAACAACCAACATATCGGGTCTCCTACTAGAGCTGATCACATTTGAATTGAGTGCCTTTGATCCCTATAATTTGGGATCCATCTTTTTCTGGTAAGAGGCTGTTGTACATCGCCCGAGTTTTGGAGTTCTCAAGATTCCATATTAAGGCACCTAAGGGACATTTGTTCTCTGGAGTCGCAACCACTATAGTAGACACTTACAATTTTTTTTTTTTTTATGTGGATCATTTCTTTTTTAATTTTGGTTATGTATGTGTCCATTAGTTTATTGCATTTTAGTCAACTAAAATCCAAGTCAACTTGAGACTAAAACAATCTGATGTCAAAATGAACACTGTTCTTTAGACAGATCTGGGATTTGACAAGTCCCCACATCTCCCATCATTGTAAAGTGCTGTGCAAACTGTTGGTGCTATATGAATCGTGAATAATAGTCTCCCCTCTATGTTGTAAAGGCTGAAATAAAAAAAAATAGATCTCAGGCTTTCCAGCTAAATGGCACTGTTTACAGGTGCTGGAAGTGACAGGATGTTGCTTCTGGTCTCCAAGGGTCATAGAGATGGCACTGGAGGGAGGGGGGGGGGGGGCGCACCCTGTAAAAAAAAGTGGCTAAGATGGCTTTTACATGTGTGGGAATTACTAGCTGAATCTGGTGCCTGCAACTGCAGGCATCATTCAGATATCACTATGGGCAAAAAGTGAAGGGTTATAACTGTGTGTGTGTGTGTGTGTGTGTATATATATATATATATATATATATATATATATATATATATATAAATTTTTATTTATAATTTTTTTTTGGAAGATTTCCTGTCCCATAGCCAAATTGAAAGTGAGAGAATCTCTGCAAATTTTAGGGAAATTATTGGCAACCCCCAGGTCAGAACTAGTGTCGCCCATTGGAAGATTTTTTTTTTTTTTTTTTTTTGGAGACAACCCAAAATGTGGGTTTCTTGTTCAATAATTGTAAACAGGACAGAGTGCATCTCCTTAACAGGGGCAACAGACAGCAATAAAAACTTGACATGCCTAATCCAGTGTTTCTCCTCTCCAGTCCTTAAAGAGGAAGTAAACCCTGATGGATTTTACATCCTTTGTCCCCCTGCAAAGCAAAAGCATAATGGGCTAGTATGTGTTGCATACTAGCCCTTTCTGTGCCACTTACTGCGCTGTCCCTGCTGGTGGAAGCACCCATCTTCTGCCCTCTTGCTTCTGGGGCCATGGACTCTGGCTCCTGTGACACTGAGTGAAGAAACGACAAGGAGGTCTGTTCAGTGCATGCGCAGAAGACATTGGTGCACTACAAGGTAAATATCTCCTAAATTACACACATTTAGGAGATATTTCCACTACCTATAGTTAAGCCTTACCACTAGGTAAAAGCAATGCAGGAGGATTTACAACCACTTTAAGGTGCCCCAACAGGTCATGTTTCAGGAATTCCCTCAGATGAAACGGCTGTGGTAATTACTAAGGCAGTGCAACTGATTAAATCACCTGTGGAAAATAATGGAGAGCCTGAAAACATGACCTGTTGGGGGTGCCATGAGGACTGGACTTGAGAAACACTGGTCTAATGCTTCTCCACTCTACCCAAAACTAAAGTTTTCCCTTTGGGTTATGCTTGAAGCCCAGGATCTCATATGATGTCCACCTAAGGATAAGTAGTTACATTTTGTGGGTGTCCTGGAAAACTTTTACCCCTTTCTACCTGTCCCAGTGTCCTTTTAGGCTTCATGTACACATAACATGACCACCAGTGGAAGAACGCTCCTATCCTGAACAAAATTCTTCTGTGTTCAGGAGAGGGTGGTTAAAACTCTTGTAACAGCCTCTATGTACATGGACTTATGGTGTTTAGGAGCTTTCAAAGTTGAGGTTTTTTTTTTTTTAAACAAGTTTAAAAGCTGTAGCGTACATGAGCCCTTATACAGCTTGGCAGGCTCAGGGGTGGCAAAGAGCAGTGATTAATGGAAGTTGGTCCTGCTGGTTGCCAATCTGTAGCCTGGACCAAAAGCTGTCTGACAGCTTGATTTATTTTTTTGTGTGTTTGCAGTAAGTGTGCTTGGCACAAAACCATGGCTTCCGAGGGACATGTGTGGCTGTTAGAACCTGCCCCGTGTTACTGCACATGTGTTGGATGGTTGTACAGGGGTTAATAACAGCCAAGGTTTAGTGACTACCTGTACTTCCGGTTTAGCGATGGATGGATGAGGTCTTGGACAAAACAACTGTTGTGCCTCACCTCCCACTTGACAAGACTTTTTAACCACTTCTGGACCAAGCCGATTTCTGACATTTGCTGTTTAAAAATTAAAATCTGTATTTTTTTTTTTTTTTTTTTGCTAGAAAATTATTTAGAACCCCTATATATATATATATATATATATATATATAATTTTTTTTTTTTTTTTTTTAAAGCAGAGACCTTAGAGCAGTGATGACAAAACTTGGCACCCCAGATGTTTTGGAACCCCATTTCCCATGATGCTCAACCACAGTGCATGGTCATCATGGGAAATGTAGTTCTAAAACATCTGGGGTGCCAAGGTTTGCCATCACTGCCCTAGAGCATAAAATGAAGATCATTGCAATACATCACACTGTATTTGAGTAGCGGTCTTGCGTAAACAATTTTTTTTTTTGGGGGGGTGGAAGATACACTTCTTTAATTGAAAAAAAAAAAAAAAAACACGTAAAGTTAGCACAATTATGTTGTATAATGTGAAAGATGATATGCTGAGTAAATTGATACCCAACATACATAGTAGGTGAGGTTGAAAAAAGTCCAACCTATGTGTGTGATTATATGTCAGCATTCCATTGTATATCCCTGTATGTTGTGGTCGTTAAGGTGCTTATCTAATTTTTTTTTTTTTTTTTAAACCACTGCCTGTGGAAGGGAATTCCACATCCTTACCGCTCTTACAGTAAAGAATCCTCTATGCAGTCTGTGGTTAAACCTCTTTTCTTAATGAGTGGCCACGTGTTTTATTAAACGCCCTACCACGGAAAAGTTTTATCCCTATTGTGGGGTCACCAAATTAAAATCGTATCCCCTCTCAAGCATCTCTACTCCAGAGAAAATAAGCTCAGTGCTCACAACCTTTCTTCATAACTAATATCCTCCAGACCCTTTATTAGCTTTGTTGCCCTTCTTTGTACTCGCTCCATTTCCAGTACATACTTCCTGAGGACTGGTGCCCAGAACTGGACAGCATACTCCAGGTGCGACCGGACCAGAGTCTTGTAAAGCGGGAGAATTATCGTTTTATCGCTGGAGTTAATCCCCTTTTTAATGCATGCCAATATTCTGTTTGCTTTGTTAGCAGCAGCTTGGCATTGCATGCCATTGCTGAGCCTATCATCTACTAGGACCCCCAGGTCATTTTCCATCCTAGATTCCACCAGAGGTTCACCCCCCCCCCACCCCCAGTGAGTAGGTTGCATTCATATTTTTTCCACCCAAATGCATTATTTTATATTTGTCTACATTAAACCTAATTTGCCATGTAGTTTCCCACCCCATTAATTTGTTCAGATCTTCTTGCAAGGTTTCCACATCTTGCAGAGAAGTTATTGCCCTGCTTAGCTTAGTATCGTCTGCAAATAGAGATTGTTTACTGTTTACCCCATCCTCCAGGTCCTTTATGAACAAATTAAACAGGATTGGTCCCAGCACAGAACCCTGGGGGACCCCACTTTCCACACCCCTGACCATTCCGAGTACTCCCCATTTATCACCACCCTCTGAACTCGCCCTTGTAGTCAGTTTTCAATCCATGTACTCACCCTATGGTCCATGCCAATGGACCTTACTTTGTACAGTAAATGTTTATGGGCAACTGTATCAAATGCTTTTGCAAAATCCAGATACACCACGTCTACGGGCCTTTCTTTATCTAGATGGCAACTCACCTCCTCATAGAAGGTTAATAGATTGGTTTGGCAAGAACGATTCTTCATGAATCCATGCTGATTACTGCTAATGATACCGTTTTCATTACTAAAATCTTGTATATAGTCCCTTATCCCCTCCAAGAGCTTACATACCGTTTTAAATATTGGAGCTACATTGGCTTTTCTCCAGTCAGCTGGTACCATTCCAGTCAGTAGACTGTCAGTAAAAATTAGGAACAATGATCTGGCAATCACTTGACTGAGTTCCCTAAGTACCCTCGGGTGCAAGCCATCTGGTCCCGGTGATTTATTAGAGCCCTTGCACACTGGGGCGGTTTGCAGGCGCTATTGCGCTAATAATAGCGCCTGCAAACCGCCCCGAAAGTGCCGCTGCTTTCATTCCAGTGTGCAAGCCCAGAGGGCTTGCACACTGGAGCGATGCGCTGGCAGGACGGTAAAAAAAGTCCTGCCAGCAGCATCTTCGGAGCGGTGAAGGAGTGGTGTGTATACCGCTCCCTTACCGCTCCTGCCCATTGAAATCAATGGGATGGCGCGGCTATACCGCCGGCAAAGCGCCTCTGCAGAGGCGCTTTGCGGTGGTATTTAACCCTTTCTCGGCCGCTAGCGGGGGGTAAAACCGCCCCGCTAGCGGCCGCATACCGACGGTAAAACGCCGCTAATAATAGCGGCGTTTTACCGCCGACGCTGCCCCAGTGTGCAAGGGCTCTTAATGTTAAGTTTCTCAAGTCTAATTTTAATTCTGTCCTCTGTTAGCCATGGAGGTGCTTCCTGTGATGTGTCATGAGGAGAAACACTGCAGTTTTGGTTACTGAAGCCCCCTGATTCCCCTGTGAAGACTGAGGAGAAAAATAAATTCAATACCTTTGCCATCTCCCCATCCTTTGTAACCAGATGTCCTTCCTCATTCTTGATGGGGCCAATATGGTCTGTCCTCCCTTTTTTACTGTTTATATACTTAAAGAATTTCTTGGGATTTTTTTTGCTCTACTCTGCTATGTGTATTTCGTGTTCCATCTTAGCTGCCCTAATTGCACCCTTACATTTCTTGTTGCATTCTTTGTAAAGTCTGAATGCTGATAATGATTCCTCAGCCTTGTAGTTTTTGGAGGCCTTCTCCTTTGCTTTTATATGCATTTTTACATTGGAGTTAAGCCATCCAGGACTTTTGTTTGCTGTTTTAAATTTATTTCCCAATGGGATGCATTGGCTAATGCCCTTATTTAATATGCTCTTAAAGCAAACCCATCTCTCCTCCGTGTTCTTTGTTCCTAAGATTTTATCCCAATTTATATCTTCTAGCAAGGGTCGTAGTTTAGGGAAGTTGGCTCTTTTGAAGTTCAATGTCTTTGTATTCCCCTTATGTTTCCTATTTGTGTGATTTATACTAATATGTCACGATTTAAAAATGTGCACGCTTGTGGAATGGCGACAAACTTCGGTACTAGAAAGAAAAAAAAAAATCTCCATAGGTGACGCTTTAAAAATGTCTACAGTTTACCAGTTTAGAGTTACAGAGGATATCTAGTGCTAGCATTATTGCTCTCGCATAATGATCACTGCGATGCCTCACATGTGTGGTTTGAACACAGTATGTGGTCGCTTCTGCACGTAAGCTCAGAGGGACAGGGCGCTTTGAATTTATTTTTTCTGTATTTATTTTACTTTTACACTGTCCCGTTACAAAAAAAAAATGTGATCACTTTTATTCCTATGACAAGGAATGTAAACATTCCTTGTCATAGAAATAAGCAGGACAGGGCCTTTTAATGTGAGATCTGGGGTCAAAAAGACCTCAGATCTCACATTTACACTTAAAAGCAAAATAAATAAATAAATAAATAAAATAAAGTCACTTTACTTTTACAAAAAATAAAAAAAATGGGCCCTTTAAGGCCTGAGGGCGTACATGACAGTTGACGTCGCTCCGTCGCTCCAAGGGCATAGAGTCGAATGGGGGTCATCTTGCCCTCACTCAACTTCCTGCTCATTAGTCCAGCACACTGGATCGTTCTGGATCGTTTGACACAAGCTCCATAAAGACATGGATGAACGAGTTTGGGGTGGAGGAACTTGACTGGCCTGCAGAGTCCTGACCTCAACCCAATAGAACATCTTTGGGATGAATTAGAGTGGAGACTGTGAGCCATGGCTTCTCGTCCAACATCAGTGCCTAACCTCACAAAGACGCTTCTGGAAGAATGGTCAAACATTTCCATAGACACACTCCTAAACCTTGTGGACAGCCTTCCCAGAAGAGTTGAAGCTGTTATACCTGCAAAGGGTGGGCCAACTCAATATTGAACCCTACGGACTAAGACTTGGATGCCATTAAAGTTCATGTGCGTGTAAAGGCACACATCCCAATACTTTTGTCAATATTGCGTATCTTTCAATGACTGTTGAGATTTTGTTGACCATATCTACACCAAGGTTTCCTGACTAGACAAAATGCTGACGTAAGTGACCAGTGACCTCAGCAACTGCAGAATGACATGGAAGCAGAGGTCACATTTCTCTGGAGGACTATAAGACGCCAGACTGAAGTTTTTGGAGTTCTGAAAAATGGAATATGTGCGGTGTTTGGTGGATCACCAAACACTTTCTGCTGGCTTTTGATTTCTTAGTCCCCAAAAGTGGTTCTCAACCCTATTGAAATCAGGACCCAGCGAATTTAACCACTTGACTTCCCGAAGGTTTTACCACTTTCATGGCTATTCAGCACTGCTATTTTACCTGGCGATTGCACGGTCATGCAACACTGTACGCAAATTAAATTTTTATCATTTTTTTTCACACAAATAGAGCTTTCTTTTTTTATGTTTGATCACCACTGGGTTTTTTTATTTTTTGTGATATAAACAAAAAGATACAGAAAATTTTGAAAAATAAAAAATATTTTTTTTTCTGCTATTAAACATATCCAATAAAAAAAAAACAAATTTCTTCATAAATGTATGCTCAAATGAAGTCAGCTACATGTCTTTGGTAAAAAAAAAAAATCCCAGTAAGTGTATATTATTTGGTTTATGTGAAAGTTATAGCGTCTGGTATAGATGCTGGAATTTTTAATTATTTGTTTTTTGTATACTAGTAATGGCAGTGATCAGCGCCTTATAGTGGGACTGTGATAGTATGGCAGGCAATCTGACACTGAGGCTGGGTGGGTACACTAACTGACATCAATAGTGACAATAATACTATACACTGTCACTGTACCAGTGACACTGACTGGGAATGGGTTAACATCTAGGGCGATCAAGGGGTTAAATGTGTGCCTAACAATGTGTAATGTGTGTTTTATGTGGTGCTTTTATTAACCACTTCCCATCCCAGCCATAGTCATATGACGTCCGCAGGAGGGATCTCCCTTCCTGGGCGGGAGTCATATGACGTTCTGGGCTTCCTGGCCTTCTAGGGGGGCACGCGCGTCACTCGGGAGCCGATGCGCGTGCCCGACTGCCGCGATGTCCGCCGGGCACAAGCGATTGCACGTTAACAGAGCAGGACCGTGGATCTGTGTGTGTAAACACATAGATCCACGTCCTGTCAGGTGAGAGGAGACCGATCGGTCTCCTCCCTTTGTGATTCCCCTCCCCCTACAGTTAGAATCACTCCCTAGGTAACATCTTGATCACCCCCCTAGTGTTAACCCCTTCCCTGCCAGTGACATTTATACAGTAATCAATGCATTTTTATAGCACTGATCGCTGTATAAATGTGAATGGTGCCAAAATAGTGTCAAAAGTGTCCGATCTGTCCGCCGCAATGTCGCAGTCACGATAAAAAATCGCAGATCGCCGCCATTACTAGTAAAAAAAAAAATAATAATAAAAATGCCATAAAACTATCCCCTATTTTATAGACACTATAACTTTTGCACAAACCAATCAATATATGCTTATTGAGATTTTTTTTTACCAAAAATAAGTAGAAGAATACATATCGGCCTAAACTGAGAAAAAAAAAAAATTGGGATATTTATTATAGCAAAAAGTAAAAAATATTGTGTTTTTTTTTTCAAACTTGTCGCTCTTCTTTTGTTTATAGCGCAAAAAATAAAAACCGCAGAGGTGATCAAATACCACCAAAAGAAAGCTCTATTTGTGAGGAAAAAATGATAAAAATTTCATTTGGGTACGGTGTAGCATGACTGCGCAATTGTCATTCAAATGGCAGCAGCGCTGAAAACTGAAAATTGGCTTGGGCAGGAAGGGCAGGTGCAAATGCCCGGTATTGAAGTGGTTAAACAATCTGGCTGTTGTTTCCCCTGCTTTGTAGGGCATTACAAAACAGCAAGATTGCCTGTCAGTATTTGTAGCTCTGTGTTGTTTACAACACAGAGCTCTCTTCCCTGAAGTGAAGGAGCTGATCAGCGGGTGCCAGCGATCAATCATTGGCAGGCACCCGCTGATCGGCTTGTGCTATAACTAATCACAGCACAGTCGTGACAGTGAGCACGCGCGTGTGCGAGCACCCCCTACCCGGAAGTGCTGGATCATGTATCAGATATGCTGCTTTGCCGCCAAACTTCTAAGTGAGGCAGTCGGCAAGCGGTTATACTTGCACAGTACAAGTATGGGAATACAAAATATGTAAGCTGGAGGACTCTGGGTGTCACTGTGGGTGTATGGGGGTTCTGAAAGGGGTTGGGGGGACTTTTTCGCAGACTTAGTTGCCCTGTAGGGGATGAGGTTTCTGGAGGGAGTTGGGGGCAACTGTGGGCAATGGGGTCTCTGGAGGGGGCTGTAGATTTCACCAGGAAGCTGTGAGCTTTCCAGGAACACTGGGAGTCTGAAGTGCACTGCAAGCATTGGGATGGGGAAGGGGGGGGGGGGACAGTGTATGAAATTGATGGATGCTGGCGGTACTCTGGAATCCACTTTTCCTCTCGTCTGTTGAGGGACTTTGTACTATTTATTGGATAGGTGGCTAACAGCCAATTGAAGGGCAAGGCAGAGGCTTAGGCAGGCCATACATGGTTCGAATCTCGGCCAGTTCCTGTTGAACCGGCTGAGATTCGAACCATGTATGGGCAGGCTGAATGTACCAAGTTGATTGAGTTTTACCTACGATTATCGCTAGCGGCTGCTATAGCCGCTAGCAATAAATCACTATCTTCTCCCGGCAGGGACGTTTTCCCCAATACGCCTCTCCCTGCTGGGAGAACACAATGGCCCCGCATTAACATTGTCTGTATGGCCGGGCTTAACGTTGTTAGCCTGCAACAGGAAGTGTTGTTACTGACAAAATCTCTAGGTACCGTATATACTCGAGTATAAGTCGATCCGAGTATAAGTCGAGGCCCTAATTTACCACCAAAAAAAATGGGAAAAACTTATTGACCCGAGTATAAGACGAGGGTGAGAAATGCAGCAGCTACCTGTAAATTTCAAAAATAAAAATAGATACCAATAATGTTGGTATCCTGATGGGCACATTTTATATTAGGGGCACTCTGATGGGCACAACAAAACGTGCCCCCTAATGTAAAAACTGCCCATCAAAGTGCCCCTTAATACAAAATGTGCCCATCAGTGTTGCTCTTAAAATAAAATATGCCCATCAGAGTGCCCCTTAACATAAAATGTGGTGCCCATCAGCGTGCCCCTTCACATAAATTAAGGATCACGCTGATGGGCACCTTTTTTATGTTAAGGGGCACTCTGATGGGCACATTTTATTTTAAGGGGCATGCTGATGGGTATATTTTTAATGTGCATGCTGATGGGCACATTTTATGTTAAAGGGCACTCTGATGGACACAACAAAATGTGTCCATCAGTGTGCCCCTTAAGAAAATATGCCCATCAGTGTGCACATTAAAAATTTACCCATCAGCGTTCCCCTTAAAATAAAATTTGTCCATCAGAGTGCCCCTTAACATAAAAAAGGTGCCCATCAGCGTGACCTTTAACAAAATATGCCCAGCAGTGTGCACAATAAAAATATGCCCAGCCATTAGTGATCACTAGTTGGCCCACATACCTTGAATGCAGGAGGGCACGCCGCACAACTGAAATACCGAAGGGGCGGATTGCGGAAGCTGTGAGATATGGAGAGCCTAAGCCAGGACCCAGGAACCGCGAGTAGCAGGGGGGTGGGGAGCGCACGTGACGTCACTCCCCTACTCGCGGCCCGTGAGTGCGAGCTTGTCTTCGTCTCCGAGACCTGCAGTGAGGAGCAGGGGGCGGGCGCACGCACGCAGCGTCACTGGTTGCTGGGGAAACCCGCGGTACCAGCAAACTAGTGACGGCATCGGCGAAGGGCAGGACACTTCACTGCGCCCCCCCACCCTAATAAATTGTACCGCCCAGGGCATCCGCCCCCTCTTTTACCGGCTCTGGATGTCCCGCCTCCTATCACATACGGCACAGTGATTCCTAGCATTGGAACACACTGTCACAAGAGGAGGCAATCTGATACCAGGGGCGGACTGACCATTGAGCCACTCGGGCCCTGGGCCACTAGGGGGCCCCATCAGGGTTGCCAGCCTCAGTAAAACCAGGGACAGTATGTATAAATCTGTGTTTTTTTTTACATCTGTCTGTGTATACTGTAAGTACATGTATGTGTATACTGTGTGATTGTATACTGTGTGTGTGTATACTGTGTGCCCCATAATCTCTGATTGCCTGGGGGCCCCATGAGTTATCAGTCCGCCCCTGTCTGATACAGCATGGGATGGAGGGGTACCACAGGGGACACAGCGGCGGTGATTAAACATAATGATCTGACAGCATTAGGGGAGGAGAAACACATGAGCGTCACCCATTTCTTGCATTTTTAGTTCAATGATTTAAGTATAAGTCGAGGTGGCTTTTTTCAGCCCAAAAAATCGGCTGAAAATTTCGACTTATACTCGAGTATATACGGTAATAAACTTTGAAACAGGGTCACAAAAAATATACACTATATTCCCAAAAGCTTTGGAACGCCTGCCTTTACACACACATGAATTTTAATGGCATCCCAGTCTTAGTCCGTAGGGTTCAGTATTGAGTTGGCCCACCCTTTGCAGCTATAGGAGCTTCAACTCTTCTGGGAAGGCTGTCCACAAGGTTTAGGAGTGTCTATGGGAATGTTTGACCATTCTTCCAGAAACAGGTTTTTGTGAGGTCAGGCACTGATGTTGGACGAGAAGGCCTGGCTCGCAGTCTCCGCTCTAATTCATCCAAAGGGTGTTCTATCGGGTTGAGGTCAGGACTCTGTGCAGGCCATTTAAGTTCCTCCACCCCAAACTCGCTCATCCATGTCTTTATGGACCTTGCAATCATTTAGTGGAGGGGGGATTATGGTGTGGGGTTGTTTTTCAGGGGTTGGGCTTGGCCCCTTAGTTTCAGTGAAGGTAACTCTTTAGGCATGGATGCTCAACCTGTGGCCCTCCAGCTGTTGCGGAACTACAAGATTTATGAGGCACTGCAAGGCTGACAATTACAAGCATGACCCTCAAAGACAGATGCATGATGGGACTTGTAGTTCCACAACAGCTGGAGGGCCACAGGTTGAGCACCCATGTCTTAAGGTGTTAGCATACCAAGACATTTTGGACAATTTCATGCTCCCAACTTTGTAGGAACAGTTTGGGGATGGCCCCTTCCTGTTCCAACATGACTTCGCACTAGTGCACAAAGCAAGGTCCATAAAGACATGGACGAGCGAGTTTGGGGTGAAGAAACTTGACTGGCCTGCATAAAGAATTTGAAAAAAAAAGACACCTGTCCACAGAATCTTTCTTACATTCAAACCTCACCATCACAGGCAAGACCAAAGAGCTGTCAAAGGACATCAAGGACAAGATTGTAGACCTGCACAAGGCTGGAATGGGCTACAAGACCATCAGCAAAAAGCTTGGTGAGAAGGAGACAACTGTTGGAGCGATATTTGCAAATGGAAGAAATACAAAATAACCATCAATCGCCCTCGGTCTGGAGCTCCATGCAAGATTTCGCCTCATGGGGTAAGGATGATCATGAGAAATGTGAGGGATCAGCCCAGAACTACACAGGTGGAGCTTGTGAATTGTCTCAAGGCAGCTGGGACCAAACAAACCATTGATAACACAATACGCCGCCATGGATTTAAATCTTGCAGCACCCGCAAGGTCTCCCTCCTCAAGAAGGCGCATGTACAGGATCACCTGAAGTTTGCCAATGAACATCTAAATGGTTTAGAGAAGGATTGGGAGAAAGTGTTGTGGTCAGATGAGACCAAAATTGAGCTCTTTGGCATTAACTCGACTCGCATTGTTTGGAGGTAGAAAAATGCTGACTATGACCCTAAGAACACCAACCCTACAGTCAAGCACAGAGGTGGAAACATGATGCTTTGGAGTTGTTCCTCTGCTAAAGGTACAGGGCAAATTTGCCATATTGTCAATAGACAGGGGCCATTAATTATAAAATCTTGGATGAGAACCTTCTTCCTCCAGCCAGAACACTGAAGATGGGTCGTGGATGGGTCTTCCAGCATGGCAATGACCCAAAACATACCAGCAAAGCAACAAAGGAGTGGCTAAAGAAGAAGCACATTAAGTTCATTGAGTGACCTAGCCAGTCTTCTATAGAAAATTTATGGAGGGAGCTGAAACTTTGAGTTGCCAAGCAACTGCCAAGAAACCTTAAAGATTTAGAGAAGATCTGTAGAGAAGAGTGGAGCGAAATCCCTCCTGAGATGTGTGCAAACCTGATCACCAACTACAAGAAACGCTCACCTCTGTGCTTGCCAACAAGGGTTTCTCCACCAAGGACTAAGTCATGTTTTGCTTGGGGATCAAATACTTATTTTACTCGCTGAACTGCAATTCAATTTTTAACATTTGTATCATGTGTTTTTTTTTTCTGGATTTTTGGCTGATATTCTGTCTCTATCACCTATGATAAAAATGATAGACCCTTCATTTCTTTGTAAGTGGGCAAACTTACAAAATCTGAAGGGGAACAAATAATTATTTTTACTGCTGTAAAAAAAATGTTACATGGGACACTCAGAAAGCCAGTAACAGCCGTGTTAATTCTAGAGACAGACTGTATCATATATGCTATTTTTTTATTTAACCCATGGTTCTCTAATAATATCCATATTTGTTTATGCAGTACTGCTGTAGGATAGCTTTAAACTGTTTACCACTTGTTTGGTAACACAGCCTTCTCCTTTCAAGCCATACGTGCTAAAGTCTTTTAATTCTTTTATTAATCTGTCTTGCAATTTAAACCATGTAGCTCTGAGAAAAGAGGAGGGGGAATCTATTTTCTTGGCATCAGGGTAGCCATTTTCTATAGCATTAAAGCCTTCCTTTTTTGCACTCGCCGATAATTTTTGGACCTGGCTAGACAGCCTGACCTAGCATGGCTGACCCCCATTTAGCGAGTCGTGTCCTAGCAGCCACCTCCTGTGTGTGGACAGATAGCTGTCTGATCACGTCGACAGGGCTTGTCAGGGATCGCCGTGCGAGCGCTCATTCCCCACCCCAAACTTGCAGCCAATTTTTGTTTCTTGCTTGTGACCCTGCAAAGCTCTGAGTAGCAGCTGCTCTCTCGATCAGTTGACCTGGTAAGATGAGCCTTTCCATGAACTGCAGTGGGCGTCTGCATCGGTCGTTTGCCTTACAGTGAGATGAGATGAGTGTCCCTTAAATAGATAGGAAGGCAGAGCTATAAAAAGGGGGGTTTTGTGTGCCGCTTCTGCTCGTGTGGAATTGGTCATCAGCCTTCGGATCTGCGTCTCAGGGCAAGGGACCTTAAAAAACAAAATTCAAAAAAAAAAAAAAGTGGGCGAAAGATTTGCCACGGTCGGTGGAGCAGTACCCAAAAAACCTGATTCTACCTTTTGTGGAGACAATCTATCAGACAGCGCTGGCGCTAAGTTCACCTTCCACCACCCCTGATCACGGCATTCTCAAGATGAAGTTGTACCCCACCCGGCGGTCGCGGAGCCTGAGGTCGACGCGGTCGGTGCATTTTCCCAACGAAGTCGTCTTCCTGGATCACATTCGGCAGGGTGACCTGGAGCAAGTTGGGAGGTTTATACGGGCTAGAAAAGTGACACTGGATAAAATCTACCTAACAGGTGAGGGCATCGATAGTCGATAGATATGGAGCTAACTGAATAAGGACATTTTTTTTTGGATTCGGTCAAACTGTTCCAGCAGGTAAAGGAAGCCTTGCTGACCATCTTTAAAAATAGCCACAAATGTTGTGCACCATGGCTCCCTGCCTCCAGGGGTTTGCCCACTCTTGGTCATAATTGTAAGCTCCAACAAGCTGGACCCTCTCCACCAATGACATGCGTTTGTAGGTGGTACTTGTTTGTTTGCTGCTCGGGAGTTGATAATGTTTACTTTTCAGAGGTACAAATACTAATGCAAAACATGTGTTTGATGCCAATTGTGATGAGGAACATCTGTAGATGTTGACCCAAAAAGGTTGGTGGTACACGGTGCCGAATAAAGTATTTCTGTAGACAGCTATTCAAAAATACTGGCAACAAATTTTTATTGGTTGACCACTAATGGGGGGGGGGGGGGGGGATTTTAATGTGTGAATATTCTATACCACCAAAAACTCTTTATATACTTAAGTGATGATAATTGGTCTGGGGACAACCTCAACCAATATGATGTGATAAAGGGATAAAGAAAAGTAGAGTCTTATTTTAATCCGCTTAAAGAAAAATATTTTCTACAAATTGACTAAAAATTTTAGAAAATTGTGTTCAATAATTCTAAAAACCTATAAGGTATAATAAAGCCAGACACATGTAGAAACGTCTGCATTGTCTATATGTCTATATATATATATATTGTCTATATGTTAAGACGTATTTCTATCTTTCTGTATAGGAAATGTATAGACGTGATAATATCTCATTATATTTCTTGACTTAAATTGAAAAAAATTGTCTTCAATAATTATAAAAGCCCAAGAAGGAGGGGTGTAATATAGCCAAAAGAATGTACAACTTAAGCACTGTCTATATATTGAGAGACTGAGACAATTCTATATATCTCTATAAGACCTATCTGGAGATATATATATATGATTATATCATTCATAATATTTATTGACTTAAAATTGGAGAAAATTGTGTTCAATAATTCTAAAAGCCCAAAAAGGGGTATAATATAGCCAGAAAAATGTACATCTTAGGCATTGTCTATATATTGAGAGGTTGAGGTATTTCTATGGGGTTAATTTCCTAAAACTGGAGTGCGCAAAATCTGGCGCAGCTGTGCATAGGAACCAATCAGCTTCCAGGTTTTATTGTCAAAGCTTAATTGAACAAGCTGAATTTAGAAGCTGATTGGCTACCATGTACAGCTGCACCAGATTGTGCACCCTGCAGTTTTAGTAAATCAACCCCTATACAGTATGTCTTGTATAAGACATATCTGGAGAGATATAGATAACCCATCATAATATTTATTGACCAAAAATTGTAGAAAATGTTATTCAATAACAGCCTAAAAGCCTATACGGGGCTTAATACAACTAGACTAATGTACAAACTTGCCCATTGCCTATATATATATATATATATATATATATATATATATATATATATTGTCTATATGTTGACAGATTGACATATTTGATATTTTTTCTATATGTCTGCATAACACATGTCTGGAGAGATATAGATATGATTATATCAGTCATTATATTTTTGGACTAAAAATTGGAGAAAATTGCATTTAATAATTCTGAAAGTCCAAATAAGGCATAATAAAACCAGAAGAATGTACAACTTTGCCATTGTCTAATGTCTATATATATTGTCTATATATTGAGAGATTGAGGTATTTCTATATGTCTTGTATAAGACATATCTGGAGAGATATAAACATGATAATCAGTCTTTATATTTATGGGCTAAAATTGGTAGAAAAAAATGTATTTAATAATTCTAAAAGCATATATGGGGCATAATACAACCAGACTAATATACAAACTTGGGCACTGTCTATATATATTGTTTATATGTTGAGAGATTGACGTATTTTATGTTTTTCTATATGCCTGTATAAGACAAATCTGGAGAGTTATAGATTTGATAATATCAGTCAATATATTCATTGACTAAAAATTGGAGAACATTGTATTCAATAATTCTATGAGCCCAAATAAAGTGTAAAATAACCAGAAGAATGTACGACTTGGGCATTGTCTTTATATTATTTCCTATATATTGAGATATTGCGGTATTTCTGTATGTCTGTATACAACATATCTGGAGAGATATAGACACAATAATATATGTTAGCATTATATTTATTGACTAAACATTGGAGATAATTGTATTCAATAATTCTATAAGCCCAAAATATGGTGCAATTTAACCAGAAGAATGTACAACTTGGGCATTGCCTATGTATTGTATATTGTCTATATATTGAGATATTGAGGTATTTCTATATGTCTGTATAAGACATATCTGGAAAGCTATAGACATGATAATATCGGTTTTACATATCTGAGATTATTCTTCACTTGATGAGTACAGTTTATATTCCAAGGATCAATATGCCCAATTGTGTCTATTAATCTGGTTTTGTTACACCCTATATAAGCTTTTATTCAGTAAAATTTTATACAATTCTTTAGTCAATTTGTGGAGTATATATTTTTTTGGTCTATGGGGACAAAATACGCCTGTACTTCTTTTTATTCCTTATTCATGTCTATTCAAAATAATTAAAGTAGACTTTGTTGACCACTAACTCTATGGAGAGGTGCTAAATCCATGGCCAACTGAGCAGTCAAAAACAGTGGCTTGGTTGTCTGAAGATAAAAATAGGCTCCCCTCTCTCAAGTCACCCTTTTGTCTCCACCTCCTACCCACCTCCAAGTCACCCCCTTGTCTCTGCCCCCTACCCACCTCCAAGCACTATGTTTCCACCCCCTACCCACCTGCAAGCACTGTCCCTTGTTTCCACCACCTACCCACTTCCAAGAACCGTCCCTTGTTTCCACCCCCTACCCACATCCAAGCACCGTCCCTTGTTTCCGTCCCTTATCCACCTCCAAGCACCGTCCCTTGTTTCCACCCCCTACCCACCTCCAAGCACCGTCCCTTGTTTCCACCCGCTACCCACCGCTAAGCCCTGTCCCTTGTTTCCACCCCCTACCCACCTCCAAGCACCATCCCTTGTTTCCACCCCCTACCCACCTCCAAGCACCGTCCCTTGTTTCCACCCCCTACCCATTTCCAAGCACCGTTCCTTGTTTCCACCCACTACCCACCTCTAAGCACGTCCCTTGTTTCCACCCCCTACCTACCTCCAAGCACCGTCCCTTGTTTCCACCCCCTACCCACCTCCAAGCACCATCCCTTGTTTCCACCCCCTACCCACCTCCAAGCACCGTCCCTTGTTTCCACCCCCTACCCATCTCCAAGCACTGTCCCTTGTTTCCACCCCCTACCCACCTCCAAGCACTGTCCCTTGTTTCCACCCCCTACCCACCGCCAAGCACTGTCCCTTGTTTCCACCCCCTACCCACCGCCAAGCACATCCCTTGTTTCTACCCCCTATCCACCTCCAAGCACCGTCCCTTGTTTCCACCCCCTACCCACCTCCAAGCACCGTCTCTTGTTTCCACCCCCTACCCGCCACCAAGCACGTCCCTTGTTTCCACCCCCTACCCATCTCTAAGCACCGTCCCTTGTTTCCACCCCCTACCCACCCCCAAGCACCATCCCTTGTTTCCACCCCCTACCCACCTCCAAGCACCATCCCTTGTTTCCACCCCCTACCCACCGCCAAGCACGTCCCTTGTTTCCACCCCCTACCCACTTCCAAGCACCGTCCCTTGTTTCCACCCCCTACCTACCTCCAAGCACTGTCCCTTGTTTCCACCCCCTACCCACCCCCAAGCACCATCCCTTGTTTCCACCCCCTACCCACCTCCAAGCACCATCCCTTGTTTCCACCCCCTATCCACCTCCAAGCACCATCCCTTGTTTCCACCCCCTATCCACCTGCAAGCACCGTCCCTTGTTTCCACCCCCTACCCATCTCTAAGCACCGTCCCTTGTTTCCACCCCCTAGTGCTGGAGGTGCCGAAACTGCATTCCCCCTGAAAGAAAAGCCCTGGACATGGTTTAGGAAAACCATATAATATGAGGCCACACCTAACACTTCCAATTTGTATGCAATCAGTCAGGCCCTTGCACTACATAGTTGAATGTAAATCTAGAGGAAATTGAAAATTGTATAATATATGGCCATCTTGAGATGTGGTGGCTGCATTAGATTTCTTTTTTAAAGCTTTTTCCGCCCTCTGTTTTCACCTGGTGATCTGGCCAGTAACAAACCTCCTACATTAAAGTGCCCCCACTCTGGATGAAGGAGCACAGGGGACACCTTTGGACAGCAGCATTGCCAGTCTGGGGAGAGGGGAGTGTTAGATGTACTAGCAGATTTAAATACACTTACTAACCAAAGCCAAACTGCAGCTCACACTTTTTAGTAGATATCCAAAAGTCTGTTTGGAGACTTGTGCTGAGAAAAGACAGGAGTTGCCTCTGCGGACCTACTTTTGGAAATACAGACTGCCCGGCTGTGTCTGGTTTGAACAAGCTTGCGACAGATGATCTGCATACCTGCTCAGGAGCACTGACTGAAAGTAATGAAGTCAGAGGATCAAGATGATTGGTATCGATCACTCACTGTGTTCATTCAGAAAAGGAAGGGGCCAGTAAATTACTTATTTACCGGCCCCTTTCCCCCGATCCCCCTGCTTAGCAGCTGGAGGGAAGAAGATGAGGAGATGCTGGCAGTGCCGCAGGGGGAGGAACAAGAGGATCGGTGTCTGCAATAAGGCAGCACAGGCCATCCCAGGTTGCCCGAACC
Source organism: Aquarana catesbeiana (assembly GCF_042186555.1). Lineage (NCBI taxonomy): Eukaryota > Metazoa > Chordata > Amphibia > Anura > Ranidae > Aquarana > Aquarana catesbeiana. The sequence continues at coordinate 221,132,250 of NC_133335.1, forward strand.
CCCCTTTTAAACTGATAGGACCTGGGCCAGGTACAGGAGGGCCGGCTGTATTGCAATATCAGTGGCCCTGGTGGGCAGAGTTATTAGGGTGTGCCCAGGCACACTTGGCACAGCCCCTGCGCATGCCTATGAGTGACATCATCACTGTGCTGTACATAGCCTGTGCAGAGCTGTGGGCGGGGCCAAGCAGGCTCCACCCACTATAGGCTGTCTGCAGAAAGCTTCAGGAGGGGGCGAAAACCAGACCAGTCACTCTGCACAAGGAGAGAGAAAGCAGTGAGTGGTCTTTATTACAGGAAGCCAACATTTCATACTCAATTACTGCACAGATCTTGAAAAAATACACAAAGCACACCAAGATTCAAGAAGAATACTCATGCTAGAGGCCGGTATTACAAATCCTCATCCTTTACAGCCTACCTGACCTCTGACAATAGGGGGGTACAGCCAGTCCTCCGGTACTGAATCTGGGCATCATAAAGTGAGCAGAAGTGCCTGGTTCTGGTACAAGAGGACTGCTTATATCTGCACCTTGCCTCCTGTATTTAGACAATATTTGCTGATCACAGAGTCTTGTTCCAATAGGTCATATTGGCTATAAATTCTCCACAAGGAAAAAGCAGAAATAGGGAAATCCTGAAATATCCAGCAAGAAAGTAGAAACGGAGTAGGGAAAGAAGTATTAATTGCGATCCCTATATTGTGTCTCCCAGGCATGGGTGCTTTGCATGAAGCTGTCCTCTCTGGGAATCTGGAATGCGTCAAGTTGTTGGTGAAATACGGAGCGGACATCGAACAGAGAGATGAAAACGGCTGGACCCCTCTGCACATGGCGTGTAGTGATGCACATCCGCACATCGCCAGGTGAGCTCTGTGATGGGATGAAATCAAACTTCTTATGGCATGTATTGTAAAAAGGGGCACGGAGTGCAGAAAGATGAATCGATAAAGTGGCTAGATATAAATTATTATTTTTTAGGCAGTAACCAACATGTTATGGGAGTTTCCAAATCCTCCTTCTTTAGGGCTTCAGATATCATTCTACTTAGAGGCGAGAAACACGAAGGACTGGTGTTACATACCTTTCATGGTCAGGGGTCAGGCTCAGAGACCAGTAGCTATAGCAGTAGAAAGGCTCCCACCAACCAGCACAGAAGCAGGTCACCCTGGAAGATGACGCGGTCTCATCTGCGGTTGGGAGTCCAAGTACTAACTGGTATTCACCAGAGCTCCTGAGGGTGGAGATGGGTTTTGCTGTGTGTTAGTACCAGGTCATGGTCCTCAGGATTTCCCCACCAGGAAGTGAGCAAGCTGGGGTCCAGTAGCAGATATAGTAACAAGTGGTTGCAGGTTTGGATCAAGCAAAAACGTGGTCGAGGAACAAGCCAAAGGTCAATAACAAATATTTTCAGGTTGAGATCAAGCAGAAGTGTAGTTGAGGAACAACCCAAAGGTCAGTACCAAATGGTTTCAGATTGAGATCAAGCAGAAGCATAGTCGAGGAACAAGCTAAAGGTTAATAACCAATGGTTGTAGGTTGGGATCAAGAGGAAGCATAGTCAAGGAACAAGCCAAAGGTCAAAAACAAATGGTTGCAGGTTGGGATCAAGCAGAAGTGTAGTAGAGGAACAAGTCAAAGGTCAATAACAAATGGTTTCAGGTTGGGATCAAGCGGAAGCGTAGTCAAAGAACAAGCCAAAGGTAGATAAAAAATGGTTTCAGGTTGGGATCAAGCGGAAGCATGGTCGAGGAATAAGCCAAAGGTCGGTATTAAGTGGTAGTAAAGATAAGGACAGCTGCAGGTATACAAAGGAGCGATCTATCGGCTGGAGAGAGCACAATAATCTGACCAACAGGAAGTGCAGAGACATGGCTTAAATCAGGAAGCTAATGGGAGGAGCAAAGAGTTCAAGGTTCACTGGAAACAAGAGAAAAGGCAAAATTGTCCAATAGGTCAGACAGAGCGCTGTCTAGCATCTCAGGTGGCACAGCGAGAAGAACCTTAGTCAGGCACCGCAGATGGTTCAATTCTGGACCCTGACATTACCTGATGCAGAGCAGTTTCCACTCAAGCCTCCCTGGAAGCTGAGACAGGATCTGCAAGGGAGGTGGAAAGTCACAAGTGCCAGGGTGTTGACACTGTGGACTGGAACTTGTACTTGGTAGTACACTGAGGATGTGCTTAGTTCAGTTAAAGTCAGATCCCAAGCCTGGTCTGGTAACAGCCAAGTTGTAGGCAGGATCAGAGTCAGGGACAGTCAAAGGTTGGCAACAAACGGGCAGTGAGGTAGGAATTCACTAGACAGGACGAATCCAGGTAGAGTTCAGTAGCAGAGATAGACAGCGAACAAAGCTGACAAGGGTAATTCGAAAGTGAGGTCATGTGAAAGCTGGGTCAATTGCAGAATCGGAATGAGTATCAGTATCAAAACACTTGTCAGGAGTCAACAGCAGAGAAGATCAGATCTGTGTGGCCACGCTTAGAAACTGAGATTAGACTATATATAGTAAATGTATTATTAGTAAAACAAAATGCATCCACACACCAGCAAAAGGAAACAAGCAAATATGAAGATACAAGTGAACAACAACCATATAACCAAAACGCCTAAGTAACAACATAGGTGTTTGCAGCCTATTGCATTAGGGTGTGCACCCCAAAGCTCAAACACTGTGTGTGTGTCTGTATATATATATATATATATATATATATATATATATATGGCACACCGATCTCCCTAGTGGCATAGTAAAAGAGGAGTACTGCGCACTTAGGGTTGCCACCTGTCCAGGATTCACCTGGACAGTCCAGGTTTTTGAATCATGTGTCCGGGTTTCAGTCCACCTGAAACCCGGACACATTATTCAGACAGGAATGTGGCTTGGAACAGGGCTTGACAGGAGGGTGAGGGGGCACTATGTGCGTCACATTACTATTCTCTTTGGAGTGCCCAAAGGTGTCCCAGGTCTGTTACAATCCTATAGTGTATATTTAAAAAATATATATGTCTGTGCGCCACTAAAGTGTCCAGGTTGGGCTTGAAGAAAAAGTGGCAACCCAATGCGCACTAGGTTGCTAGGGTGTGCCCAGGCACATCTGGAACACCTTGTGCGCATGCCTATGAGTAACAGGAATGGGATGGGGAGACCTCTGATGTGATGGGGGGAACCGCTGATGTTATGGGGGGACCTCTGATGTGATTGGAAGACTACTGATGTGATGGAGGGAACCTCTGGTGTGACAGGAGGACCTCTGATGTGATGGGGGACCTCTGATGTGATGGGGAGACCACTGATGTGATGGGGGACCTCTGATGTGATGGGGAGACCACTGATGTGATGGGGAGACCACTGATGTGATGGGGGACCTCTGATGTGATGGGGAGACCACTGATGTGATGGGGGACCTCTGATGTGATGGGGAGACCACTGATGTGATGGGGGACCTCTGATGTGATGGGGAGACCACTGATGTGATGGGGAGACCACGGATGTGATGGGGGACCTCTGATGTGATGGGGAGACCACTGATGTGATGGGGAGACCACTGATGTGATGGGGGACCTCTGATGTGATGGGGAGACCACTGATGTGATGGGGGACCTCTGATGTGATGGGGAGACCACTGATGTGATGGGGAGACCACTGATGTGATGGGGGACCTCTGATGTGATGGGGAGACCACTGATGTGATGGGGAGACCACTGATGTGATGGGGGACCTCTGATGTGATGGGGAGACCACTGATGTGATGGGGGACCTCTGATGTGATGGGGAGACCACTGATGTTATATGGAAGTCCTTTCATGTGAAGGAGGGCTCTGATGTGATCACCCATTAGCCAATAACAGATAAGAAGGGCAGCAAAGTATCAAGTTTTTATCTGGTAAACGACATTCAGTCTTGATTAGCCCCCTGTTCACACCGCATGACAAGTCGCACCCTATTGTCGGCAATGGAACTGTTCAAAGCCGTGCGACTCCGACTTTGTGGTGCTGCGCCGAATTGAAAAAAAGATTCCGCCACTATTTTTGCGATTTCAGGCGCGACCTGCATATACATCTGTGCATGAAATCGCACAGATGTCGGTCAAGCTGCACCTGAAGTCGCACTGACCTGCAGTTTTGAAATTGTGCGACTTCAAGTTAAGTCGCACCATTTCAAAGTTGGATTTAGTGTGAATAGGGGCTTAGTGTATTTCTTAAACAAATGACATTTGTTTCATCAAAGAGTGTTTTGCGAGAGACCCTTTCAGGCCCCCGTTCACATCTGGCAATTTGGGATCGTGGGCAGAATCGCCGCGATTCTGCCCGCAATTCCAAATTACATTGCAATAGTGGCAAAACGCACCATGTGTGTTTGGGTGCCACTCATTGTTATTGTGGTTTTGGCGTGATAAATCGTACTGCAATCGCTGCAAACTGCATCGTGCGAAGCTTGCCGCTCAAAAGAAGCTCCTGCTCCTTTTTGGGGTGACATGCTTCATGCAATACGATTTATCGAGCGACAATCACGGCCAAACAGCACCGTGTTTAGATGCCGTTATAAAATTAATGGCACCCAAACACGCATGGTGTGTTTTGCCACTATTGCGGTGCAATTTGGAATTCTACCTGTGATCCCAAATCTCCAGATGTGAACGGGACCTGAAGACAATAGGTCAATTGCATAGTATTGGCTTTGTGTTTATGTACTATCAAAAAGAACACATATTGGCAATTGTTCCTATTATGATGAGACAACATTCGATCCAAACATTGCTAGAAGCCTGACCTTGCTTTCCAGACAAGAACAGGGACTGGCCAGATTTTGATTCATGTGTAGCAAGGTCCCAGGCCTCCTTTGATCTAATGAAAACCTCCAGGGATAGCTGACATCCTTCTGTATGTTGTGGGTTGTGAGGCATGGTGGGTGTATAGTTGTTAAAGATATTGGGCGACAGACAAGTCTTGGATGCACAAGAAAGTTTATTTCTCTTAACAAACCTTTTTTTTTTGGGGGGGGGGTGGGGTGGGGGGAGAGGGTTAGGGCCAGGACACCCTTGGGTAGTTGCAAGATTAATTGGCAGACTCCGAGACTTCAACAGGAGGACAGCCATGCAGGGAAAATCATCCAGCAAGATGCCACATCTGCATGTGTAGGATTGATGTCTCCTATGGCAACAGTCTTTAACAGCTCCTAACACAACTCCTTGTAGTTCTTCAGCCCACTGAGCTCCCGGTCTCTCTCACTAGACTAGATGATTCCCTGCCACCGAATCCCTTGAGCTCTTCCAATCTTCACGGTGGTATCTTCCTCAAGCGTCACCCCCGCTTCTCTGCTGGGTCCCTAGCTTGGCACACAAGATACTTCTCAAGCTTCACACCTGTTGGCCCGCTCGGTCACTAGCTTGACTCACAAGGCTGCTCTGCAAGCGTCTCCTCCGCTGGTTAAATCCCTGACTTGATACCCACTGAAGTTTCCCGATTCTTCAACGTCCCCAGTTGGTGAGAATACTCCTCCGGTACTTGCTTCAGTTACTCACTGTGGTCCCTGGTAATAAGGCGGATGGTCCCTTAGTGGTGACAGCTTTCCCTTCTACCTCCGACCACGACAGGTTCTCCGGCTGGCAGAACCGTCACTTCTGGTTGGACTGCAAGCCGCAATCCCAACCCTGCGCTGCCCTCAGACAGCCTAGCAGCCAGATGTGCCCGGGATAGGCCCAATCTCCAGCTAAGCAAGCCGGGCAATACAACACACGTCCATCCAGACAGCTGTCCTGGTGGCACAGAACCCCGATCACCTGACTCCAATATATAGGCTCTTCCAACAGGCCAAGGGATTCAAGAAAACCCCTGCACATTGGCTGAGATACCCCATATACCCATAACCTGACCTTGGGTTGCCCTTCTCATATCTAGTATAACCAAGTACCCGGCCACCTAGTGGTAGAAGAGAAAAGTGCAACAAGGCCAAACTTAGGGAGAAAACAATGGATCTCTAATCAACCCCTCTACCTCCGACCACGTCAGGTTCTCCGGCCGGCAGAACCATCACTTCTGGTTAGACTGCAAGATGCAATCCCAACTCTGTGCTGCTCTCTTACTTGGCTGTCTGGGTGGACGTGTGTTGTATTGCCCGGGTTGCTTAGCTGGAGTTTGGGCCTATCCCGGGCACATCTGGCTGCTAGGCTGTCTGAGGGCCCATCCAGAAGTAAGAGAGCAGCACAGGGTTGGGATTGCGTCTTGCAGTCTAACCAGAAGTGATGGTTCTGCCGGCCGGAGAACCTGACGTGGTCTGAGGTAGCGGGGTTGATTGTTAGAGATCCATTGATTTCTAATCAACAATCAACCAGGATAACTACTCCTAGCAAGT